>NW_004444024.1:2758784-2817517 GCF_000243295.1 Trichechus manatus latirostris | reverse complement strand
CACACACACACACACACACACACACACACACACACACACACACACACACACACACACACATAGTCCTTAGGTGGCACAGTTTGCTCTCATTTCAACATTTTTAAATGTATAATTCAGTGTCATTACTTACTGTCATCATTTTGTGCAACCATTACCACCACTATAATTCCAAATTTTCCATCACCCTTAACAGAAGCTCAGTATCTCATAAGCATGAGACCTTTGTTTTTTGCAGAGGAATTGTTGATTCTGCCGATCTGGGAAGAAGGTAGGGCTAGATTCAAGATAGGGGATGAAGAAGGGATATTGTTCTGCATAATAAAAGGAGGAAAATGAAGATTCCAGGAGCTCAGTGGGTCCCAGGACTCTAGAGAAAAGAGAAAGTTGGAGAGCCTGGAGAGGAGTCTTGAGGCGGAGGCGGTCAGGCAACATGGTGGCATAAAACCCCTCTGCTGAGCCCCTTAATTTTCAAAAACTTTTGTATTCTAAAACACCTTTTCTTATTTTGGTGGCAAAGGGGTGAATACATAAAAGGAGCTAAATTACTTCTCTGGGTTGGTGCTGAGCAGAGATATGAAGGAAGCTAGGGAAGGTGAAATGCCTGTGAGGTCAAGAGTCCAGGGAGAGATAGAATTGGACCAAGAGTGACCATAAAAATGTAAAGTGATGTTGGATGCTGATATTCTAAATACATTGGAAGCTTTCTTGGTCAGGAGGGAACAGGGTGATAGGATAAGGGCTTGAACTAGATCACAGTTCATGTTCTGTTACACCTGCGGACACAGGATACCTTAAGACTGGGCTGGCTCCCTCAAGGGAGTCCTACTAGAGGACAGATGAAAACATATGAGTGGCTTTCTTGGGAAGTCCAGAGCCAGGGACTGGGGAGGAAGATTCTGAATTGTGTTGCAGTACTCTACAAAGATGTGTTGAAATAGCAGGTCTCTGAAGCCAAGAGGCAGAGAAGGAAGGCTGAGAAATCTCCCTGGCCACACGAGGGCACCTGGACCTTTTAGGTCACAATTTCCATGGCACACACACACACTATGCATACACAGCAAAGAAAAAAGCCTCTGACGGTGTGATTTGACCAGAGTGACTTTTGCCAAGAGCAGCACAAGATGGTGCTATTGCACTGGGAAACAGCTAAAAGAGGCATTTCTGGGGAGGTATGAATAGAATCTTGGCCTTGGAAAGGGAAGGATAGAATGGTCAACACTGAGACATGAATGTTGTGAAATGACTATATTTTTGTGAAAAAAGGATATAGACATAAGCCTGAAACTGCACTATGTGAAGCATCAAAGGGATCCAGGAGAGGTAACTGATAGAGCAGAGCAGAAGAAAATAAATCTAAGTGTCCATAGGGATAGTGGCAAAAATCAAACTGATGTACCCCATAACTACCAGAAGAAGGTGGAGGTGATGTGGATTGCTCCATCAACAAGACTGCTTAAAAGTCTATACAAGAAAAAGTGAGATTGTCAGGTAACCCCTCTTTCCTGAATTCAGACCCATATATCAAACTACCAGCTACCCATATTTCATATATCTAGGTACCAACCCCACCCCTCCTCCCTGAGGAGAAGGGAAGTATATTCTTTGAGGAAATTAAACCAGACAGGCTGGGGGCAGGGAACACTAGGTACAGGGTTAGGGAGTGGAGATGAGGTAGGTGTCAGACTGAAACCTGGAGGATTAGGTAAAAGTCCGAATGCTGAATGGTGGAACCTCCAGTTCCCTTCTTTTTTTAGCTTCCAGAAGGCTGGTAGTCAGGCTCTGCCAACCCCTCCCTAGCTAGGCAAGAGATCAGAAGATCCTTCTCTGGAAAAGTTGAATGGATCTAGAAAAAGACCTATAGAGGTTTGACATTTGGGTAAACCAAAGAAAGAGTTATTTGCCCCCTCTACCCCTATTATCTAAAGTGAAGCTTCACTTATTGATGAACTCTCCACCCTCTTGCCCAGGCACACAGTGTTTACAATGGCTTTTTAGAGTCTCTATCTGAAATGTGAACACAGAGGCAAGGTCACCAGACATTTTAGGAAAGCCTCCAATATGAAAGGCAGATGCCAAAGTGTCCGAAATTCTTTTGCCCTTTCCCTTATTCTTGTTGTTTACAGTCCCAAGATTGCTGCCCAAGTGCAGGCATCACATCCGTATTCAAGGTGATGGCTGAGTAGGAGGTGCACTGGCCAGGAATTGAGACCTTATTCGTCTCCCACATGGAAGGTGAGAAATTTACCACTGAACCACCTCTGCCCCCTGCTTTTATCACTACCTGGCATTATATTCTGTTTCAATTTGTTTCTCACCTATGTCATGAGATTTTATCTCTATGTTCATTATTTTGTTGTTATTGTTATTAGGTGCTGTCAAGTTGATTCTGACACGTAGCAACCCTACATACAACAGAATGAAACACTGCATGGTCCTGAGCCATCCTCACAACCATTGCTACGTTCGAGCCCATTGTTGCAGCCAGTGTATCAGTCCATCTCATTGCGGGCCTTCCTCTTTTCCGATGACCTTCTACTTTACCAAGCATGATGTCCTTCTCCAAGGACTGCTCCCTCCTGATAATATGTCCAAAGTATGTGAGATGAAGTCTTGCTATCCTCCCTTCTAAGGAGCATTCTGGCTGTACTTCTTACAAGACAGATTGTTTTCATTCTTCTGACCATAATTCAACTGCTTCAATTCTTCTTCCCCACTCATCTGTCATTTGTCATACTGTGGTGGCTTGTGGGTTGCTGTGTGGCTGGAAGCTATGCCACCGCTATTTCAAATACCAGCAGGTCATCCATGGTGGATAGGTTTCTGCAGAGCTTCCAGACTAAGATAGACTAGAAAGAAGGACCTGGCCATCTACTTCCAAAAATTTGGTTAGTGAAAACCTTATGAATAGCAGAGGAACATTGTCAGTATAGTGTTGGAAGATGATCTCCTCAAGTTGCAATACTGAAGGATTCTATGGGCAAAATATTCAACAATGCAGGAAGCATCAAAAGAAGGTGGAAGGAATACACAGAATCACTGTACTAAAAAGAATTGGTTGATGTTCAACCATTTCAGGAGGTAGTATATGATCAAGAACTTACGGTATTGAAGGAAGAAGTCCAAGCTGCACTGAAGGCATTGGCTAAAAACAAGGCTCCAGGAATTGACGGAATACCAATTGAGATGTTTCAACAAATGAATGCAACGCTGGAAGCATTCACTCATCTACACCAAGAAATTTAAAAAACAGCTGCCTGCCCACTGACTAGAAGACGTCCATATTTGTGCACATTTCAAAGAAAGGTGATCCAACAGAATGCAGAAATGATTGAACAGTATCATTAATGTCACAAGCAAGTCAAATTTTGCTGAAGATATTTCAAAAACGGTTGCAGCAGTACATCAACAGAGAACTGTCAGAAATTCAAGGTGAATTCAGAAGAGGACGTGGAACAAGGGATACCATTGCTGGTGTCAGATGGATCTTGGCTGAAAGCAGAGAATATCAGAAAGATATTTACATGTGTTTTATTGACTATGCAAAGTCAATAAAACAAATTATGGATAATATTTCAAAGAATGGGAATTCAAGAACACTTAATTGTGCTCATGAGGAACTTGTACATAGACCAAGAGGCAGTTGTTTGAACAGAACAAAGGGATACTGCATGGTTTAAAATCAGGAAAGGTATGCATCACAGTTGTGTCCTTTCCCCATACTTATTTAATCTGTATGCTGTGCAAACAATCCAAGAAGCTGGACTATATGAAGAAGAACGTGGCATCAGGATTGGAGGAAGACTCATTAACAATGTGTGATATGCAGATGACACAACCTTGCTTGCTGAAAGTGAAGAGGACTTGAAGCACTTACTGATGAAGATCAACGACTACGGTCTTCAGTATGGATTACACCTTAACATAAAGAAAACAAAAATCCTCCCTCTGGACCAATAAGCGTTATCATGATAAACTGAGAAAAGATTAAAGTTGTTAAGGATTTCATTTTACTTGGATCCACAATCAATGCCCCTGGAAGCAGCAGTCAAGAAATCAGGCAATGTATTGCATTGTCAAATCTGCTGCAAAAGAACTCCTTAAAGTGTTGAAAAGCAAAGATGTCACTTTGAGGACTAAGGTGCACCTGACCCAAGCCATGGTATTTTCAATTGCCTCATATGCATGCCAAAGCTGGACAATGAATAAGAAAGACTGATGGAGAATGATGCCTTTGAAATGTGGTGTTGGCACAGAATATTGAATATATCATGAACTGCCAGAAGAATGAAGAAGTCTGTCTTGGAAGAAGTACAGCCAGAATGTTCCTTGGAAGCGAGGGTGGCGAGATTTTGACGTGTACTTTGGACATATTATCAGAAAGGACCAGTCCCTGCAGAAGGGCATCATGCTTGGTAAAGTAGATGGTAAGTGAAAATAGGAAGACATTCACCTAGATTGATTTACACAGTGACTGCAACTGTGGGTTCAAACATAGCAATGATTGTGAGGATGGTGCAGGACCAGGCAGTGTTTCGTTCTGTTGTACATAGGGTCGCTATGAGTCTAAACCATCTTGATGGCAACTAACTACAACAATCTCTTCTGAAATTAATGAAAATGATTTTTTTAAACAAAAATTTATTTCAACTATATTATGTTTTATAGTATAACTGCTTAAACATGATTTCCAAGATCTTTTTGGTAACTTAAAATCTTGGATTTAGGCTAGATTAGGCAAGGTGTACAAGGTGAATTTTGTTAAAAATATAGAGTAATTTTGTCCTAAGGTAAATACACTAGTTGTTATGGAATGAGAAATAAGAAAGTATAGGATAAAATTCTATGAATACGAAAAATTGTAGAAGATTTGTGGAAAAGGAATGTTATTTCTTGTAGTCAAAGCTAACTAAGATTTGTTACAACTAGATAGTGCCTGGCTACCACCACTAACTGCTCTGACAGGATCAGAACAGAGGGTCCTGGACAGAGCTGGAGAAAAATGTAGAACAAAATTCTAACTCACAAAAAAACACCAGACTTACTGGCCTGACAGAAACTGGAGAAACCCCAAGAGTATGGCCCCCAGACACCATTTTAACTCAGTAACGAAGTCATTCCTGAGGTTCACCCTTCAGCCAAAGATTAGACAGCTCCATAAAACAAAATGAGACTAATGGGGCACAACAGCCCAGGGACAAGGACTAGAAGGCAGGAGGGGACAGGAAAGCTGGTAATAGGGAACCCAAGTTCGAGACAGGAGAGTGCTGACATGTTGTGGGGTTGTTAACCAATGTCATAAAACAATATGTGTACTTACTGTTTAATGAGAAACTATTTGTTCTGTAAACCTTCATCTAAAGTACAATAAAAAATTATTTAAAAAAATGCTAAGATTTGCTAGGATTTTTCAAGAGCTTTAGTATCAAATAGTATGTATACCAAGCTACCATTTGATTTTATCTCTGTTAAAATGACAAAATTTTGTTTCATTGCTGGGTTGCTCTTTTGTGTGTGTGTGTTAATTCAAAGGTTAACTTTCTTTCTAAATTTTATTTATTTTGTTGTTGAGAATATACACAGCAAAACATACACAAATTCAACAGCTTTTATGTGTACAATTTAGTGACATTGATTACATTCTTTTAGTTGTACAATCATTCCAATCCTCCTTTTCTGAGTTGTTCCTCCCCAGTTAACATAAACTCACTGCTCCCTAAGGTTCCTATCTAATCTTTTGGGTTACTGTTGTCAATTTGATCCCATGCAGACAGTTCTTAAAAGAGCATAACGCTCAAGGCAGACACTTTTTACTATTTAAGCTGAACTACTGTTTGGTTTTAAGAAGACTTTAAGGAATATTTTTAGCTTAAGGCTTAAAGATTGATTTATCCACCCTCCATGGCTCCTGGAAGTCTGAAATCCACGCTAATTTGAAATTCTGTTCTGTATTTTCCCCCTTTTGATCAATATTCTTCTATGGAATCTTTGATCAAAATGTTCACTAATGGTAGCTGGGCACCATCCAGTTCTTCAGGTCTCATGGCAAAGGAGGTAGTTGTTCATGGAGGCAATTAGCCACACATTGCATATCCTCTCCCTATTCCTGACTCTCCTTCTTCTTCTGTTTCTCCAGGTGACTAGAGACCAATTGTTGTGCCTTGGATGGCAGCTTGCAAGCTGTTAAGACCCCAGGCACTATGCAATGAACTAGGAGATCGAACAGAAGCATTAAACACGTTATTAGGCCATCAGTTAATTAGGATGTTCCATGAAACCATGACCCTAAACTTCTAAACCAAGGAATCAAATACCATGTGGTGGTTGTACATAAGCAGCTTCAGCAGCTACTCTTTTTTTTTTTGTCATTGTAAATATATCTATCACAAAATTTTGCCAGTTCAAATTTTTACAGTTGTACAACTTATTGTCAACAATTACAATAATTGACTGTGAAACACTACCCTTAATCAGTGCAATTTTTCCGTTACCATTAACCTCCCTTTTCCTCCTCGTGCTCACCCCTGGTAACCACTAATAAACTCTGGTCTCTATACATTTGCCTTTTCTTGTCTTTTTATATAAGTGGGGTCACACTGTATTTGTCCTTTTGTGATTGGCTTGTTTCACTCAGCATAATGTCTTTAAGCTCCATCCATACTTCGGTATTTATCAAGACTTCATTTCTCCTACTAGCTGAGTAGTATTCCATTGTATGTATGGCATTTTGTTTATCCATTCATCTGCTGATGGGCATTTAGGTTGCTTCCACCTTGTGGCTATTGTGAATAGTGCTGCAGTGAACACTGGTGTACCAGTCTCTTTTTGAGTCTCTACTTTCAAGTCTTTTGTGTATATGCCTTGAAGTGGAATTGCTGGGTCATATGGGTAGTTCTACTTTTAGTTTTTGAGGAACCACCACACTGTTTTTCACAACAGCTGTACCATTTTGGATTCCCACCAGCAATGTATAAGGGTTCCAATTTTGCCACATCCCCACCAACATTTGTTATTTTCTTTTTTAATCTTAGCCATCCTTGTGGGAGTGAAATGGTATCTCATTGTGGTTTTGATTTGCATTTCTTGATGGCTAATGACACTGAGCATCTTTTCATGTGTTTGGTGGCAGAACTTTTTTTTGAAATCAGTGTTTTTATAATCCATTCAGCAACTTGAAAGCAAATAATCATCTCTATCTAGTGCGGAAGGAGCCTGGGTGGCACAAGTGGTTTGTATTGGCTCCTAAAGGAAAGGTGGGTGATTCAAACCCACCCAGCATCTCTGTGGAAGAAGAGGCCTGGAGATCTGCTTCTGTACAGATAACAGCCAGGAAAACCCTATGGAATAGTTCTACTCTATAACACATGGGGTTCCAGGTGGCAGGGGCTACCTGGACAGCAGCTAACAACAAAAACAACATCTAGTCTGGAATACAATCTGGAAGGTAAACCTCACACTACAATTTTGGGTTCAGGGCTTTCTTTAGCAACAGTCAAGGCAGATATCCACTTGTTTGAGCTGATTTTATTAGGAGCTTCAAATATCTCGATTCCCACCATACTACAAAGCCTAGTATGCTTCCAGAGTCATTAACTCACCTGAGTCGCATAAATCCTTTGGCTGAGCAAGGCAGACATGAGTCTCCCATTTTAAAGCTAGTTAAAATGAGACAGAAAAAAGCCAGGAAAGAACATGGCTCCCTTGTCTAGCTGTGAAGGGAGCAGAACCGGGGAACTTGGAGAGGCCAGGGCCAGGTCTCCCCTGCGGCAAATTGAAAGACAACCCTTTGCCTGGTCTCCCATTGGATGCTCCTCCCAACCTGGGGTTATAAAGCAGGGATTCTCAGGAGTTGAAGCACCAGCTGGCTCTGCCTGTCCTCTGTTCTTCCTTTGAGCTGGGTTATGCAATGGGTAAACGCCTTCCGCTGCTGTTGCTGGGCCTCTCATTGCTGTTGGATTTCCTGCAATGTGAGCTCTTGGGGGCATCTGAGAGGACAGTGGAGGTTGGGTCTAGGTGAGCAGAATCCACACAGGTAGCTGTGGATTGTTGGATCATTGGGAGGTGTGGAGTGAGATGTAAGTATGGTCTTAACCTTCCCTTTAGAGTTGGTCTCCACAGCCTCCATTCCATCCCGACTTGTTTTCCTCCTCCTGGGCCTCCACTTTCCTTTGCTTCCTCCTTCATTTTGACCCCACTTTGCTCCTCTTCCCTTCTTCCTCCTCCTTTCCCTATTTACTTCAGGTTCAACCCACCTCCCATCTTAATTCTAATCCTTGATACTCCCAAATTACTTACGATTTCTTGCTGAGAGTCCTAAATTTAAGTTGAAAGGGAGCTAGGAAGGTTCTTTGTGGGTGATGACGGCAGATGATGAGGGTTATTTTGAAAAGATTGAGAGGAGAGTTCGTGGGTCACAAGATGTGAGGCCTGGGGGAGCTGCAATGTAGGCCACGGTTTTCTTCCTCCGGCAGCACACTCCATTTCAGAAAGCCTGAACTGTGAGCATAGAGATTCTGTCTGTGCTTGGGCACAGGCCTTGCCCCAAGAGGCACACATGCCTACTCCTCACAAAGGCCCTTGATGCAGGTCCCAATCCCCCATATATGGAAGAGGCTCCACAGGTACAAGCCATGCACAGTGATAGCAAACCATGCTTTCAGCACATTCACCCATGCCAACACCAGTGGACATCTGACCGTTGTTCCTGCCAGGTCTGGGCCAGGTGGTGGGCACCATCTCCTGACCAGTGGCAAAGCTGGACCCAGAAAGAACTTTATGTCACTGGTTTTGATTTTCCAGCTCTAAAATGTTACTAGTGCCGTCATGTTAATTCTGATGGTATCGTGAGACTAAGGCGTTCCTCTGCCACACCTGAGATGGCTAATGGTGCATTCTGAAGAATTTCTATAAAGGTAGGTGGGGAGGGGAAGGTCTATGACGGTAGGTGGGGACTGAGAAGTTTTTGGAGTGATCCTTGTCTGATCTTGAGGGATGTGACTCTCTCAGGAACTCTGTTGGCAGGAGCAGAGAGTGTAGGACGATATTTCTCCCCTAAATATTTGGAATAGGGTCCTCTGGTTCTGGCAGGACCAGCAAACCTATCAGGAGAAAAAGAGCTCCCTGAGGGGTCTCTGGGCCCTTGGGTACCACTAGATCAACAAACAAAATAAGTGCTGTTGGATCCTGAGGGATGACAGGAATTGGGCTATAAAAATTCCACTGGGCCTTGTTTGTGTTAAGACTTTTGGGAACTAGAGGCTCAGTAGGGGAGGATTTGGAGCTGGAGGAGGATGACCCACCAGGGGCCTACCTCCATCATCTCAGTCCCTTCCCTCCAAGCAGCTTGACACCCAGAGCAAATGGATTCTTCCAACAAATGTTTATTGCTTACCTCTTAGGTGGCAAAAAAAGCCATGAGTGACAGCAATGGTATTTTTTTTTTTTGGTGGTACATTGGTTAAGTGCTCGGCTGCTAACTGAAAGGTCAGTAGTTCTAACCCACCAGGCACTTGGCGGGATAAAGAAGTGGCAGTCTAACTTATAAAGATTATAGCCTTGGAAACCTTATGGGGCAGTTTTACTCTCTACTATACGGTTGCTATGAGTCAGAATTGACCAGATGGCAACAGGTTTAGTTTTTGGTTAGGTGGTAAACTTTTGACTTCCTGAGGGGGACTTGGGGGCAAAAATTAGGGATCTCATTTTCTTGTCTTTCTTTTTCCCATGTAGCAAGTTGTGTATGGATACCAGGGCGGTGGTTCCTTGTGCTTCCCTATGACCAAAGCCCGAAAAATGCACCTGAGATTTTCATGCTGCAAAGACAAGGATCTCTGTAACGATTTTTATAGGATGGGCCCTTGATCCTGAGCATTGGCCCTCCAGTTCAGCCCTTCTCTGTTCTCAGCTGTAACCCTGAAAGGACTGGTCTTTCTTTCCCCTGCATTGTCCAAGCCCTGAAACTACTTCTTCCCAGCTAGAAGTGTTCCCAGCTACAAGTGTTTCAACAGCTCGACCCATCTGATAGGTACTTTCTCCTTTCTACCACCCATGGTGCTCTGCCCTATCTTAGATTCTAGACTCCTTCCCTTCCTTTGTTCTTTCCTTCACCTTCCTCCCTTTCTCCCTCTCTTCATTCCTTCTTTTCTTCAACAAATATTTCCTGACTGCTGCTGCTGCTGTTGTTGTGTGGCACCGAATTAAGCCAAGTGCTTAACCACTGAGCCACAGAGGCTCCTTTTTCTGACCGATTGCTAGCACAGTGATTAGGGACTAAATATACAGCAGTGAATAAGACAGACATGATCCCTGCTCTCAGTTCATCTTTGGTGTAGTGCTCCTTTTTTCCCAGTCTGGCCAGGGTTACTATGGTTCCAGCACTCGCTTCCCTCTTATTCATAGAACATAGGGCTTGAAAGGATTCCTTCGCCACCCCCTCCATCCATTACACACACACACACACACACACACACATACACACACACTCTACCTCTCACTCACACAAAGTTCCTCAATCTTTTTCCCCTTTGCATACTTTAGCTTTCTTCCTAATAAATGCCTTATATTTTGAGGTTGATGTAGTTTGGAATTTTTGTTTTAATTACATGAGTAAAATGCATGTTTAATGTAGAAAAAGTATAAAATAAGCAAAAGTAGACATCCCTAGCAGTTATGTCCTGTGGATTTTCATATAAATTTTCAAATCTGCTTCGTGATATCTTAATAAAAATGTATACTGAGTTTTTGATTGGGATTAATGCTATAAGTTTCTTCAAAGCACTATTTTATCTGCATCACCCAAATTTTGATATGTGTTTATTTCATTCACTTAAAAATATTTTCTATTTTCCCCTTTGATTTCCTCCTTTCAATTAGAAATATATTGGTTAATTTTAAATAATTAGAATTTTCCCAGTTATATTTCTGTTATTGATTATTAGTTTAAGTTTATTGTAGTCAGAAAACATACTTTGTATGATTTGTTTTAAATTTCCTGTGGTTTCTTTTATAGAACACACTATAGTCTATCTTCATGAATGTTCCACATGCACTTGAAAGTAATATATATTCTACTACTGCTGTGTATTCTATAAATGTCAGTTGGGACTAGTTGTTTGACAAGTATACTCAGATATTCCAACCACTGATTTTCTATCAACTTGTTCTATTGATTACTGAGAGAAGTCTATATAAGAAAAAGTAAGACCCTCAGGTTCTTCCTCTCTCCTGAATTCAGACCAATATACCCAACTATCAGTTACCCCCATTTAATACATCTAAATAACACCCCCACCCCTATTTCCTTAGGAGAAGGGAGGTATATTCTTTCTGGAAATTAAACCAGAGAGGCTTGGGTTAGGGAGCACTAAGTACAGGGAGCACTAGGTACAGGTTAGGGAGTTGAGATGAGGTAGGTGTCATACTGAAACCTAGAGGAGTAAGTAAAAGTCTGAATGCTGAATGGTGGGACCTCCAGTTCACTTCTCCTTTCAGCTTCCAGAATGCTGGCAGTCAGTCTCTGCCAATCCCTTCCTAGCTAGACAAGAGATCAGAAGATCCTTCTCTGGAAAATTTGAATGGTTCTAGAAAAAGACCTACAGATTTTGATATTTGGGTAAACCAAAGAAAGTGTTGTTTGTCCATTCTGCCCGCATTATCTAAAGTGAATCTTCAAACCACACAGGGGTTACAGTTACGGAGGCTTCCTAGATATATCCAAAAAACTCACCGGATGGTTTACTGGGTTAAAAGATTTGGGATCATAGTCTCATGGAACAACCTAGTCAATTTGCATAACATAGTTCACAAAGATAATATTCTACATCCTAGTTTGATGATTAGTGTCTGGTGATTTAAAGCTTGCAAACAGCCATCTAAGATACAACTATTGGTTTCTACTTGAATGGAGTAAAAGAGAATGAAGGAAATCAAAGGCTCAGAGAAGAAACTAGTCCACAGGGATTAACAGCCCACATGAACCATAGCCTCTACTAACCTGAGACCAGAAGAATTTGATGGTACCTGGTGTCTTATTCTGGGTTCTCTAGAGAAGTAAAACCAGTGAAACGTACATATACATATGTAGAGAGAGATTTATCTCAAGGAAATCGCTCATTGTTGTAGAAGCTGATAAGTTCCAAGTCCATGGGTCAGATATCAGACTGGAGGCTTCTTCTGACTCATGTAGCTGCAGAGGCTGACAAACCCAAGATTGGCAGGTCAGACGGCAGGCTGCTGGCTCACTGGCTGCAGAGGCTGATGAATCCAAGATTGGCAGATAAGATGGCAGGCTTCTGGCTCGCAGGCTGCTGAGGCCAACAAATCCCCTAATCAGCAGCAATACAGCAGGCTGTTGCCTGAAGTCTCAAGAACTGGGCATCAATGAGGATGAGCTGGATGCAGGATCCACAGCAAGAAAATGAGCTTTGCCAGAATAAGGGATTAATTTCCCACCCTCTAGCATGCAAATGTTTTACCAAGAAGTCTAGAGTCATTGATACTTCTTCCTTACTAGGTTCAATCAGCATAACGTCATCAGTGTAATGGACCAGTGTGATATCTTGTGGAAGGGAAAGGCAATCAAGTTCCCTGTGGACTAAATTATGACATAGAGCTGGAGAGTTGATACTCCCCTCAGGTAGGACAGTGAAGATGTATTGCTGGCCTTGCCAGCTGAAGACAAACTACTTCTGGTGTTCCTTTAAAATCAGAATCAAGAAAAGGTATTGGCCAGTTCAATAGCTGCATACCAGGTACCAGGGGATGTATCAATTTGCTTAAGCAATGAAACTACATCTGAACAGCAGATGCAATTGGAGTCATCACCTGATTAAGTTTATGATAATCCACTGTCATTCTCCAAGATCCATTGGTTTTTTGCACAGGCCAAATAAGTGAGTTGAATGGGGGATGTGTTAGAAATCACCACCCCTGTATCCTTCAAGTCCTTGATGGTGGCAGTAATCTCTGCAATCTCTCTGGGAATGTGGTATTGCTTTTTGTTTGCTATTTTCCTAGGTAGGGGCAGTTCTAATGGCTTCCACCTGGCTTTTCCTACCCTAATAACCCTTACTCCACTTGTCCGGGATCCATTATAGGAGTTCTGCCATTTGCTGAGTATATCTATTCTGATTATGCATTCTAGAACTAGGGAAATCACTATAAGATGGGCTTGGGGACCCATTGGACTCATTGTGAGACAAACTTGAGCTAATACTCCATTAATAACATGACTTCCATATGCCCCCACTCTGACTGGTGGGCTATAGTGATGCTTTGGTTCTCCTGGAATTAGTGTCATTTTAGAGCCAGTATCCAGTAATTCCCCAAAAGTCTGATTATTTCCTTCTCCCCAGTGAACAGTCACTCTCATAAGTAGTGGCTGAGCCTTTGGGGAAGGTTTGGAGAAAGATTAACAGTATAAATTTTGGACAGTGTAGTGGGGTCCTTCCTCAAGGGGACCTGGCCTCCCCATCATTCAAGGGATTGTGGGTCTGTAAACTGGCTCAAGTCTGGGAATTGAGTGAGGGACTGTGACTCTCTATTCTGGCGATTTGAGTTAGACTGCCATTCACTTGACCTAGAATTATTCTACTTGTACAGATTAAGTAAATATTTAGTAGATTTCCCATCTATTTCACTCCTAGGGTCACCATGACTAAGTAGCCAATGCCATAAGTCCATACAAATCAGACTAATTCTGATTACTACTTTGACTCCACTACCCATTACTGTAATCATGCCCACCTTGTCTTTGTTGATTCAATGCCACTACACCACTTTGCCCCTACCACCATGGGGTCCAATCAGCCCCATTGTAGTTAGGTGTCTTAATTCAATTAGCTCAGTTTCCACTGTCAAATCTGACTTACATAAAATAGCAATCACGGCAGTCTTCAAGGATGCTGGGGCTCCCTTCACAAATTTGTTCCTTACCCTTGTGATAAAATGTGTGTCCCCTGGGCACTCCATGTGTGGGTCTGTGGGTCCAGCTTGATAAATCTACTCTAACATGCCAATTTCCCTAAGCCTTTCAATATATTCTTCTATAGTATGCCAAGGTAGGTCTGGTGCTTGAACTTATTTTACTGTAGGCCACCATGTAATCTACGCTTCAGTGAACCAACCAAATAAACTATTAGATCCTTTCCTAATCTCTCGAGCTGAAACACCGAATGAAGAATCTGTGCTCAGTGGGCCCATATCAACAACCTCGTACTAATCCAACTTAATGTTCCTTGCACCATTATCTCACACCCTTAATAGCCATTCCCACACATATTCCCCAGGTTTCTGTTTGTACATATTAGAAAAGTCAATCAGTTCTTTTAGAGTGTAGCATATATCCTCCTGGATTATATTTTGTGCTTCATCTTTTGAGGCTTGTGGGACTTAAATCTAGTTATAGGTCTAGAAATAAAAATGAATAAAGAGGGTGGGTGCCGGGAACATTCAGTAATGTATCGTAAGGTGTGGGGATATATGCCATTCAAACATGCCTGCACTATTGACAACTGCAGCCCCCACAGGCCTCTATGCTGCACAGCACGTTGAGACTTGTCCCCAACATGTTGAGACCTGTCCCCAACATGTTGAGACTTGTCATGACTTGTTTTCCCAAACCTATTGTCCCTTTACTGATTGGCTTGTTTACCTGAATTCCTTCCCCCTTGCCCGCGCCCAAAGCCCATTGTTCTGTTATTTGCTTCACTGCCTGCTGTATTGACTATAAATAAACTCCTGGGACTGAAGCCGGGGTCGACTCCTCAGAGTGACCCTCCTGGCCCCACTTCTCTGTAAGAGTTGTGTTTGGTTACTGTCTCCTTCATCCCGACATTCGCCGCCACTGCGACAGATGGTGCCCCGTGTGAGGGGCTGGGACAGTAAGCCATCTACCCCAGCCAAAGTCCGATAATGACTCAGACACTGCCCCAGGTGATGACTCAGATACAACTCTAGGCGATATATCAGACAAAGCCTCTTCAGACACAATTGTGTTAATCTGATCAGATGGGGTGGAGGGGTTAATGGTTTTATGGCGAAGGTGGCTTATCAGACAAAGATAGAGTAATCTCTTCAGATAAGAGTAAAAGGGCTTGTTCTGTTGGCAGGAATGATTCATTGGAATTTAGGGGCTCAGTATCCCCAGCTTCCTGATTATCTGCCCATATGTCTCCATACCAAGTTTCAGGATCCCATTTCTTCCCAATCAATGCCCTCACTGTAATTTTAGACACCACATGAGGTTGAGTATTTAGTTGGCATCATAATTCAGCCACCCTTACGATGAGACTCTGAGTTTCATTTTTGGCAATATCAGCTCTGTTACTATAAAATATAAGGTTTTCCTTCAGGGCACAAATGGCAACTTTGAGGTCTTTTATGCGGCGCTTTAGCTGTGACTCTGAAGCCCTGAGCTCATCTCTTTCTTTCACCACTTTGTTTAGCGAAAGTTGGGCCAACCAATCAGCTTTCCTATACTTCCCATTCTGACAAAATTGTAGAAAAGTGTCACATATGTGATTACCCAGAGCCTCACTTCTCACCAATATTTGATCTATTGGTAGTGATATTTTGTGTATTAATATTGCCACCTTACATCAAGGATTAGCAGTGCCCTCTTTACTATTGGAGGCAGAATCATCAGTGCCTTTAAGACTTGTCAGACTTGAGAACAAATTTAGAAAACTCATTCTAACAATTTTGTTTCTCTAGACCAAATGTCTTAGGCTGGGTTCTCTAGAGAAGTAAAACCAGCTAAGTATGTGTGTGTATATATATATATATATGTGTATATATATATACACATATATATTTATCTCAAGGACTTTGCTCACGCAATTGTATATACTGACAATTCCATGGGTCAGGTGTCAGGCTGGAGCCTTCTCCTGACTCATGTAGCTGTCAGGGATGATGAACCCAAATGGACAGGTCAGACAGCAGGCTGCTTGTCCACAGGCTGCAGAGGCCAACAAATTTCAATATCGGCAGGCAATATGGCAGGTCACTGGCTCAAGGCCCAAAAACTGGAGGTCAGATGATGATGGGCCGGATGCAGGACACAGATTAAACAAATGAGCTTTGCCAGAATGTCCATATATATATTGGATGTAGGCCATACCCTCAAGGAAACCCCCCTTACAACTTATTGGCTAATCACATCAGATCATATATCTTGGAGGATAACTACATAATTACATAACTGCCAAATTTCATCATTACATAACTGCTGAACTACATCATTACATAACTGCAAAACTCTGAGAATCATGGCCCAGTCAAGTTGACATACAACATTAACCATCACACCTGGCTACTGCTACTGACTGTTCTGACTAGGGACACAATAGAACACCCTGGTTAGAATGGGAGAAAAATGTAAAAAAAACCTCAAATTCCTAAAAATGGTCAGACCTATTGGACTGATAGAGACTAGGGGAACACCCAAGACTATCACTCTAAGATAAACTCTGAACTTGGAATTGAAGCTATTTATACAGGACACCTCTCAGCCAAATAATGGATTGGCTTATAAAATAAAAATATCACCCATGAGTAACGTGCTCCCTTAAACAATTAACTCTATGAGACCAAACGATCAACATTTGCCCAACAGCAAAGATGAGAAGGCAGGGAGGGGAAGGGAAGCTAGATCAATGGAAACAGAACAACAAGAATGGAAACAATGAGAATGCTGACATGTCGTAAAAATTGTAACCAACGGCATGGAACAATTTCTGTAAAAATTGTTTGAGAGGAATCTAATTTGCTGTGTAAACTTTCACCTAAAACACAATAAAATACTATTAAAAAAATAAAGTGAAGCTTCACTTATTGATGAGCCCCTACCACCACTTCGCTCATGCACACAGTATTTACAGTAGCTTCTTCATCTCTATCTGAAATGTGAACACAGAGCCAGTCACCAGACATTTTAGGAAAACCTCCAACATGAAAGGCAGACACCAAAACAAACAGGAAGAAATACCACGGAAGTAATAGAAACAGTAAGGAGCCATGGTGGCACAGTGGTTAAATGCTCAGCTGCTAACCAAAAGTTTGCCACTTTGAACCTACCAGCTGCTCAGCAGGAGAAAAAACCTGGCAATCAGTTCCCTTGAAGATTTCAGCCTAGGAACCCTATGGGGCAGTTCTACTCTGTCCAGTAGGGTTGCTATGGGTTGGAATCAACTTGACATCACACAACAATGCCCCTCTTTATTTCTGGTAATATTAATTTTTCTGATAATATAGCTACTCCAGGTTTCTTTCGATTACTATTGGCATGATAACATCTTTCTACATCCTTTTACTGTTAACACCCCCCCCAAGCACACATATGTGTAGAGGGTCATTGAAAAAGAGGAAGACCCCCAACGAGATGGATTGACACAGCAGCTGCAACAATGGGCTCAAGCATAGCAATGATTCTGAGAATGACATGGGATTGGGCAGTGTTTAGTTCTGTTGTACATACAGTAGCTATGAGTCAGAACTGACTCTACAGCACCTGACAATAACAACATATATGTGTGTGTGTGTATATAATATATATATATATATATTTATACGTAAAGTGGCCTGTTTTTGAGCACAGCATATAGTTGGTCTTTGTTTTTTATACAATTTCTGAATTCTAATTGGCCTGCTATACGTTGTTTACATTTAATGAAATTATCGATACAGTCAGATTAAAATTTATCATCTTGCTAGTTGTTTTCTATTTTTTTCCCATAGAAAAATATAGGCATTTATTGTGTCTCCTTTTGGATTTGTGTGTGTGTGTATGATTTCATTTTATCTCCATTATTGGTTTATTAGTTATATCTCTTTCCTAAAATATTTAAGTTGTTGCTAGGGTTTATGGTATACATCTTAATCATGATTTACCTTAAAATAATATTATACCACTACATATAAAGTGAAAAACCTTACAAAAGTATACTTCCAATTTCTCCCTTCCATTCTTTGTGCTATTGTTATCATATATTTACTTTTACATGTGTTATACATCCCACCATACTTTGTTACTACTTTTGCATTAGGTAGTCAGTTACTTTTTGGAGAATTTAAAATAAATAAAATAATGTCATTTATATTTACCTTCATTTATGGCATTTCTATTTCTATTCATGTCTTGGTTTCTATCGGTATCATACCCCTTTTATCTGAAGAATTTCCTTAACATTTCTTATAGTATGCTGCTGGGAATAAATGATCTCATCTTCTCTTTTTCTAGAAAAAAAGTCTTTATTTTCCCCTCAGTTTTGGAAATACTTTTGCTAGATATAGAATTCTAGGCAGGAGCTTTTCTATCAGTATTTGAGAACAATCACTCCATTGTCTACTGCATTGCCTAGTTTCTGATGAGTATTCTGGTATGTTTCTTAATTTTGTTTCTCAGTATGTAAAGAGCTATTTTCTCTTGGTATCCTCCAGATTTTTTATCTTTGATTTTTAGCAGTTTGATGGTGGTGGTGGTGTTGTATCAGTATTTATCCTGTCTGGGATTCTCTTAGTCGGGTCTGTGTTTCAATGGTTTTCATTATTTTTGGAAAATTGTAGCCATTGTCTCTTGAAGCATAAAATTTTGCTCTATTCTGTCTTTCTCCTCTTTTTGAGAAACCAATCACATGTGTTAGACTGTTTCATATTGTCCCACAGCTCTTGGATATTCTGTGCTTTTTTTCTTCTTCTAAATACTTTTACTTTTTTGTATTTCAGTCTGAAAACTTTTTATTGTGCTCTTCAAGTTCACTGATCCTCTCCTCAGTTATGGTGAGTGTGCTGAAGAGTCTATCTCAGGAATTTTTTACTTCAGATATTGTGTTGATTTATTTCCAGCATCTAAATTGGAGTCTTTCTAAGAGATTTCATTTCTCTTTTCAAATTCTTCATCTGCTCATGCATGTTGTCTAAATTTTTGACTCAATCTTTTAACATACTCATTATAGTTACGTCAATGTCCCTGTTTGATAGTTTCAACATCTGAGTCATTGCTCAGTCTAGTTTTAGTGATTAATCTCTTGACAATAGCTTGTGTCTTAGTTATCTAGTGCTGCTATAACAGAAATGCCACAAGTGGGTGGCTTTAACAAACAGAAATTTATTTTCTCACAGTTCAGGAGGCTAGAAGTCTAAATTCAGGGTGCCAGCTCTAGGGGAAGTCTTTCTCTGTTGGCTCAGAGGAATGTCCTTGTCTCTTTGAGTTTCTGCTCCTGGGTGATCTTCACATGGCTTGACATCTCTCTTCCCCCATCTCTGCTTCTCTTGCTTGCTTGTTTAATCTCTTTTGTATCTCAAAGGAGCTTGACCCAAGATACACCCTAATCCTGCCTCATTAACATAACAAACAACCCATTCACAAATGAGATTATTACTACATGCAGATGTTAGGATTTATAACACATATTTTTTGGGACACAATTCGTTCAATCCATAACAGCTTGTATCCTCTTGCTTTCTTGTGTGTCTTGTAATTTTTTTGTAATGTTGGGCATTGTGTGTAGAACGGTAGAGACTGAGGTAAATAGTATTGATGCCTAGAAATGGACATGTCTCTTCTTGTGCCAGGCTGTTAATGTGAGGAGTGGTGTCAATCTAGTCAGGAGCTGTGCTGGGATGGTCTTTTTGTTGCTGTCATTGCTTTCAGAATGCCGCAGGCTACAAATTCTTCTGGTGGTGAGTTGCTGTTGTCTTGTGCTTGTGAGGATGTCAGGGATGCTGGAGGGTTTTTCTTTGTGTTCTTCTTCTCACTCAGCTTTCAGCCATCCCTGCATGATTGCACCACAAAGGAAGTCTCTCTCCAGGCTTTTGCTCCTCTCTCAGCAGTACACTACAACTGCTTGTTACTCATTGCTAAGCTTATGATGATGACATAGGAATTATCTGTTGTCTTGGTTCAATGACAGTTGAACATATAATAAAATGAATGAGAAGACATTATCAAAGAAATATGAAATAAATAAGATAAGCACATTTTCCTCACCTGAAATGAGAGATAGTCTTCAAATTGAAAGAGTCTACCGAAAGTAAAGTAAGAGAAAAAAGACCCCACTCAGACACATTATTGTGAAAATTCAGTATGCCAAGTGTAAAGATACCATACTTTCCTAGAGAGAAAAAAATACCAAAAAACAAACCTGTTGTTGTGTCATTTCCTACTCATGGCAACCCTATGTGCTACAGAGTAGAACTGCTCCATAGCATTTTCTAGGCTGCATTCTCTCTGTCTCTCTCTCTTTTTTTTTTATTGTACTTTAGATGAAGTTTTACAGAACAAATAATTTCTCATTAAACAGTTAGTACACATATTGTTTTATGACAATGGTTAACAACCCCACGACATGTCAACATTATCCCTTCTCAACCTTGGGTTCCCTATTAGCAGCTTTCTTGTCCCCACCTGCCTTCTAGTCCTTGTCCCTGGACTGTTGTGCCCCATTAGTCTTATTTTGTTTTATGGGCCTGTCTAATCTTTGGCTGCAGGGTGAATCTCAGGAGACACTTTGTTACTGAGCTAAAAGGGTGTCCAGAGGCCATATTCTCGGGGTTTCTCCAGCCTCCATCAGGCCAGTAAGTCTGGTCTTTTTTTGAATTAGAATTTTGTTCTACATTTTTCTCCAGCTCTGTCTGGGACCCTCTATTGTGATCCCTGTCAGAGCAGTCAGTGGTGGTAGCTGGGCACCATCTAGTTTTACTGGACTCAGTCTGGTGGAGGCCTAGGTAGTCGTGGTCCATTAGTCCTTTGGACTAATCTTTCCCTTGTATCTTGTTTTCTTCATTCTCCCTTGCTCCTGAAGGAGTGAGACCAGTGGAGTATCTTAGATGGCTCTTCATAGGCTTTTAAGACCCTAGACACTTACTCACCAAGGTAGAATGTAGAACATTTCTTTATAAACTGTGTTATGCCAATTGAGCTAGATGTTCCCTGAGACCATGGTCCCCACATAGCCTGTATTCTTCATGGAAGCAGATTTCCAGGCCTTTCTTCTACATTATCACTGGGTAGATTTGAACTGCTAACCTCTAGGTTAGCAGTTGAGCACAAATCATCTGCACCACAGGAATCTTTCCTAGAGAGAAAGAGCAGTCAACTATAAAAAAAAGATATTAAAAATGACATTATTCTCCATAGCAGCCCTGCAATCTGGAATCAATGGAGTAATGCCTTTAAGATTCCCGGGGGCTCCTTCAGGTTTTAAGATGACAAAGGAAAGTTATTTCTCCCCTCCTCTCTTCAGAATCCACTCACACACAACAATGAGAGACAAGAGTGTGTACTTTACCTTGAAGGAAACAAAGCACCTGTAACACCACAATACAACACATGAGAGTGGAAATACAATGAAGGAGTGAGAAATGACTTGACAGAGTAGAGGATGTGGAAATGTAAGGGTCTGATGAGAGCCTACAAGAAGCAGAACCCAGTGAGACTTAGGAATTGAAGCCACTAGGAACTGCAAAGTTGGGATGAGGTTTGGGCCTAAAAACAAAGGGATTCTCTATTGTCTTGGTTTAACCACAGATGAACATATAGTAAAATAAATGAGAAGACTTTATCAAATAAATATGAGATAAAGTATATGAGCACATTTTCCTCATCAGAATGGAAGTTAGTAAGGAGCTGTTAGGTTCTTAGTCTCCACCTCACCTCACTTAAGAGGGCAACTGCTTCCTGCTCTTCCTCCTAGGAGCTGAGAAATTGATTCCCAGAGCTCTAGACTCTGGTCTCCAAGCAGAGCTGAAGGCAGGATAAAGTGCCAGATAGGAAATGGGAATGAAGAGAATGAATGGTTAAGTCCTTGTTTCCCCTCTTCCTACCTGCTCCCTGAATGCTGGAGACACTCCTGCCCCCACACAGCTTTGCGGTTGGAGAATCTTTCTGTGGAGAAAATGACCACTGCCAAGATGAGAGTACTACAAACACTGATATCTGTGACTCCTTCCATGAAAAGTCAGCTAAAAAAACCTTTGACCTCTCACATAGAGATTCCTGTCAGTTTTTTAGTTGTTCTTGTTGTTAGTTGCCATGGAGCTGATTGAGACTCATGGTGACCCCATGTGTGCAGACTAGAACTGCTCCATTGAGTTTTCAAGGCTGTTGACTTTTTGGAAGCAGATTGTCAGGCTCATCTTCAGAGGTGCCTCTGGGTGGGTTGGAATTGCCAACTTTTCAGCTAGTGGTAGAGAACTTAACCATTTGCACCATCCAGGGACTCCCAGTGTTTTACTACCTCAGTTTTAAACCTCAATAGTAGGATCACGAGACATTTTAGGGAAGCCTCCAATAGGAAGGACAGAGATAAAAAGAAATACATTTATTTATTTATTTAATTTTTTAAATCAACATTTTATTGTGTTTAAGGTGAAAGTTTACATAGCACATCAGATTCCCATTTAACAATTTCTACACAAATGATTCAGTGATATTGGTTACATTTTCCACAATGAGTCATTATTCTTATTCATTCCATTCTGGTTGTACCATTTCCAGTACTCTAGTTTCCCTGCTCTCTTACCTTCTCATCTTTGCTTTAGCGTAAGTTTTCACCATTTGGTCTCCTATAGATTTTTTCCTAAAGAAGCTCATTACTCATGAGTGATATTCTTTATTTTATGAGCCAATCTGTTATTTAGCTAAAAGATGACCTCAAAGGATAATTTTGGTTTAAGGCTTAAAATTTATCTTAGGGCAATAGTCTCGGAGAGTCCTCTAGTCTGAACTGGTCCAGTAAGTGTGGACTTTTTAAGAAGTTGAATTAAGTTCCACATTTCTCTCACATTCTATAAGGATCCATCTACTGTGGCCCTGATCAGAACAGTCAGTAGTGATAGTCAGCTACCATCTAGTTTTTCTGGTCTCAGGGTAGATGAGGCTATGGTTCCTATAGAAGAGTAACCCTGTAGACTACTGTCTTCTCTGAGTCTTTCATTTCCTTCTTTCTCTTTTTATTTTGTTTTATTGTGAAATTTTACAAAGCAAGTTAGGGTCCCATTTAACAATTTTTGTACCACTTGTTCCATGACATTGATTACGTTTTTCACAATGTGTCAACATTCTCATTATTTCCATTCTTTTTGTTCTGTTTCCATTAATGTAGCTTCCCTACCTCTCCTTAGCCTCTCATCTTTGTTTTAGGGTAAATGTCGAACATTTGGTGTTATAATTTAAGGGAGCACAGTACTCATGGATGACATTATTTATTTTATAAACCAGTCTCTTATTCTGATGAAAGATGACCATCAGAAGTGGCTTCAGTTCCAAGTTCAAAGGGTATCTTTGGGCAATAGTCTTGGAGGTTCCTCTAGTCTCTGTCAGCCCAGTAAGTCTGGCCTTTTTTAGGAATTTGAGTTTTGTTCTACATTTTTCTCATTCTAACCAGGACCTTCTATTGTGTCCCTGGTTATAATGGTTGGTAGTGGTAGCTGGGCAACATCTAGCTCTTCTGGTCTCAGGCTAGAAGAGACTACATTCTTGTGGGCCATTAGTCCTGTGGACTAATTTTTTCCTTGGATCTTTGGTTTCCTTCATTCTCATCTGCTCCAAATGGGAAGAGACCCATAGTCGTATCTTAGATGGCTGCTCGCAAGCTTTTAAGACCCCAAATGCTACTCACCAAACTAGGATGTAGAACATTACCTTTATGAGCTATGTTATTTCAATTGATCTAGATGGCCCCTGAGACAATGATCTTGAGCCTTCAAACCCAGTAACTCAGTCCCACAAAGTGTTCGGATATATCTAGGAAGTTTCCTTAACTGTGCTGTCTATTATATTGTTGTTAGGTGCTGTCAAGTTGTTTCTGACTCATAGCGACCCTATGCGCAACAGAAGAAATGCTGCCTGTTCCTGTGCCATTCTCACAATCGTTGTGCTTGAGCCCATCATAGCAGCTACTATGTCAATCCGTCTTGTTGAGGGTCTTCCTCTTTTTCACTGACTGTCTACTTTACAAAGCATGATGTCCTTCTCCAGGGACTGGTCCCTCTTAATAATATGTCCAAATTATGTGAGATGAAGTCTTGCCATCCTAGCTTCTAAGGAGCATTCTGGCTGTACTTCCTCCAAGTCAGACTTGTTTGTTCTTCTGGCACTCCATGTATATTCAATATAACCATAATTTAAAGGCATCAATTCTTCTTCAGTCTTCTTTATTCATTGTCCAGTTTCACATGCATATGAGGTGATTGAAAACACCATGGCTTGGGTCAAGGGCATTTTAGTCCTTAAAGTGACATCTTTGCTTTTGAACACTTTAAAGAGGTCTTTTACAGCAGATTTGCCTGATGCAGTGCATCGTTTGATTTCCTGGCTGCTGCTTCCATGATTGTGGATCCAAGTAAAATGAAATCCTTGACAACTTCAATATTTCTCCTTTTATCATGATGTTGCTTATTGGTCCAGTTGTGAGTCTTTGATCTTCATCTGTAAGTGCTTCAAGTTCCCTTCCCTTTTAGCAAGTAAGGTATGTCATCTGCATATCACAAGTTGTTAATGAGTCTTCCTCCTATCCTGATGCCACGTTCTTCTTCATATAGTCCAGCTTCTTGGATTATTTGCTCAGCATACAGATTGAATAAGTATGGTGAAAGGACACAACCCTGACGCACACCTTTCCTGATTTTAAACCATACAGTATCCCCTTGTTCTGTTTGAAAGATTGCCTCTTGGTCTAAGAACAGGTTTCTCATGAGCACAATTAAGTGTTCTGGAATTCCTATTCTTTGCAATGTTATCCATAATTTGTTATGATCCACACAGTCAAATACCTTTGCATAGTCAATAGAACACAGGTAAACATCCTTCTGGTATTCTTTGCTTTCAGCTATGATCCATCTGACATCAGCAACGATATCCCTCGTTCCACTGCCTCTTCTGAATCCAGCTTGACTTTCTGGCAGCTCCCTGTTGATGTGCTGCTGCAACCACTTTAGCAAAATTTTACTTGCATGTGATATTAATGATATTATTCTATATTTTCCATGTTCTGTTGGATCACTTTCTTTGGAATGGGTGCAAATACGGATACCTTCCAGTTGATTGGCTGGTAGCTGTCTTCCAAATTTCTTGGCATAGACAAGTGAGCACTTCCAGTGCTGCATCCGTTTGTTGAAACATCTCAATTGGTATTCCATCAATTCCTGGAGCCTTGTTTTTCGTCAATGCTTTCAGTGCAGATTGGACTTCTTCCTTCAGTACCATTGGTTCCTGATCATATGCTACCTCCTGAAATGGTCGAATATTGACCTTTTATTTTATTTATTTTTTGTTACAGTGACTCTGTATTCCTTCCATCTTCTTTTGATGCTTCCTGTGCCATTTAATATTTTTCCTGGAGAATCCTTCATTATTGCAACTCGAGGCTTGAATTTTTTCTTCAGTTCTTTCAGCTTGTGAAATGCCGAGTGTGTTCTTCCCTTTTGGATTTCTAACTCCAGGTCTTTGCAAATTTCATGATAATACTTCACTTTGCCTTCTCAAGCTGCCTTTGGAATCTTCAGCTCTTTTACTTAATCATTTCTTCCTTTAGCTTTAGCTATTCTATGTTCAAGAGCAGGTTTCAGAGTCTCTTCTGACATCCACTTTGGTCTTTTTCTTTCTTGTCTTTTTAATGACCTCTTACTTTCATGTATGATGTCATCCCACAACTCGTCTGGTCTTTGGTCATTAGTGTTCAGTATGTCAAATCTGTTCTTGAGATGGTCTCTAAATTCAGGTGGAATATGCTCAAGTTCATACTTTGGCTCTTGTGGACTTATTCTAATTTTCTTCAGCTTCAGCTTGAACTTGCATATGAGCAGCTGATGATCTGTTCCACAGCTGGCCTCTGGACTTATTCTGACTGATGATATTGAGCTTTTCCATCATCTCTTTCCACAGATGCAGTGGATTTGATTCCTGTGTATTCCATCCAGTGAGGACCACCTGCATAGTCACTGTTTATGTTGTTGAAAAAACATATTTGCAATGAAAAAGTCTTTGGCCTTGCAAATTTCTATACTGTGATCTCTGGCATTGTTTCTATCACAAAGATCATATTTTCCAACTACTGTTCCTTCTTTGTTTCCAACTTTCACATTCCAATCACCAGTAATTATTAAGGCAACTTCATTGCATGTTTGATCAATTTCAGACTGCAGAAGTTTGTAAAAATCTTCAATTTCTTCATCTTTGGCCTTTTGGTTGGTGGATAAATTTGAATAATAGTTGTATTAACTGGTCTTCCTTGTAGGTGTATGGATATTATCCTATCACTGACAACATTGTACTTCAGGATAGATATTGAAATGTTCATTTTGAAGATGAATGTGATGCCATTCCTCTTTAATTTGTCATTCCTGGCATAGTAGACCTTATGATTGTCTGATTCAAAACAGCCAATACCAGTCCTTTCAGCTCACTAATGCCTAGAATATCAATCTTTATGCATTCCATGTCATTTTTGATGATTTCCAATTTTCCTAGATTCATACTTTGTACATTCCACCTTCCTATTATTAATGGATGTTTGTAGCTGTTTCTTCTCATTTTGAGTCGTGCCATATCAGGAAATGAAGGTCCTCAAAGCTTGACTCCATCCATGTCATTAAGGTCGACTCTATTTCGAGGAGGCAGCTTTTTCCAGGTTGTCTTTTGAGAGCCTTTCAACCTGAGGGCCTCATCTTCCAGCACTGTATCAGATATTGTTCTGCTGCTATTCATAAGGTTTTCACTGTCTAATTTTTCAGAAGCAGACCACAAGGGTGGCATAGCTTCCAGCATCACAGCAACACGCAAGCCACTACAGTATGAGAAACTGACAGATGTGAGGGGCTCTATTATATGGGTGAATATATATGCAGCACACATAAACATGTATATATATATGCCTGCAGATACACCTGTACATGCATGCTTATATACTCACATGTGTGTTCCTATACCCTATGTATACATGTCTACCTATGTAACCACACACACATTTTATTGGTTGTTATTATTTTTGTTGCAAAATTGTCTGTTATAGTTTTTTACTGAAATTATCCCTTATTCTCTTGTACTTCTTAGTGTCTTCCTTTACCTTGGACAAGTTGTGCAGAATTCACCCCTATTGGATATTGCTTTTCCCATCACCAAAAATAAGAAGTGTCTACTGCCTAGAAAGTGGTTCCCCTTCTTTCCCTTCCCATCGCTGGTAACCATCAAGGAACACTGCTTTCTTTGTGTATGTCTATTCTTGGTATGTTATAAAAGTGATGCCATACAATATTTGTCCTTTGGTGATTGATTTATTTCTCTCAGCATAATGTCCTCCAGATTTATCCAGGTTATAAGATATTTCACAGACTCCTCATTGTTCTCTATAGTTGCCTAGTATTCCATTGTGTGTATGTTCCACAATTTGTTTATCCATTCATCCATTGATGGGCACTAAGTTTGCCTCTGTCATTTTGCTACTGTGAATAATGTTGCAGTGAACATAGGTGTGCATATGTCTATTCGTGTTGCTGCTCTAGGATATATACTTAGGAGTGTGATTGCTGCATCATAAGGTATTTCTACTTCTAGCTTTTTGTGGAAGCACTATATTGTTTTCCACAGCAGTTGTACTATTTTACATTCCCACTAGCAATACAGAAGAGTTCCAGTCCCTCCACAACCTCACCTACATTTGTTGTTTTTTGTTTTATTGATCATTGCCATTTTTGCAGGGGTGAGATGATATCTCTTTGTGGTTTTGATTTGCATTTCTCTAACAGCTAATGGAACCCTGGTGGTGCAGTGGTTAAGAGGTCGCCTGCTAATCAAAAGGTTGGTAGTTCAAATCCACCAGCTGCTCCTTGGAAACCCTTTGGGGCAGTTCTACTCTGTCCTATAGGGTCGCTAGGAGTCAGAATTGACTGGATGGCCACTTTATTTTTTTAATTTATTACAGTTAATTTCTCATTCAGAAATTTATACACATATTGTTTTGTGACATTGGTTCCAATCCCCACAATGTGACAGCACTCTCCCCCTTTCCACCCTGGGTTCCCTGTGTTGATTCGTCCAGTTCCTGTCCCTTCCTGCCTTCTTGTCCTGTTTTTGGACAGGAGCTGCCCATTTGGTCTTGTATATTTGATCGAACTAAGAAGCATGTTCCTCATATGTGCTATTTTTTGTTTTATAGGTCTGTCTAATCTTTGTCTGAAAAGCGGGCTTTGGGAATGGTTTCAGGGTTTTTTTTTTTAATGGCTAATGGTCATGAGCAGCTTTTTCATGTATTTGTTGGCCACCTGAATATCCTCTTTGGTGAATTGTCTATTCATGTCCTTTGCCGATTTTTTTATTGGATTGTTCGTCTTTCTGTTGTTGAGTTAAGTTTTCCATATAATTTAGAGATTAGACCCTATCGGATACATCTTTGCCAAAGATTTTTTTCCCAGTTTGCCGTTTCTCTTTTTACTCTCTTGGTAAATCTTTTGATGTGCATAGGTATTTAATTTTTAGGTGGTCCCAGTTATCTAATTTATCTTCTGTCATTTGTGTATTTTTTGTTTCATTTGGAATTCTATTTATGCTCAAGATTAGATCTCCTAGTTTTTTTTCTTTATTTTATTTTATTGTGCTTTAGTGAAAGTTTACAGTGCAAATTAATTCTCTTTCAAAAATTTGTACACAATTTATTTTGTGACATTGGTTGCAATTCCCACAAAGTGTCAGCACTCTCTCCCTTTCCCTTTCCATCATGGGTTCCCTGTGTCCATTTGTCCAGTTTTCCTGTCCCTTCCTGTCTTCTTGCCTTTGCTTTTGGGCAGGTGTTACCCATTTGGTCATGTATACTTGATTGAACTAAGAAGCACATTCCTCATGTGTGTTATTGTTTGTTTCATAGGTTTGTCTAATCTTTGGCTGAAAGGTGTACTTTGGGAGTGGCTTCAGTTCTGAGTCAGCAGAGTATCCAGGGGCCATAGTCTTGGGGCCTCCAGTCTCTTTCAGACCAGTAAGTCTGGTCTTTTTGTGTGAATTTGAATTTTGTTCTACATTTTTCTCCTGCTCTGTCTGGGATCCTCTATTATGATCCCTGTCAGAGTGGCCAGTGGTTGTAGCTGGGCACCATCTAGTCCTTCAGGCTGGTGGAGGCTATGATTCCTGTGGTCCATTAGTCCTTTAGACTAATATTTTCCTTGTGTCTTTTGTTTTCTTCATTCTCCTTTGCTTCAAATGGGATGGGACAAATAGAGGTATTTTAGATAGCTGCTTGCAAGCTTTTAAGTCCCCAGATGCTACTCACCAAAGTAGGATGTAGAACATTTTTTCTTTATGAACTATGTTATGCCAATTGACCTAGATGTCCCCCGAGACCATGGTCCCCAGCCCTCAGCCCCAGTAACTTGGTCCCTCAAGGTATTTGGATGTGTCTAGGAAGCTTCCTTGACTTTGTCTGGGTCAAGTTGTACTGACTTTCCCTATATCGTGTGTTGTCTTTCCCTTCACCAAAATTACCACTTGTCTACTATCTAGTTAGTGATTTCCCCTACCTACTTCTCCCCTCCCTTGTAAAAATCAAAGATGGTTTTTTTTTTTCTCATGGGTAAACCTTTTCTTGGGTTTTCATAATAGTAGTCTCATAAAATATTTGTCCTTTTGTGATTGACTTATTTCACTCAGCATAATACCCTTAGATTCATCCATATTGTAAGAAGTTTTGCGGATTCATCATTGTTCTTTATTATTGGGTAGTGTTCCATTGTACGTACTATAATTTATTGACACATTCATCTGCTGATGGGCACTTAGGTTGTTTCCATCTTTTTGCTGTTGTGAATAATGCTGCAATGAAGATAGGTGTGCATATCTCTATCTGTGTGATGGCTCTTATTTCTCTAGAATATATTCCTAGGAGTGGGATTGCTGGATCATGTGGTATTTCTATTTCTAGCTTTTTAAGGAGGTGCCATATCATTTTCCATAGTGGTTGGACCATTTTACAGTCCCACCAGCAGTGCATAAGAGTTTGATTCTCCCCACAACCTCTCTAACGTTTGTTATTTTCTGGTTTTTTTGATTAGTGCCAATCATGTCAAGGTAAGATGGTATCTCATTGTAGTTTTGATTCACATTTCCTAACGGCTAATGATCCTGAGCATTTCCTCATGTGTCTATTAGCTGCCTGAATGTTTTCTTTGATGAAGTGTCTGTTCACAGACTTTGACCATTTTTTAGTTGGGTTATTTGTCTTTTTGCCATTGAGGTGTAGAAGTATTTGTAGATTTTAGAGATTAAGCCCTTGTTGGATATGTTGTAGTCAAAAAATTTTCCCAGTCTCTAGGTTCTCTTTCTACTCTTTTGGTGAAGTCTTTTGATGAACATAACTGTTTAATTTTTAGAAGCCCCCAGTTATCTAGTTTATCTTCTGGTGTTTATACATTGTTAGTTATGGTTTGTATTCTGTTTATGCCATGTATTAGGGCTCCTAGTGTTGTCCCTATTTTTTTTTCCATGATCTTTATCATTTTAGTTTTTATATTTAGGTCTTTTTTTTTTTTGATGTTGATGTTTTCTTTGCTCATCTTGCTTTCCTGTAGTGAGTTTCTTTTGTTTGTGGATTTTCTTTTCTTGTTATTATAAATTTTGTGTTTACTGAGTCTTTATATTTTTCTTCTTTTTCATTTTGATGATCAGGTTTGTTAACTTACATGTGGTTTCCTTGAAATTTACCCTTATCTTCCTAAGTTTGAACCAGTCTGTTATTGCTTGATATCCCCTTGAATTCCTCTCCATTTGAAAGTTCTATACCTACACCATTTACTCCTCCTTTATTATTTTGATGTTGTTGTCATTTACAGATTGACATCTCTGTTTCTATGTTATAAGTTTTTGAGCTTTGTTTTATTATTGAGAGTTCTTTACCTAGGTTGGTATCTAGCTGATGCTGTCCTATGTCCTAGACTCTGGTTGTTGTCTGATGTTGTTGGTTCTCTAACTGAAGGACTCCATTTAGTATTTCTTGTTAGTTTGGTTTGGAGTTTACAAATTCCCTTAATTTCTGTTCTTCTGGAACTGTCCTAATTTCACCGTCGTATTTGAGAGATAATTTTGCAAGATATGTTATTCTTGGTTGGCAGTTTTTTTCTTTCAAGATTATATATATATATCATCCCATTGCCTTCTTGCCAGCATAGTTTCCACCAAGTAATCAGAGTTTAGTCTTATTGTTTCCCCTTTGTATGTGACTTTTCATTTTTCTTGAACTGCTATCAGGATTCTTTCTTTGTCTTTGGTTTTGGCAAGTGTGCCTATGATATTTCTTGGTGAATTTCTTTTGGAGTCTATCCTATATGGGGTTTGTTGAGCTTCTTGGATGGTCAGCTTTTCATCTTTCTTGATATTTGGGAAGTTTTCTACCGGCAAATCTTCAACAATCTTCTCTGTGTTTTCCATTTCCTCTCCCTGTTCTGGAACTCCGATTACATGCAAATTTTTGCTCTTGACTGTTTCCCACATAATTCTTAGGTTTTCTTCATTCTTTTCTCTGATTTTTCCTCAAAGAAAGTTATGTCCATGGATTTGTCTTCAATTTCACTGATTCTGTCTTCCAAGGTTTCAAATTTGCTCCTAAAACCTTCTATTGAGTTGCTCATTTCTGATATTTTGTTATTTATCTTTTGGATTTCTACTTGCTGTTTTTGTATGATTTCTAATTAGTTATTCATTTTGATGTTTTGTTTTTGTGTTGTTTTCTTGAGTTCTTCTATTGCTTTGTCTGTGTGTTCCATGATTTTGTCTATTTTTTTCCTTGGTTTTGTCTGTATTTTCCTTGATCTCTTTCTTAATCTCTTGGAGAGCCCTAAATATTAGTCTTTTGAATTCCATATCAGGTTCCACTGTCTTTTCTTCTACTGGAAGGCTATCTGATTCTTTATTTTGGTCACTTGCTGGAGCCATCTTGTCCTGTTTTTTTTTGTTTTGATATTGTCTTCTGTCTATGAGACATTAAGGTATTCTTTATTTATTGATTCTATGTTTATTTGTTTCATCCTGCTTTTTTGTTTCATTTTGATATGTCATGGCATGTGGGCTGGGCATGCTTTGCTGCTTGCTCTTCTGTGGACACGATAGCTCTCACCACCTTGTCTGAGTGGGCAGGGCAACAGCAGGAAGGGTGAGTAAACTTTGCTGTACACTGGTTTGGTGAGGTGGTTGAGGGAAGACTGGGCAGGTGGTGTTTGCCTCCTGATGTTGGTCCAGTGGTGTGGGAGCATTCACAGCCTCTTGCCTGATGGGCAGGGGTGTCAGCCAGGGAGTGGTATAGGGCTACTTCCCACCATTTAGCAGCTGGTCAAGTAGAAGGAGAAGGGCAGTGCAGGTCCATTGAGGCAGCAGGCCTGAGCTATGGCGATGCTGTAGCCATGGCGGCAGGGGTTAGGGGGAAAAGAGAGCGGCATATGGGGCTAGGTGGTAGGGAGAGACAAAAGGAAGAAAGAGGCAAAAAAAAGAAAAAAATGACAGCTTGGTGGGGGCTGGCAAATGGGGGCAGGGTAGATCCAGGTGCCAGTGGCAAGGCAGGGGAGGTGATGTAGGGGGTAGGTGTGAGGAAGAAAGAAAGGAAAAAAAAAAAAGAAATAAATAAAAAATGATGGTTGGGTGGAATTGTGGTGGGTGGGTGGGGGAGTGTGGTGGTTGGGGGAGGAGCAGACCCAGGGCAGCAGCAGGCTGGTGGCTCTCTAGCTGTTGTGGTATGGTGGGGACTGGTGGGTGGGGGTGCAGTGGACTTATGGCACTGTATCTGCAGTGGTGTGGTCAGGGCTGGCAGGAAGAGGGGGGAGATGGTGTACGAGGCTAAGTAGGAGGGAGAAAGAAAAGGAAGAAAGAGAAAAAAGAAAACAAAAATAAGAGAAAGAAAAAAAATGGCAGCACAGTGGGAGCCAGAGAGTGGGAGTGGGGCAGATTCGAGGGCTGGTGAGAAGGAAGGGGAGGTGAAGTATGGCCTTGGTGGGAAGGAGAAAGAAAAGAGAGAAAAGAAAAAAAAATGGTGGGTGAGGGCAGGGCAGACCTGGGGGAGTGGCAGGCTGATAGATCTCTAGCTGCAGTGGCATGGTAGGGGTTCACAGTAAGGTGGGGAGGGGGTGTATGGGGCTAGGTGGGAGGGAGAAAGAAAAAAACCATGTGGCAGGAGGGGGAGGGGTGGGCTCAGGGGTTGGGGGGCTTGTATTGTGGACCCTGGCCGTGGGGACTGCCAGGATGGGGGTGTTCTTGCTTCTACTCATCAGAAGGTTGAAGGGTGGGAAAGTATGTTTCTCTGGTTACTGGGTAGTCTGTCTCCTGTTGGAAGCTCTGTGAAGTTGTCTTCCTGTATGCCCTGTCTGGGGCTGTTGTTGGCTGTGTTTCAAGATGGCAGTGTTGTGCCATGTTGTTGGCAGGGGACCTCCACTCTGTATTTCTCCTCGTTCTTTGTTTTCCATCAGTTTCTTCTTCTATTTGGTGTTCGATCTAGTTCTTTATCTCTTCATTTACTCCTTAGGGTTCCAGGACTGATGTTTGTATCTGTTTCACTAAGTTTTTTTGGTTTTTGCTGCAGAGGGACGGCATGGTGCATCTGTCTAGGGTGTCGTGTTGGCTCTGCCTCTCCTTTCTCTTTTATTTCAGATGGGTGGAGACCAATAGTTGCATCTTAGATGGCTGCTCACAAACTTTTATGACCCCAGACACTACTCACCACATTGGGATATAGAACCTACACTTTATGAACTATATTATGCCAATTACCTGAGTTCTCCCACAAAACTGTGGTTCTAAGTCTTCAAATCCAGAAAACCAATCTCCAAAGGTATTTGGTTATGTCTAAGAAGTATTTGTACCTATGTCTTCTATGTGGTTTATCATATATATTGATATATATGCATGTACACACATAACTGTATATATATGCCTATAGATACATCTATCTGTGCACATATATCTACTCACATATTCAAACTCATATCCTTTTATGCCTATATACATAATTGTGTAACCACACACATATTGTTTGGTTGTTGTTGGTGTTGTCGCAAAATTTTATTTGTCATATCCTTTACCAAAGACATCCTTTTCTCTTGTGCACTTCTTAGTGACATCATTTACCTTGGTCAAGCTGTGTGCACTTCACCCACATTCAATGCTACCTTCTCCATTATCAAACATAACAAGTGTCTACTATCTCAGTAGTGCTTCCACCGCTCCCTCCCTCAACCCTAGTAACCACCAATAAGTACTGGTCTCTGTATCTACTGTAAAACCCGCAAAAACCAGAACCTGTGTAAGGTGGAAACCTGTCAGAGAGGGAAAACTCACTGGGTGTTTATATAGGTAGGATTCTTAACAGAGAGCAATAGAAAAGTGGTAAGTATCCTATCAAAGGTGAAAAACCTGTGAGACCTGGAAAAACAAGGCAGTCCCATTGAGTTCTGGCTCTCACAGGTTTTGCTGTACATCTACTCTTGTCATCTTACGAAAGTGTGACCTTACAATATTTGTCCTTTTGTGATTGAGTTATTTCACTCAGCATAATGTCCTCAAGATTCATCCATGTTATGTTTCAAGGACTCATCCTTATTCTTTATGGTTGCATAATATTCCACTGTGTATATGTACCACATTTTATTTATCCATTCATTTGTTGATGGGCACCTAGGTTGTTTACATTTTTTTTGCTATTGTGAATAATGCTGCAATGAACATAGATGGGCGTATGTCTATTTGTGTCACTACTATTGGATCTCTAGGGTATATACCTAGGGGTGGGATTGCTGGAACATAGGTATTTCTATTTATAGATTTTTGAGGAAGCACAATACTGTTTTCCATAGTGGTTGTACTGTTTTACAATCCCACCAGCAGTGGGTGAAGTTTCCAATTTCCCACAATCTCCCCAGCATTTGTTGTTTCCTGTTTTTTTTTTTTTTTTTAATCAGTGCCATTCTTGAAGGGGTAAGATGGTATCTCATTGCAGTTTTGATTTGTATCTCTCTAAAGGCTAATGATTTTGAGCATCTTTTCATGTCCTTGTTGGTCACTTGAATATCCTCTTTGGTGAAGTGTCTGTTCATACCCTTTGCCCATTTTTCAATTGGATTGTTTGTCTTTTTGTTGTTGAGTTGTTAAAGTTTTTAAAATATATGTTAGAGATTAAACCCTTATCAGACATGTCATCCCTGAAGATTTTTTCCCAGCCTGTAGATTGTCTTTTTATTCTTTTGATGAGCATAAGTATTTAACTTTTAGGAGGTCTCAGTTATCCAGTTTGTCATCTGTTGTTTGTGTAATGTAGAAGTGTTTGATAATCTATTTATGAAAAAAAATCAGGTTTCCATAGTTTTGTCCCTATGTTATCTTCCAGGAACTTCATATTTTTAGCTTTAACATTTAGGTCTTTGACCTACTTTGAGTTAGTTTCTGTGTATGGTGTGAAGTGTGGATCCTACTTCATTTTTCTGCAAATGGATATCCAGTTTCCCCAGTACCATTTGTTGAAGAGATTGTTTCTTCCCCATTGAACGGACTTTGACCCTTAGTCAAAAATCAGCTTCCCATAGATGGATGGGTTTATTTCTGGGTTCTCAATTCTATTCCATTTGTCTCTGTGTCTATCATTGAACCAGTACCAGGCCGTTTTGATTACTGTGGCTGTATAGTATGTTTTGAGAGTGGGAAGTGTGAGACCTCCTACTTTGTTCTTCTTATTCAATATTGCTTTGGCTATTTGGGGTTTCTTTCCTTTCCATATAAAGTTGTTGGTTAGTTTTTTCATTTCAGTAAAGAAAGTTGTTGGAATTTGGATCAGGATTTCATTGTATCTATAGATCTCTTTGGGTAGCATTGATATTTTCACAATGTCAAGTCTTCCAATCCATGAGCGTGATATGTTCTTCCATTTACGTAGCTCTATCTTAGTTTCCTTCAGTAACGCTTTATAGTTTTCGTTGTACAGGTCTTTTTTTCATTCCTGGTTAGGTTTTATTCCTAAGCATTTTCTCATTTTGGGGAGACAATTATTTTTAAAACAGCAACTTAGATAAATAGAAAAATAGAAGAAACTTTAAAAAATATATTCAGAGATAATATAAAATTTTTTAAAAATTAATGGAGAATTTGGAAGATAATGTTGAAAAGCATCTACCAGAAATTTAAAAAAAAAAAAAAAAAAAGGGCAAAAAACCCAAACAGATGGACTATAGAGAAAGCCAGAACTTTGGAGTCATTCTTGATCTGTCTTTTTCTCTCACAATCCACATCCTGTTCGTTAACAAATTTTGTCAACTTTACCTTCTGAACATATCCAGCATTGCTCTTTTCACCACCTCCAGTGCTACCCCTGGTCACAGTCATTATTTCTTCCTGGGAGGACTGCAATTGCCTCTTGCAATCCCCCTTTTGACTTCTGGTAAATTTCGTTAACATAGAGGAAAAAAGAACACATAATCTTCATGTGATCACAGGTCTCCCTGCTTCCAAACTTGCTGTCTCTCCAACCCCTGCTATAGTTTTTTTCTCCACAACTGCAGCCAGAGCACGCCTTTTAAAATGTAGGCAGATCAGGTCTTCCTCTGCCAAACACCTTCCATTCGCTTCTCATTTTCTTCAGAGTGTAGGTGAAACCCTTACAGGAGTCTGCAAGGCCCTACAAGATCTGGGGTCCTTTTATGTCTGATTGCATTTTCTACTCCCCCACTCCAGCAGCTTCTGGCTTCGTTGCTGTTCTTCAAAACCGTTAGCAAAGTCCTACATCAGAACATCTGCACTTACTCTTCCTTTTGCCTGGAATGCTTTCCCAAAGTAGCCTCAAGACTCACTACGTCACTTCCTCAGATCTCTGCTCAAATATCTCCTTTTAAACGAAGTCTATGCCCAAGATACTATAGCAAGATAACATCACTTGTGTTAGTCTTTGTCCTTCTACTAAAAAATCCTAAGAGTGGGAGTGTGCCAATCTTAGCAACCACTATTTGATAAGGTGTTGGATATTATACCGAACAGAGATAATTTTCAAGAGTGTCTTTTATTAACAATTATAAAGTAGCAAACACCAAGAGGCAGTAACATTCGTACATTTATCTTTTCAATATTATATACCATCATTATGCAAATGTTTTAAAGTACCACTAAAAATTCACCCATGTTTGTGAACATATATATATAATATATAAATATAATATATATAATATATAAATATATATTTATATATATATATAAAAAGCATACTATAAGTTGATAGCTAGAGAAACATGGCAGAATCCTCTGTAGTCCTCCAAACTTTATTGAATGTTGATTTACAGAGAAGGATGAGACTGAGGAAGTTCCTCTTCCGTCATGCACAAAGTTGAGGCAAAAGTTTACTCTTTCCAATAATATACACACAATATATATTGAAGCACAACAACACAGAAAACAAAGGCTACAGAATGAAGGCTAGTAAACACTCCCATGCATCATAACATAGAGAAAAGTTTAGATGATTGATTATTTTCTCTAAGATGATATTTAGGTAGGACGTTAAGGGCATCATCATCTTTACCAAGTGTAGAATAAGTATCTCCTGACTCATAAGCTTTACTTCATTATGCTGTTTAATTGACATTTGAACAGTGGTTTTTCTTCCACAGTTTTCCTCCTAGAAAACTATACAGCTGTTTCTTACTTCTTCTCGTTGATCTTTCAGAATAATAGTTCAGGTATAACTGTGCTCACAAGAGCCAACATCCCTTGTTAGAATCCATAAGTATCTTTTTCAGTTTCCAAGGGCCTTACTATGGGCATTGTGATGGTTAAGATTGTGTGTCAACCTGGCTGGGCCATGATTCTCAGTGTTTTAATGCAATCACTCCATGATTGAATATACTGTGAGTAGCCAATCAGATGAAAGGGAGTCTCCTTGGGGGTGTGGCCTGCATCTGAGCTTTTTGCTCTCTCTGGATCCTGCGGCTGCCTCCTGTTGTCTCATCCTCCGGTTCTTGGAACTTGAGCTGTCAGTTTATCTGCCGAACTTGGGATTCGTCGATCTGCACAGCCTGTGAGCGGGAGCCCTGCTCTCTGACCTGCCGATCTTGGGCTTGCAGGCTTCTGCAGCTGCGTGACTTGGGAGAGGCCTCTACCCTGATCCATGGACTTGGGACTTTCTAGCCTCTACAATCGCGTGAGCTGTTTCCTTGATATAAATCTCTCTTTCTATATATATTTATACACTTTACTGGTTTTGCTTCTCTAGAGAACCCAGCCTAAGACAGGCATGCCAGGTGGATGCAATTTACCAATCAGGAGACAATGTTGAACCACAGGCAATGGCAACTAGTAATGCAGCTGATGTGCCTTCTTATTGGGTTACGGAGTTATAAACATGGTCTCATAAACAGTTGACATACCTTGTTATCAGGTTACTGATAGGAAAAGAAATAGTCAACTAATCCAAGGTCACGTTCATTTACAAGGAGGAAAAAAATCCACCCCTTTGACCCGTGATTAACATCTTTAACATAGAGGAAAAAGATGACATAATCTGTACATGATTATAGAACTCATATTGCCACGTAAGACATGGGTATGCCTTTCATCTCTTAACTAATTAGATAACTGTTTTGGTAAAAACAATTTTACAGAACCCATCATCTTTTCTAATAGGCAAGTGTCTATCAAATAATAGTGGATACCAATATTTGCCACACCAAATATCACTGAATGACAAGTTTAACATATCAATAAAATCCTTTAAAAATTATTTTTGGCAATAGTGTGCCATTTTAGGCATCTGAAACTTGGTGTAAAAGAATGACCCCCAATTAACCTCGCCTTATCTGAAGAACTCTGGTGGTGTCCTTGGTTTTGGGTTTCAGGGTGAAGTATACCCTAATTGATATGTGAGACACTGCCTCCTTGGAAAGAATCTAAGGCTTTAAAAGCCTTCCTTTGGTATGTGATTCTCTTAAGAAACTACTCTGTGCTTTTAGTAAGGAAACTATCCTATAGGTGGTGTGCAGGCCTTGTGGAGCCATCTGGGCTCCAAGGCAGAAGGTGTCAGCTCACTGAGTGCAGCATAATTCCGAGTTGCAAGTGTGGAACAGAGGCATTGGCAGACGATCCAGGGTGAAGCCTGGAGTGGCAGGGAAAGGATCAGAAGATTCACGAAATAAAAGGGATATAAAAGAGAGAGTATGAAAGCTGCCTACTTCAAGGATGCTGTCCTTCTAAAAATGAGATGGGGAAAAGAAGGAGGGAAACTAAACATTGGGTTCCATCTGTAAAATGGCCATGATAATTTTACCTTGTCTACTTTATTGGGTTGTTTTGTGAAGATTCTACTTGATGATATAAATAGAAAATGAAAATATTGTTATATAGATAATCCCTTACTTTTGTTCATATTCTGATTCTGAAAATGCATGTGAAATAGAAATGTGAAAATTAGTTTATATGTAAGAACCAGGTTTTCATTCCTAGATAACAAAAATATTATCAAAATCTCAATTAAACTTCAACCTGTAGATACCATTTTAAATAACATGTTTATTCTTGGCATTTCAAGTACTCTCCTTAAACTCAATTTTAATTATCTCCAAAATTGTTCACGAAGTAACCTGAGCATCCAATGAGCATCCAATGGAAGATCTCCTGCTCTTGCTGCACTTAAGGGATTCTTATTAGAAGCCCTGGTGGTACAGTGGTTAAAGTGCTTGGCTGTTAATCAAAGTTGGCTGTTCAAACTCGCCAGCTGTTCTGCCGGAGAAAAATGGGGCAGTCTGCTTCCATAATGATTACAGCCTTGAAAACACTATGGGGCAGTTCTACTCTGTCCTATAGGGTCACTAAGAGTCGAAATTGACTTGTTGGCAGCGGGTTTGGTTTTTGGTTTACTAGGTATATGGGACCTACAGCTCTTATTTCTGGTACCATAATTTTGCAAACAGAAGTCAAATGGAATAATTTTTTCAAATAATCTTACAAATACTGCTGAGGTGACAAAAGTCACAAAGGAGGCATAGCTGGTCAGTTGTGCCACCTTGCGATGCTGGATGCATTCACATGTCAGTTGATGTACCAAAGTCTGAATCCAGCCTATAAAAGGAGGTCAGGGGAGTCGGCATATAATGTTCAAAAGTACAGATTGATCAAAATTAAATGTAAGACGTAGAGGCCTGCATGTACATCAGTTTAGAGTGTGACCGTCAGCAGCCAGAAGCCTGACAAGATTAACATAAGAAATAATGGTCAGAACTAGACTCCTGGAGCTTCTTGGATGTTGTGAACAATTGGACTGAGCTTAGTACCTTGGATCTGCTTAAGGCCTTCTACATAATAGGAGTTCAAATATTGTTTGATGAATGCTTGATAAAAAGTTTTTAGAGAAATCTACTAGACTATGAAAGAAATGTGTATTATAGGTTAATTAAATGAAGATATTATTTATTTAAATTGAAAAACATAATCATTGAAAACTCTGAATTCTGAGTTGATGTTGTCTTGGGCCAATGCATCTCTATACTTACGAGAGAGGAGAAAAGAAAAATAACGTTTCAGTCTTACCTGTTCTAAAAGATGAGAGACCTTTGCTTTATTTTTGTTTTTTATAGTGGTATATATATACACGTATACATATACATACATGCGTATATATATATATATATCTCACCCACCACACACCCACTTCCTTCAGTCGATTCTGACTCTCAGTGACCCTATAGGGCAGACCAGAACTGCCCCATAGAACATATATTATGTGAGTTCACCATAGGAACTGGTTCCCCATATTGGAGCACTGGTGGTGCAGTAGTTATGAGTTTGGCTGCTAACCAAAAGGTTGGCAGTTCAAATCCACCAGGCACTCCTTGGAAACCCTATGGGGCAGTTCTACTCTATTCTGTAGGGTTGCTGTGAGTCGGAATCGACTCGACGGCAACAGATTTGGTTTATATACATATACATACATACATACATATATATACATATATACATATATATATATATATATATATGGTCTGTAGGTGGTACAAATAGTGGTCTGTAGGTGGTACAAATAGTTTGCTCTTGACTGCTAACCTAAAAGTTGGCAGTTAGAACCCATCCAGAGGTACTGTGGAAGAAAAGACCTGGTAATTCACTTTCATTAAGATCATAGTCATGAAAACCCCATGGCACAATTGTATTCTGTAACACATGGGATCGCCATGAGTCGATACCACTGCAATGAACAACAACAACGCAGTATATATATAAAACAACATATTTGCTATTTCAACATTTTTACATGTACAATTCAGTGCCATTATTTACAGTCATCATTTTGTCTAACCATCACCACTATCAATTTCCAAAATTTCTTATCACCCTTAACAAAAGCTCAGTGCCCCCTAAGCAGTGAGAGCTTTGTTTTTGTAGAGGACTGGTTGAGTCTGTAGATCTGTGAAGAAAGTAGGGCTAGGGTCAAGATACTGGATCGAGAAGGATACTGTTCTGCATAGTAAAAGGAGGAAAATGAAGATTCCAGGAGATCTGTGGGCCGACAAATTCATATCTTAGGGCTCTAGAGAAAGGAGAAAGTTGGAGAACCTGGAGAGTAGTCTTGAGGGGCAGGTAGTCGGGCAGCATGGTGGTATAAAACCCCTCTGCTGAACCCCTAAATTTTCAAAAACCCTGTACACACGAATGCCTTTCGTTATTTTTGTGGCAAAGGAGCGAATGCAGAAAAGAAACTAAATTACTTGTCTGGGCTGGTGCTGAGCCCAGGTATGAGGGAAGCTAGGGAAGGTGAAATTCCAGTGAGGTCAAGAGTCCAGGGAGGGATAGAATTAGACCAAGGGTGACCATAAAATTTAAAGTGACGTGTACACACACGATGGATGCTGATATTATATCAGAAGCTTTCCTGGTCAGAGCGGAACAGGTCTATAGCAGAAGGGCTTGGACCAGTCTGTGGTTCCCCTCTGTCCCACCTGCAGACACAGGATCCCATGGAAACTGGGCTGGCACCCATCAAGGGGGCCCAGCTAGATGACAGATGTTACCATAAATGAGTGGTTTTCTTCGGAAGTACAGAGCCAGCGACTTGCGGAAAGATTTTGAATTGTGCTGCACCACTCTACAAAGATGTGCCGAACTGGAGGTCTCTGAAGCCGAGAAGCAAAGAAGGCTAAGAAGTCTCCCAGGCAACACTGGAGCAGCTGGGCCTTCTAGGTCAAAATTTCCACTGTGCACACATATGGACACACTATGCACACACCAAAAACAAAAAACAAAGCCATTGCCGTCAAGTTGTTTCCAACTCCTGGAGACCTTATATGACAGAGTAGAACTGCCCCACAGGGTTTCCAAGGCTGTAAATCTTTACGGAAGCATACTGCCACATCTTTCTCCCGAAGTTAGCAGTGGAGCACTTTAACCACTGTGCCACCAGCACTCTTTATGCACACAGAGCTAAAGAGAAAAAATCTCTGAAAATGCCATGTGACCCCAGTGACTCTTGCCTAAAGCAGCACAAGAAGGTTCTACTGAATTGAACATCAGATGAAAGATGCATTTCTGGGAAGGAAAGAATATAATCTCAGCCTTGGAAAGGGAAGGACAGAGCATGTCAACATTAAGATATGAATGTTATGAAATGACATTTTTTTGTGAAGCAAGGATATAAGCCTGAAACTGCTTTATGTGAAGCATGAAGGAGATAAAGAAGAGGTAAATGAGTTAACAGAGCAGAGGAAAGGAAATCTAAATGCTCATAGAGGGAGATAATGGCAAGAATCAAGCTGATGTACCCCATAACTACCAGAAGAAGGTGGGGTGTGATGTGGACTGCTCCAAACAAGATTGCTTCAAAGTCTCTATATAAGAAAAAGTAAGACCCTCAGGTCCCCACTCTCTCCTGAGTTCAGACTCAAATATCCAACTACCACCTACCCCCATTTCATACATCTAGATACCAAGCCCACCCCTACTCCCTTAGGAGACGGGAAGTATATTTACTGGGGAAATTAAAACAGAGAGGCTTGGGGTAGGGAGCACTAGGTACAGGGTTAGGGAGTTGAGATGTGGTAGATGTCAGATTGAAACCTGGTGGATTAAGTAAAAGTCTGAATGCTGAATGATGAGACCTCCAGTTCTCTTCTCTTTTCAGCTTCCAGAAGGCTGGTAGTCAGGTTCTGCCAACCATTCCCTAGCTAGGCAAGAGATCAGAAGATCCTTCTCTGGAAAAGTTGAATGGTTTCAGAAGAGACACCTACAGATTTTGATGTTTGGGTAAACCAAAGAAAGAATTGTTGCCCACTTTGCCCCCATGATCTAAAGTGAAGATATACTTGTTTATGAGCCGCTCCCCCTGCCTCCTGCCCATGCACACAGGGTTTACAGTGGCTTCTTAGAGTCTCTATCTGAAATGTGAACACAGAGCCAAGGTCACTACACATTTTAGGAAAGCCTCCAATATGAAAGACATGCCAAACAAACAGGAAGAAATACCATAGAGGTAATAGAGGCAATACAAGGAACAGATGAAAACCTTTATATATGATATTCTTAGTGATATAATTTCCAACCACCGGGGATAAAGAGAAGATCCTAAGAGTTTACAGAGAGAAAAACAGTATCTACAGAAAAGATCAGGAAAAAATAGTAGCATTAAAGTTCTCAAAAGCAACCTGGAAAAGTTAAAGACAACAAAGAATGACAAATAAATAAACAAACCTGAGTGAAAATGATTTTCGACCTATATTTCTTTACTCAGTTTAGTTTGAGAGGAGAATAAAAATCTTTTCAGAAAACCAGAGTCTCAAGAAGAAAAAATTTCCTGTATCAGAAGCGTCCTGTTCTACAGATCATGAAATACCAAACTACAGTGGTTTAAAGAAATAGGGGTTTGTTTTCTCCCATAATAAGAAGTCTGGAGGTAGGCAGTTGCTGATACTAGGTCAAAGACTTGAATGTTGTTATGTGTGCTTTCTATATGCTCTCAAATAACATCCGATTCTGTAATGTTCTTATACACATAAATATAAGTCACTATTATGTATGCTTCTACAGTGCTTTTTACACTGTTATGGTGCTTCTTCAAAACACCTATATGTAAGTCACTTATAATGTGAAGTTAGAGATGGATACTTTCTGAATCTACAAATGTAAACATGTGTATGTCTATAATTCTCTTTAACCATTAACTCTGAGTTACTAAAAATTTGTTCTAACCTTAGAAATAGGAGCATGTGAAGTATGTTGTAAATAACTTTCCTAAATAGGGCTGTGCACATGCACTCTGGGATAACAAAATGTAACATTAATCAAATCTCTGTAAATTGGCTTTGAAACATAATTAGGTCACTGAACAATTCCCATAATTTTTAACTAATCAACTTGGCCTTGAAACATCTGTAGTAAACAAAAACATAGGTGTTATACAACAATTTCCTGATTGGCAATAAAGCATACCAATCTTGGTTAAACGTGACAGCATCTAACCTTCATCTTGTGAAGTCAAAGTGACGGAATAGTATATAACTAAAAGATTTTCGCTCACTTGTTGAAGCAGAAGACAGAGCAAAAGATCTCTCTGAAAACTCAGAGTCTGCTGAGATACCTTCTGCTACAACTGACCTTACTAGGGGCAGGGACCTCCTCCGAGTTTGAGAGGTGGTCAAATCTCCTCCAGAGACCAAACATTAAAGGTAAAAAGCCTGAAGTCTAAAAATTTGCACTCCAACCATTAAACTAACATTGTAATGCTTAATTCTGATTCTCCAGTGCTAAATGAATGTCTTGAGGTTTTACTTGTGTGCCTTGCAATGACTACCTTACAATAGACTAAACGAGTTTATGCATGACACTCCGGAGCATTTAATTATTTATATTTCAGATAAAATACTCCAGGACAAATGTCAAACTCAAGCGTCTGAAATTCTATTGCCCTTTCCCTTATTCTTGTTGTTCATAGTCGCAAGATGGCTGCTCAAGTGCAGGCATCACATCCATATTCAAGGTGGTAGCTGCTCATGAGGTGCATTGCCTGGGAATCAAACGATCTCACTCATGGGTCTCTCACACAGAAGGTGAGAAGGTGAGATAGAAGCCTCCTGCTTCTATCACTGCCTGGCATTATGCTATACTTCAATTTGTTTGTCTGTTTCTCACTTGTATCATCAGGTTTTATTCGCGTGCTTGTTCCTTTATCCTGTCAAAATAATCAAAGCACAAAGAAATTACAGCATTTAGAGTTTATTTGAGCAGTTAGAATTATGGTGCTGACGAAGAATATTGAATATACCATGGACTGCCAAAAGAACAAACAAATCTGTCTTGGAAGAAGTATAGCCAGAACGCTCCTTAGAAGCAAGGATGGCAAACTTCGTCTCACATACTTTGGACATGTTATCAGTAAGGATCAGTCCCTGGAAATGGTATCATGCTTGGTAAAGTAGAGCGTCAGTGAAGAAGAGGAAGATGCTCGACGAGATGGATTGACACGGTGGCTGCAACAATGAGCTCAAGCATAACAACGATTGTGAGGGTGGCGCAGGACCCGGCAGTGTTTCGTTCTGTTGTACATAGGGTCACTATGAGCTGGAACCAACTTGAGGGCACCTAGCAGCAACAGAACTGCCCCATAGGCTTTCCAAGGAGCAGCTTGTGGATTTGAACTGCTGACCTTCTGGTTAACAGCTGAACTTTTAAGCACTGCTCCACCAGCCTTGGAAACCCTATGGGACAGTTCTACTCTGTCCTATAGGGTCACTATGAGTCGGAATCGACTTGACAGCAAGTTCCCTGCCCTTCCTGTGGTTATTTGATTTTTGCCACCAGGTGGTGCTTGTGGCCTGGTCACCCTCTATTGATTTACACAAATTCTCAGGTGTTGTTTAGAGGTTTTAAATCATAAAGTCACCTCAGCTACTCTAGAAATTCTAAGGATTATTTCTCGGGAAAAAGAACAAAGGCCAAATTACTTTGGCTAAAGTTACATTCTTTGCACAAACTAAACGTTAAGCAAATGTGTGGTTACTAAATATGGATTTGTACAATTTTATGGTCACTGTGTCTCTGCTGTGTCTCCTTATTCCTGTTTATCTGTTCTTGGGTATATTCAAATTTTGTCAGTGACCTTTGTGAATTTTTATGTGTACTCAGAGGAATCTGTCAATTTTTCTGGTCCTCAGTTTTTCTCTTTAACAATCCCCAAGCCTGGCATATATTAGACATTCATTCAATATCTGAATGGAAGAGTGAATATTGGTTTACCCTGTATTGTGTAATAACTATGAGGAGAGCATGGAAGGAGGGGAAGGGGAATGTGTAAGAGAGGTGAATCCTCCATTATCATAATAGTAAGTCAATAGAAAGTGTCTAAAATGGATTAATGAGAAATAGCAACGTAAGATCCTTATTTCATGGAGGTAAAAATCCCAGAAGAAAGAACTAAAAGAACTGAGAATGACTGGAGGGGAAGGGTATGAAGAGGACTACCAAGTTTCTTTTTATATGTTCTCTCATTCCTAAATCTGATGCCTATCTTTCTAAATGGTATAACTTCCCCAAGGATAATTTAGGTCTTCAGTGGCTACTTTGGAGACCTTTTGACATTGGTAAACTGGTTCATTTAAGTGGTACGCTAGATAAAATGGAAACCTACACTCCTCAAAGAGAATGGGGTTCTTATTTTGCTTGGTAATGATATGGCTTCTAAAAGACAGAACAATTCCAAAATTGCCTCTCTAAAAGATTTTTTAAAGCACACAGAAGACAGGGATAAAACACTGACTGGAGGAGGAGGCTTTCGCTCCCGTATCTGTATGTATGTATGTTATGTGTGTATTTGTCATATTTTCAACTTCTGGATGGTATTACCAGAATAGATCATAATATCCTTTCAAGAAGCTTTATTCTCATTGGTTTATAGATAAATCAGAATTTACAGAAATTGAATAGTCTTAATTTCCCAGACCCAGAAATTAATGAAAGTGAATTTGTTCAGACAGAAGTTTATTTCAACAATAATTATATTTTGTAGTATAGCAGCTTAAACACAGTTTCCAAGATCTTTTTGGTAACTTAAAATCTTTAATTTAGGCTAGATTAGGCAAGGTGTATAAAATGGATTCTGTGAAAAATAGAGAGTAATTTTGTGTTAAAGTAAATAGTTGTTCCAGAATGAGAAATAAGAAAGTGTAGTACAAAACCTTATGAATATGAAAAATTGTAGAAGGTTTTTGGAAAAGGAATGTTATTTCTTGTAGTCAAAGCTAACTAAGATTTGACAGGATTTTTTAAGCAGTTTAATGGAGTCCTGGTGGCAAAGTGGTTAAGAGCTTGGCTGCTAACCAAAAAGTCGGCAGTTCAAATCCACCAGCCACTGCTTGGAAACCCTATGGGGCCGTTCTACTCTGTCCTACAGGGTCACTATGAGTTGGAATCAACTCGACGACTATGGGTTTGGTTTTTTTGTTTTTTTTTTTTTTTGGTTTAAGTATCTGATATTATGCAAAGGTAGAATTTGGTTTTCTCTGTTAAAATGACAACATTATCTTTAATTACAGTGTTGCTCTTAGTAAGAGGCTGTAAAAGCTTATTTTTGTCTTCTGTGTAATCTGCCTAGAAGGCAAAGACTCTGTGTCTTGGCAGAATACATTCCTGATCTTATGTTGACCTTATCCATCCTCCATTGTTTAAGAAAAACCAAGTCTTCTCAGTTATGAAAGAAGTAAGTTTTGTTTTTTCTTACAATCATGTTGCCTCCTATACTTACTTTAAAAATCTTTTTATTGTCTCTTTGGTTTAATATCCAAGATATCCAAGTATTGTTTCTCAGTGACCTGTGATCAGATTGAACCAAATTTTAAAACCTCTCAAAATCTAATCCTAAGTAATATTTTTATATCTAACACTTGTCTTCTGGGATTCCCTAGAGGGCCCCTGGAAAGTCTCAAAAGATTAGTTTTCTCCCAATTTGTAAACAGAGAGGTATTAGAAATAATTAGGTTTATTTGTTATGCTATGAGTCACATGAGAAGAGTTATCAAATCAGAATAGATGCCTTATGGATATTTTGGGACCTCAAGAAGAGAGAAACTTACTCAAATCTGTGGGTACTATAGGTAAAATTTGGTAGCAGATTCTTGGCTTGGCTTCCTAGCCTCCAGAGGCTTTAACAAGTTCAGTCTGATATTACTTATGAAAACCTCCAGAGAAGCAAATTTTAGAGGTCTGTATGATAAATTACTATTCTTGTTGTACCCATGTAAATACTTACGACCAACCTTACTGTTATGGATGGAATTCTGTCCACCGAAGATATACATTGGAATTCTAACCCTATACCTGGAGATGTAATCCCATTTGGGATTAGGGTTTTCTTTGTTAAGTTAATGAGGCTATATCAGTGTACAGTGTGTCTTAAACCTACTCACTGTTGAGATATAAAAAGAGCAGATCAAGCACAGAGAAGCAAACTGGAATGGTGGAAAGATAGATGCCACGTGAGATCTCCAAGGAATGCTGAGAAGAACACTAGAGAAGCTGAGACAAGAATTTTCCCCCAGAGCAAAGAAGGCCTTTCCCTAGAGCCAGCACCCTGAATTTGGGCTTCTATCCTCATAAACTAGGAGAGAATAAATTACTTTTTGTTAAAGTCACCTACTTGTGGTTTTTCTGTTATAGCGGCAGAGATAACTAAGACATTTATTTTATGATAAAGAATAATTTTCTTGAGGTTGTCTTTGATCGAAGAGGGTAACTGTAGAGAAAAATTCATGTTTCAATAGAAATTGTAGCATACCCTTGTGGGCTTTCAGAAAGTGGTCTTGTTCATTGTCTTTGAACTATTTTACATCTCTTTTTAAACTACAGACAGCTAATGGTTTTATCTTCTACCTGTAATTTGGATCGGTTCTTGCTACATAGCTTATGCTGTTCTCATATATCCACACATAATCATTTATACAAAGAAAAAATTAGGAATACAAGAGGCACCAACAACGTAGAAAAAAAAAATAGACAAACTATCACCCGTTTAGATGCAGCACTAAATGGAAGTTAGAAAAAACCCTCTAACTGAAGGCAAACTTATAGGTGCTCGATTTGGGGTATATCTTCTCTAGTCATAGGAGTTGGACTTTCATGTTTTCTAAGACAAACTCTAAGATTGCAAATGGTACTAGACAAAGTAGTGTTAGAACTAGAAAATTCAGTGTCACAAGTTGGGCAAGACATCCTTTCCTTATCCAGAGAATTATCAGAAATTCACAAAAAGACATTACAGAATAGACTAACTTTAGATTATATGTTGACCTCACAAGGGGGTGTTTGTGCTTTGGGTCACAATGCTGTGTGCACATAAATGATACCCAGCCTAAAATTTATCAAAGAGTAACAGCAGCTGAAGACCATGCACAAGAAGCTGCCAAATTGGCCAAAGTGAAAACTGAAACTCTATGGGATTAAGTCTCCTGCTTAAATCTTGACTATGGGGTCCTTGAGTCAGAGGAGCCTTCCAAACTTTGGATATTGCCATCTTATCATCTTCCTAAAACATACAGTCTCAAGGACCTTAAATGTGTATGAACATCTGTTAAGATGACAAATGATATCCACCATCATCAATCGACAGAAACAAACAGAACAAGATCAGACATCAGACTTCTTTAGTGAAGATCTCTACCAAGTGGTGGTCAAGATTTTTGGTCAATCCTGCAGTATCCCTCAGAGTGTGACCAGAGGAGGGAATATTGTTTAAAAAGGAAAGAAAGAGAGAGTGAGAAAAAGAGCCTGAGGCCCAGATTAATAGATTCCTCTAAGTGCTTAGGAAATTTCACAAAAGTCTCTGACCAGTGTGGAATGCACCCAAAACAGATCTACAAGAACAAAGAAGACTCAATATAGACACAGAGATCATAAAATAATGCAAACACCAATTTGTGATAAGACATTTCTTAACCGTGGTGTTGCTTAAAGATTACCTTGTGGAAAGAATTTAATTTACGCAAAACAATCTAGTTTTAGCCCTTGTTTCATGAGAAGATTGTTCTAAGCCTTTGGAATTACCTGAGTAATTTTGATAGCTTTGTTGTACAAATAATGGGGGCTGTCCAGGCCACAGGGACCAGCTAGTGGCCTCAGGAATGAAAAAGAGTATAATTTATTGTATTTTTATGCAAATAAAAGTAGTGTTTTTTTGCCTGCTGAACCCCGCCCCCCCCCCACCGAACTTGTAAGCACGCTACGCTAATTTTTTTTACAGCAACATGTGGAAGAGGATTGGCATGGTGGCACTTGTAAGGGTGCCTCACAGGGGTGGGGGGAACACGGTTGGCAAACTAATGCAGAGAAGGTGTGTTTTTCTATAAAAATAAGGTAATCATGCTAAGAGTAGTCAATGGTTAATTTTCTATTTTCTTTCTTTCTTTATTGCTCTCTGTAACTACCCTACAATGAATCCCCCTACTTTTCTAAAGGGAGAGGTCTCCCTGTATGCATAGAGATGGACTACTTGAAAAAACCCTATACTTTAATTTCTCTTGTGCTTCAGTTATTTTGAGAACCCTAAGGAGATCCCCTATAAACCTTCTTGACCTAGGCTGAGAAGGGGGTTGGCTGCTTTCTGATATCTGTATGTGCTGGGGTGATTTTGTCAAGATTTACTTTGTGCAGTTGGCATTAAGAAAGTAATTAGGTTTTTTCCCCCCAAGTACATTAAATTAACTCTATTAATATACTTATTAAAATGACACAAGCTTCATTATCTGAGAGTCTGATGTCCCTATGCACCCCAACTTATGTACTATGTACAGTGCTGATCTTCTCAGAACCCCCAAAGGCTAAAATGGGTCTGTACTGCCCAATGCTGGAAGGGATGTAAACAGATGTAGGAAGAATCCCTGGCTTCAGCGAGCTTGCACTACTGGGCCCTCTGGAAAAAAGATCAGGGAGAAACTCCAGGAAGTGGAGAGAAATGAATCCCTTCAGGCTGCGGTGAGCATAAGGATCATTCTTTTCTCTCTATCCAGAGCATTCTAGGATTAGGGCTAAATGGGGGCCCCAGAAGAACCATTTAGTAAAACATTAATTCTTAGCAGATGACAAAAAATTATTTCTGCTACTGTCTTACTGGGTTCTCTAGAGAAGCAAAACCAGTAAAGTGTATAGATATATATATATAGAGAGAGATAATATCAAGGAAACAGCTCACGTGATTGTAGAGCTAGAACATCCCAAGTCCATGGATCAGGGTAGAGGCCTCTCCCAAGTCATGCAGCTGCAGAAGCTGGCAAGCCCAAGCTGGCACTGTAAGTCTGCCACTCTTAAGATAAGACTCTTGGTTTTCAGCAATATCAGCTCTGTTACTACAAGAAATAAGGCTTTCTTTCAAAGCACAAGTAGAAACTTTGAGGTCGTTTGTGTGGCACCTAAGCTTTGACTCTGAAGCCCTGAGCTCATCTCTTTCTAGTGAAAGTAGGACCAATCAACCGGCTTCTTTATGCTTCTCATTATGACAAGATTGTAGAAAGCTATCACACATGCAATCACCCAGAGCCTCGCCTTTCACCAATACTTGATCTAGTGGTGGTGATATTTTGCATATTTGTATTCCCACCTCACATCACGGATTAGCAGTGCCCTCTTTACACTGGAAGCAGAGGCATCAACATCTTTAAGGCTAACCAGACTTGAGAACAAATTTAGGAAACTCATCCTTACAATTTTCTTTCTCTAGAACCACTCTTGGTACCAAATGTCTTAGGCTGGGTTCTCTAGAGAAGCAAAACCAGTAAAACGTATAAGATATATATATATATGTAGAGAGAGAGAGAGAGAGATTTATACCAAGGAAATGGCTCATGTGGTTGTAGAGGCAGAACATCCGAAGTCTGTGGGTCAGGATGGAGGCTTCTCCTGATTCACGTAGCTGCAGGGGCTGGTGAACCCAAGAGCAGCAGGTCAGGGAGCAGGGTTCTTGCTCAGAGGCTTCGAAGATCAACAAATCCCAAAAGCAGGTAAACTGCTAGCTCAAGTCCCAAGAACCAGAGATAAGTCAAACAGAAGCCAGCTGCAGGATCCAGAGAGAGCAAAAGCCCATAAGCCTTGCCAGAAAGTCCACTTATATTTGATGCAGGCCACACACCCAAGGAAACTCCCTTTCAACTGACTGGCTACTCACAGAAGATCCCATCATGGAGGTGATCACATTATAGCAAATCTCATCATAGAAGTGATCATAACATCTGACTGCCAGACCACTGAGAGTCATGGCCTAGCCAAGTTGACACACAACCTGAAACATCACATATGAGTATGGGTATGTATATATGTGCACATAATTGTACACAGATAAAAAACCAAAACCAAATCGATTGCCATCGACTCAATTCTGACTCATAGTGACCCTATAGGACAGAGTAGAGCTGCCCCATAGTGTTTCCAAGGAGTGCCTGGTGGATTCAAACTGCCAACCTTCTAGTTAGCAGCCATAGCTCTTAACCACTATGCCACCAGGATTTCCAGTACACATATAGATGTATCTAGATATATGTGTACATACATGTATGTGTGTCCATGCATATATAGTCATATATATAATAAATCACATAGGGAGCACAGTTATGGGTACTTCTTAGACATAACTAAACACCTCACAGGATTTGTTTTCTGGGTTTGAAGACTTAGGACCATAGTCTTGTAGGAAAACTTGGTCAATTGGCATAGTATAGTTCATAAAGTATATATGTATGTTCTACATCCTAGTATAGTGACTAGTGTATGGGTTCTTAAAAGCTTGCAAACAACCATGTAAGATACAACTATTGGTCTCTACTTGTCCAGAACAAAAGAGAAAGAAGGAGATCAAAGACCCAGAGAAGAAAGTAGTCTACAGAACTAATAGTTTACATGAACCATGGCCTCATCTACACTGAAACCAGAAGATCTCATTGATGTCTGGCTACCATTACCAACTGTTAGAATCAGGGACACAATAGATGGATCCTGATAGAGTGGGAGCAAAATATGAAACAAACTCAAATTCTTCAAAAATCCAGACTTACTGGACAAGTTGAGACCAGAGGACTCCCAGAGACTATCGCTCTGAGATATTCTTTAAACCTTGACCTGAAACTATCCCTTGAGGTCACTCTTTAGTTAACAGATTAGCTCAAAAATAAAGAATATCAACTGTGAGTACTGTGCTCCTTTAAAAAATCATCTGTATGAGACCAAATGGTCAACAATTACTCTAAAGCAAAGATGAGAAGGTGAAGGGGCAGGGAAACTAGATTACTGGAAATGGAACAACCAGAATGGAATTAATGAAAAAGCTGACACATTGTGAAAAATGTAATCAGTGTCACAGAACCATTTGTGTAGATATTGATAAATGGAACCTAATTTACTGTGTAAATCTTCACTGAAAACACAAGATAATATTAAAACAAAAGAAGAAAACCCTATGGAGCAGTTCTACTCTGTAACGCAGGGGGTTGCCTTTAGTCAGAATCATCTCAATGGCGACTAACAACAACATAGTATATATATGTATAACAAAACATTTTTCATTTCAACATTTTTTTACATGTACAACTTAGTGACATTAACTGCATTGATCATTTTGTGCCACCATCATCAATCATCACTATCACTTTCTAAATTTTCCCATCACTCTTAACAGAAGCTCAGTGTCCCTTAAGCAATAAGACTTTTATTTTTGCAGAGGAACTGATGATTCTATAAATCTGCAAAGATAGGGCTAGGGCCATGATAGGGGACAAAGAAGGGTATTGTTCTGCATAATAAAAGGTGGAAAATTCAGATTCCAGGAGATCTTGATTTCTAGAGGTCTAGAGAAAAGAGGACATTGCAGAGCCTGGAGGGAAGTCTTGAAAGGAACGTGCTCAGGCAACATGGTGGTATAAAACCCCTCTGCCTGAACCTCTATATTTTCAAAAATCCTTGTGCACATGAATGCCTTTTCTTATTTTGGCAGCAAAGGAGTAAATGCAGAAAAGGAGCTAAATTACTTGTCTGGATTGGTGATGAGCAGAGATATGCAGAAAATTAGTAAATGTGAAATGCCAGTGAGGTCGAGTCCAGGGAGAGATAGAATTAGAGCCAAGAGTGACCACAAAAAAGTAAAGTGATGTGTAAACCCACACGATAGATGCTGATATTCTACCTACATTGGAAGATTTCCTGGTCAGGAGGGAACAGGTCCATAACAGAAAGGCTTGGACTGGTCCACAGTTCCAGCTCTGCTTCACCTGTGGAGACAGGATCCCTTGAAGATTGGTCCAACTGCAATAAAAGCAGTGCAGTTAGAGGACAGATGTTACCAGAAATGAGTGATTTTCTTAGGAAGTTCGGAACCATGGACCGGGGAGAAAGATTTTGAATTATCCTGCACCACTCTACAAAGATGTGCTGAACTGGAGGCCTCTGAAGCCAAGAGGCAAAGAAGGAAGATGGAGAAATCTCCTAGGCAACATAAGAGCAGCTAGGCCTTCTGGGTCAAAGTTTCCACTGTGTACACATATACACACACAATGCACACACTGTGCACACAGAGGAAAGAGAAAAGTCTCTGAACATGTGATGTGAACTGAATGACTCTTGCCAAGAGTAGCACAAGAAGGTGATATTGAACTGGGAAACAGATAAAAAATGCATTTCTGTGAAGGAATGAATATGATCTCAGCCTTGGGAAGGGTAGGACAGAATGGGTAAACATTAAGATATTAATATTGTGAAATGACATTTACTTTTCTGTGAAACAAAGATATAACTGTAAGCCTGAAACTGCATTACGTGAAGCATTAAAGGGATAGAAGACAGGTAAGTGATTTAACAGAGCAGAAGAAAGTAAGGCTAAGTGCCTGTAGAGGGGGATACTGGCAAGAATCAGTCTGACGTATGCCCTAACTACCAGAAGAAGATGCGGGTGACGTGGATTGCTCCACCAACAAGACTGCTTACAAGTTTATATAAGAAAAAGTAAGACCCTCAGGACCCCACTTTCCTGATCTGAGACCCACATGTCCAACTACCAGCTACCTCCCTGTCATGGATTAAATTATGTCCTCCCAAAAAATGTGTGTATCACTTTGGCTGGGCCATGATTCCTGGTATTGTGTGATTTTCCTATCTGTTGTAAATCCTGCCTCTATGATGTTAATGAGGGAGGATGGGCGGCAGCTGTGTTAGTGAGGCAGGACTCAATCTACAAGATTGGATTGTATCCTGAGGCAATGTCTTGAGATATAAAGGGGAGAGTGAGCAGAGAGACAGGGGGACCTCATACCACCAAGAAAGCAGTGCCAGGAGCAGAGCGCATCCTTTGGACCTGGGGTCCCTGCACAGAGAAGCTCCTAGTCCAGGGGAACACTGATGAGAAGAAGGCTGACAGAGAGAAAAAGCCTTCCCCTGGAGCTGATGTCCTGAATTTGGACTTTTAGGCTACTTTACTGTGAGGAAATAAACTTCTTTTTGTTAAAGCCATCCACTTGTGGTATTTCTGTTGTAGCAGCACTAGATGACTAAGACACTCCCTTTCACACGTTTAGATGCCAACACCACCTCAACTCCCTTAGGAGAAGGGACATATATTCTTTGAAGAAATTAAAACGGAGAGGCTTGGGGCAGGGAACACTAGGCACAGGATTAGAGAGTGGAGATGAGGTAGGTGTCAGACTGAAACCTGGAGGATTAGGTTAAAGTCTGAATGCTGAAGGGCGGGTCCTCCAGTTCCCTTCTCTTTTTAGCTTCCAGAAGGCTGGTAGTCAGGCTCTGCCAACCTCTCCCTAGCTAGGCAAGAGATCAGAAGATCTTTCTCTGGAAAATTGAATGGTTCTGGAAAACGACCTATAGATTTTTGTTTGGGTAAACCAAAGAAAGAGTTGGTTGCTCACTTGGCCCCCATGATCTAAAGAGAAGCTTCACTTATTGATGAACCCCTTCTCCCCACCCTCCGCCCAAATCCAAAAGTGGTTACGATGGATTTTTAGGAACTCTATCTGAAATGTGAACACGGAGCCAAGGTCAACAGACATTTTAGGAAAGCCTCCAACATAAAAGACACCAAAACAAACAGGAAGATGTACTGTGGAGGTAATGGAGACAATACATGGAACAGATGAAAACCTTTATATATGATATTCTCAGTGATAGAATTTCTAACTACAAGGGATGAAAAGATCCTAAGAGTATACAGAGAGAAAAACAGTATCTATAAAAGGATCAGGAAAAAGTAATAGCATTAAAGTTCTCAAAAGCAACATGGAAAAGTAGAAGAAAATAGAGAATGAGTTAAAAAAAAAAAAAAAAACCCTGAGTGTAAATGATTTTTCAACCCATATTTCTTTATTCAGTTTAATTTGGGAAGATAATAAAGATCTTTTTGAAAACTGAAGACTTAAAAAAAAAAAAAAAAAAGAAAGAAAAGAAAGAAATGATCCCCTGCATCAGAAGTGTCCTCTTCTACAAATTATGAAATTCCAAACAGACAGTGGTTTACAAAAACTGAAGTTTGTTTTCTTACATAGTGATAAGTTTAATATTTGGTAGGCAGGTCTATCTATCAAGTGGGCAGGTCCTGATACCAGGTCAGAAGTTCGAATGTCAAAGTCAAGTATCTGAAATTGTTTTGCCCTTTCCCTTATTCTTCTTGTTCATAGTCACAAGATGGCTGCAAGAGGCAGGCATCACATCCCTATTCAAGATGCCTGAGCATGAGGTGCATTGGCTAGGAATCAAACACATGCTCTCTCTCATGGGTCCCACCTGGAAAGTGAGAATTCTACCACTGAACCACCACTGCCTCCTGCTTTTATCACTGCCTGGAATTTTGGAACCCTGGTGATGCAGTGGTTAAGAGCTCAGGCTGATAACCAAAAGGTTGGTGGTTTGAATCCACCAGCTGCTCATTGGAAACCCTATGGGGCAGTTCTACTCTGTCCTAGAGGGTCACTATGAGTCGGAATTGACTGGTTGGCAATGGGTTTGGTTTGGTTTTTGGTTTGGCATTATATTTCAATTTGTTTGTTTCTCATCTGTATCATCAGGTTTTATCTGTGTGTTTATTACTTTATCCTGTCAAAATAATCAAAGCACAAAGAAATTACTGCATTTAGAGTTTATTTGAGCAGTTAATCTGTGTACATACAGGGAGACCTCTCTGTTCAGACAAATAGGGTGACTTATCTTAGGCAAGGTACAGCAAGTTTTTTAAGGAGAAAGGGGAGGAAATATAGAAGAAAATTAAGTAAAACCCCTAAGCTTAGCATGATTAATTTGAATCACCCCCCGCCCTCCCTGAACTTAGTTGATATTGGCCATCAGGTGGTAGATATAGCCTGTACAGCCTCTATTCATTTGCACAAATTCTCAGGTGTTACCTGGAGGTTTTAAATAATAAAAGAACATCAGTTACTTAAAGAAATTCCAAGGAGTAAGAGGCAAAATGGTGCTCTAGGCAGAAGCACCACGCCGTCCCTCCACAGCAAAGATCCGAAAAACTAAGCCGAACAGAGAGAACAACAATCCTGAAACCCTAAAACATCAAATGAAGAGACAAAGAACTCAGCCAAGCACCAAATGGAGTGAGAAAACTGACAGAGAATGGAGAGTGAGGAGAGATTCATGCAGAAGTCCCCTATCAGCTAACGCAGTGCGGATCCACCGTTTTGGACTCCTATCAGAGACCAGCAAACAGGGGGTATGAGAAAGCAGCTTCACGGAGCTTCCAGCGGGAGACAAAACAACTGGGAATTTGTGATATTTGCTTTCCCACCCCCCACCTTTCTTCACCCCCACTCAGCCTCCTCTGCTTCCCGCTGACACAGTCTCTTGTCTGGGAAGCACCGGTTGCTTGGATTCCACCAGCCCGCACTAGCTGGCTCTCTGAGTGCCATTTGTTGGCTGCTGGTGTTGATTTTTATCCGCTTCTTTTGATTTCTTCCTTACCTCTCACCACCTCCCCCTCTTTCACTCAAATACTTGGCTCCGTGAGCCATCTTTGCTTCTTCCTGAGAGGCTGCGGAGCTCTGTTCAAGTGTGGAGCTGCTTCCTGATCTGGGCTGCCGTGCTGGTGGGATCCCAGGGCTTTTGTTCATTTTGAATTGTTTGTGTGTTTTCTTTTCCTTTTCTTGAGTTGGGAGCCCATTCTGGCCAGGCATGCAGAGGGATCCCTGAGAGCCTTTCTTTTCTCATTGGTTTTTTTTTTTTTCTGTTTTTTGGGGGGCTTTTCTTGTTCTTTTTTTTTTTAAACTTTAAATTTGTTTTGTTTTCTTTTCCCTTTTTGTCTTTCTTAATTATTCAGTTTCTCATCTCTCTACATCTTCCTTCTCTTTCTGTTCCCTGAATACCTGGTGTTGTATACCTCTACGCCTTCTAGTCAGGCTGTACTGCAACACCTGAGAACAACTTCCCCAGACCTTATAGCTACATTGATGGGATCCCTGAGAACTTTGCTGTTCTTTTCCTTTTCCAATTTTTATTTATTCATTCTTTTCCTTTTTTTCTTGCTCTTCCCTTTGTTTTTCTCCATCTCACAGTCTCTCAACTCTCCACTCCAACAACAAGCTTCCCGAGCATTCTTGTTTGTTTGTTTGCATGTTTTTGGCTCCTGTTCCTCTCTCCTCTCTCCCATATCCATCTTAGCTCTACACATAACAATCTCCCCGCTGCATCCTGCCTACCTGCACTGTGCACTTGACATCACACCACCAAGTAGCACAGGCACGGCCTACTGGAACCTGCCCTGCACTGATTACTGGCCCGCCCTGGTGGCTGT
>NW_004444024.1:2746394-2752676 GCF_000243295.1 Trichechus manatus latirostris | reverse complement strand
ATGTTGTGGGGTTGTTAACCAATGTCATAAAACAATATGTGTACTACTGTTTCATGAGAAACTATTTGTTCTGTAAGCCTTCACCTGAAGTACAATTAAAAAAAAAAATAAGAAATTCCAAAAATTATTTCTAGGAAACAAGAACAAAGGCAAAATTACTTTTGGTAAAGTTAAATTCTTTGCACAAGATAAACTTCAAGCAAGTTTTTGGTTAACAGATGACATGTCAGAAAAAGTGATTTGCACAATTTCATAATCACCCTGGCTCCACTGTATCTCCTTACTCCTGTTCATCTGATCTTGGTTGCATTCCACATTGGTCAGTGACATTTGTAAATTTTCCTATAAATCTGTCAATTTTTCTGGTCCTCAGTTTCTCTCCTTAACAATGTCCCACCTCTTGGTCATACTCTCAGGGATGCTGACTGCTCAACCAAAAATGTTGATCACCATTTAGTAGAGGTTTTCATCTGAGCAATCTGAAGTCTGATCCTGTTGTTTTGTTAGCTTCTGTTGATTGTCGATGGTGGCTACTCACAGGCATGTAAGATCCTCGAGATTATGCATTTTAGGAAGGCTCTTATAGTGAGAGTGACTAAGAGAACAATATTCAAGGTTTGAAAAATTCCTCTGAGCCAAGGACCCTAAGAACTGAGATTTAAGCAGGAGAATAAACCTCTTGATGTTTCCATTTTCACTTTAGCACATTTGGCTGCTTGTTGTGCATGGGCTTCAGCTGCTACAACACTTTGATAAAATTCATGCTGGGTATCATTTATGTACACACAGCATTGTGACCCAATCAAAGCACAAACATCCCTTTGAGGTCAACACATAGTCTAAAGCTATTTGTAAAATCATTTTGTGATATTCTGATAATTCTCTGGATAGGGAAAGGATAGCTTGTTTGAGTTGTGACAATGAGTCTTTTTATTTATTTTTTTGGTGCAGGCATCTCTTTATTCATACCCCATAAAATTTTACATAAATGGGATTATGTATTTACATATTTTTTATTTTATTTTTTTATTGTACTTTAGACGAAGGTTTACAGAACAAACTAGCTTTTCGTTAAACAGTAGACATATTGTTTTATGACATTGGTTAACGATCCCATCATATGTCAATAGTCTCCTTTCTTGAACTTGGGTTCCCTATTACCAGCTTTCCTGTCCCCTCCTGCCTTCTAGTGCTTGCCCCTGGGCTGGCGTGCCCCTTTAGTCTTGTTTTGTCCTATGGACCTGTCTAACCTTTGGCTAAAAGGTGAACTTCAAGAGTGACTTCATTCCTGAGCTAAAAGTATGTCCAGGGGCCATACTCTCAGGGTTTCTCCAGTCTATGTCAGGCCAGTAAGTTTGGTCTTTTTTTGAGTTAGAATTTTGTTCTACATTTTTTCCCAGCTCTGTCCCGGAAATTCTATTGTGATCCCTGTCAGCAGTCAGTGATGGTAGCTGGGCACCATCTAGTTGTACTGGACTCAGTCTGGTGGAGGCCGTGGTGACACTGAGTTTTAATTCTAATGCTACCTTGTTTAAAGCCATTTGTAATCTTATAGTGTATCTTCTCATGCTAGAAATTCTGGCTCCTGAGACAAAAGGAGCTATTCTTATAACTGAGCATTCTATAAATTTGCTTTCAGTTAAATGCTCTTTCCCACTTCCATTTAGCGTTGCATCTAAACAGACAATGGTTTGTTCTCGTTTCTACAGTTTTGGTCTCTCTCGTATTCCTAATTTTTCCTTTGGGTAAATGATTGTGTATGGACACGTGCGGAGCAGCATAAGCTATGTAGCAAGAACCAATCCAATTTATAGGTAGAAAACAAAACCATTAGTTGCCTATAGTTTACAAAGAGGTGTAAAATTGCTCAAAGACAATGACTGGGAACGTATCTGATAGCCCACAAGGGCGTGCTATAATTTTCTATTGAAACAACATTTTTCTCTATCATCACCCTTCTTTTTATCAAAGACAATCTCAAAGCAAGGCTATTCTTGATTTTAAAATAAGGCTGGCCATCGTTATTTATGTAGGTGCAGCAAGAATGTTAATTTATCATTTAGTCTTTTATAGTTTAAATTAGATAAACCATAACTAGCAGATAGAATACAGACACATAAACTTAATAAACCAATCCAAGCTAAAGCCCCTCATCCCTTTTAAATATCTTTCTTTCAGAAATCCCCTATTGGAAGAGGCTGCACAGGCCTGGCTCACTATCATTTACTCCCCATTGCTAACCGCCACATTGTCTCATGATCTTGTTTCTCCAGTCTCTACAAAAGGTTTAAGATTAACTGATGTTCCTCCTTGGAGGGTAGAAAACAAGTGATAATGATCTAAGGATGAAAACCAAACAAAGCACCCATCTTGTGACAAGAAAAAAGAGGATGTCGCCAGATAATCACTAAGAATGTCACCAGATAACCCCCAAGAATACCAGTAGAAGATTAATTCATCTGAGACATGACCACTTCAAGGGGAAACTAACAAACTTCTAAGACCCATAATCCTGTCCCTATAAAAGCCTTCAGCAGATCTCCAGTGGGGGAAGACGGTTTTTTTGGAGGAATCTATTCCCCTCCGTCTCCTATATATCAATATATAATAAACCTCTTGCTGCTCACCTCCCCCCTGTCTCAGAATTGGCTATTGCGGCAGGTGGCTCCAATCCGCGTTATTGCGGTAACACTAACAAGTTGATAGTGTATATAAGCTGTTCAAAATTGTAGAGTGCTGAGCTTGTCTCAGTGGAGTATGCTCTGTCTTTGCAAACAAGTTTTTGCACCCAGTGAAATCTTGTAACTCTCACTGACATATTGAAGAGATTTTTATACTGGCATGCATCACAGTGTTGCTTTTAACAGGTAAAGTGTAAAGTACTATATATACAAGCTGTAAATTAAGTACATATGTATCAGCAGAACTTAAACCTCCAGGGGAACAAAAACCTTAGTATTTTATTTACTACTCTTCATTAAATGCCTACTGTGTATCAGGCATTATGTTGAGTATGTTCACCTACGTTGTCTAATTTAAACCTCGGGAGCCTAAAACATAGCAACTGAGTTGTTGCTGGTAGTTGCCATGAAGTAGGTTCTGACTCACGGTAATCTTACTCACAACAGAATAAAATGCTGCACAGGACTTCGTGGGAATGTTTGTGTCCATTGTTGTGGCTATTGTGTCAATCCTCATTAAAATCTTCCCTTGTTTTCTTTGGGCCTTTTCTAGCTATTTGTTTTTCCTGATGATGTGGCCAAAGGAAGCAAGTTGAAGTTTCTCTATCCTTGCTGGCTAAGAAGCATCAGGTTGTATTTCTTCTAAGACAATTTGTTCAGTCTTTTGACAGTATTGAAGAACATACTCAATATTCTTCACCAAAACCAAATTTCAAATGTATCAATTATTCTTCTGTCTTGCTTTTTCATTATTTAATTTTCACATGCGCGTGAAGTGAGTAAACACACCATGGCTTTAGTTCTATTTTACAAATGAAGACACTGAAACGCAGAGAGGATATATCTCTTGCCCAATTTCACATAGCCAGAAACCTGCACAACAATACTGAATGCCAATCTTTCCTTTGTGACTTAATGCCTAGAAAAGCCACACGTTTGTAGAGGGTGGAACCAGACAACTTGAAGGAAGCTAGACCAGAAATAAGGGATGCTGTTTTAGTTCTTTTTCTTTTCTTCTGGCTGGTCTAGATCCAAGTCAACATAAAATATGAGCGGGGCCTCCTGGTGACAATTTGGGCTTCATGGACTTCAAGGAAAGAATTTTGGATGTAGAATGGACCAGTGGTTTGAGCCTGTACTCCTTCAGAAGTCAGGAAGGAAAGACTGTTGAACAAGCCATGAGAGGCAAATGTCATGGGAACTTCTCCATGAAGCTCGCCCTGACTTCTTTAAGTTTCAGGTGATTAGATAAAATCTGTATGTGCACATAGTGCTTATTAAAAAACTCAGCACTCTTCCTGATACTCTTACCTATCCCCTCTAGCTACTCCCAACAACTTGAGGTCTTTCTTCTGGGTTTTACTTTCATGAAATAATACACTTATATTGATATTTCTGATTTATTCATTAGAAACATTATCCATGGACTTAGTAATATGATAGATGAGATTTCATCACTTTTGCGTATTCCCATTCTTCTCCTTCCATGTTCTGAATATAGTTACTACATATATATGGTAAACAAATATTCACTCATCCATTCAAATACTGATTGAATGTCTTTGGGGATTGTTAAAGGGAGAAACTGAGGACCAGAGAAATTTAAAGATTCCTCTAAGTACATAGGAAATTTCACAAAGGTCACTGACCAATATGGCTTTTGTTCTTTTTCCTGAGAAGTAATCCTTGGAATTTCTTGAGAAGCTGAGGTGTCTTTATTATTTAAAGCCTCTAGACAACATCTGAGAATTTGTGTAAATGAATAGAGGCCGGCCAGGCCACAAACATCACTTGGTGGCCAATGTCAAGTTACCTTAGGAAGGGCAGGGAGTATGATTGAAATTAATCAGCTAAGCTTAACCCTTTTCATTAATTTCCCATTCTACATTTCCTCCTTAAAAAATTTGCTGTAGGGAGACTTACAGCAACATGGCACTCTAGGCAGAGGCACCACGCTGTCCTTCCAAAGGAAAGATCTGAAAAACTAAGCCAAACAGAGAAAACAGCAATCCTGACACCCTAAAACATCAAATGAAGAGATAAAGAACTCAGCCAAGCACCAAATGGAGTGAGAAAACTGACAGAGAACAGAGACCGAGGAGAGGTTCATGCAGAAGTACCCTATCAGCTACAGCAGTGTGGATCTGCCATCTTGGACTCCTATCAGAGACCAGCAAATAGGGGGTACGAGAAAGCAGCTTCACGGAGCTTCCAGCAGGAGACAGAACAACCAGCAATTGGTAATATACACTTTCCCACCCCCCACCCTTCTTCACCCCCATTCGGTCCCTTCTGCTTCCCGCTGCCAGAGTCTCTTGGCCAGGAAGCACCGGCTGCTTAGATTCCACCCGCCTGCACTGGCTGACTCCCTGTGTGCCATTTGTTGGCTGCTGGTGTTGCTTTTGTCTGCTTGTTTTGATTTCTTACTTACCTCTCACCACCTCCCCCTCCTTTTGCTCAAATAGCTGGCTCTGTGCACCATCTTAGCTTCTTCCTGGGAGCTGCAGAGCTCCGTTCGAGTGTGGAACTGCTTCCTGGTCTGGACTGTCACGCTGGTGGGATCCTGGGGCTTTTGTTTGTTTGTTTGTTTGTTTTGAATTGTTTTCTGTTTTCTTTTCCTTTTCTTGTGTTGGGAGCCAGTTCTGGCCGGGCAGTGCTACGCGGCTTGCGACCTACCCCCTCAGCTTGCGCAGACGTGTAAAGGGACCCCTGAGAGCATTTCTTTCTTTTCATGGTTTTTTTTTTCCTGTTTTTTTGGGGTTTTTTCTTGTTCTTTTTTTTTTTAATTTCTTTTTTTTCTTTTCCCTCTTTTTCCCTTTTTGTCTTTCTTCATTACTCAGTGTCTCATCTCTCTATACCTTCCTTCTTTCCTGTCTCCTGAATACCTGGTGCTGAATTCTTCCACCCCTTCTAGCCAGGCTGTACTGCAACATCTGGGAAAAACTTCCCCAGACCTCATACCACACCAGTGGAATCCCTAGGAGGTTTGCTGTTCTTTTTTCTTTCTAATTTTTATTTATTCATTATTTTTTTTCTTCTTCATCCCCTTTTTGTTTTTCTCCATTTCATAGTCTCTCATCTCTCCACTCCAACAGCAAGCTCCCCTAGCACTCTTTTTTGTTTGTATTGTTTTGGCTCCTATTCCTCTCTCCTCTCTCCCATACCCATCTTAGCTCCACACATCACAATCTCCCCCCTCCATTCTGCCTACCTGCACCTTGTGCTTAACATCACACCACCAAGCAGCACAGGCATGGCCTACAGGAACCTGCCCCACACTGATTACTGACCCGCCCTGGTGGCTTTAGTAAGTGCCACAAACAATCCATCCCAGCAACTCCTCTTCAGCTAGACCTGCCCTGCTGTACCATATTTGAGCAACTGACCCTGCCAATTGGAGAAGGAGGTGAAAAGTATTGTGCCCACCAACGAGCAAACAACAAAGAACACACAGCCCGCCTGCTCAGACATAGCCAAATTAAAAAAAAAAAAAAGCCAGGATGAAGCAAACAAATCTACAATCAATAAATGAGAAAAATAACTACTGAATGCCCTGAAGACAGCAAACAATATCAAAACATTTACAAAAACAGGACAGGAT
>NW_004444024.1:2731635-2744444 GCF_000243295.1 Trichechus manatus latirostris | reverse complement strand
ACAAGGACTAGAAGGCAGGAGGGGACAGGAAAGCTGGTGATAGGGAACCCAAGGTTGAGAAGGGACAGTGTTGACATGTCATGGGGTTGTTAACATTGTCATAGGGCAATATGTGTACTAACTGTTTAATTAGAAGCTATTTGTTCTGCTAACCTTCATTTAAGGTACAAAAAAACGCAGAATTATCTATGTGAGATCAAACTGACAGCAGCAACTCAAAAGGTTTGATGGGAAGCCTAGAGGACAGTGAGTTGAAGATAATGGCGATGCAATAATTTGGAAAAGGATAGTGAGAATAGCAGCACAACTGGAAGAATGTAATCGATGTCACTGAATTGTACATGTAGAAACTGTCAAAATGGTGTAACTTTGGCTATGTATATTTTTACCAAAAAAAAGGTCCTCAAGGTCAAGAAGGGAGAGTGTTGACATGTCATGGGGTTGTTAACCAATGTCATAAAACAATATGTGTACTGACTGTTCAATGAGAAACTATTCTGTAAACCATCTAAAGAACAATAAAAAAAATTTAAAAAAAGTTCGCTGTATCTGGCTTAAAATGATTTTCCCTGTTTTTCTGAACACAGAGGTCTCCTTGTATGCACACAGATTAACTTCTTGAATAAACCATATATGCTTTAATTTCTTTGCGCTAGTGTTACTATTTTGTGTTGTGCTGTTCTAAAAGTGTTGCTTGTCATAAAAAGGAGAATTATAGGGTTGAACACAAGTATAGGCCCTGTCAGACTGTTGTTCAAGCTGGTGTCACAGACCAGTGACTATCAGGTTCTTATCAGACCAGAATCCACTTGGACAAACTGTGCTGTGGGTCACCTATAAAAACTGGATGAAGTTCTCCTCCCATATTCTTTTTGTCTTGAGAGCTTTGCTTTGATCCAGAGAGAGTGGTTTTTTACCAGCCTCTATTCATTCTCAGGTGTTCATTCTCTGGAGGTTTAAAATAATAAAGGCATCTCAGCTAATTCAAGAAAATTCCAAGGATTATTTCTCAGAAAACAGGAACAAAGACCAAATTACTTTGGGTAAAGTTAAGTTCTTTGCACAAGTAAACTTTAAGCAAGTTTGTGGTAAACAGATGTGGTATCACAAAAAGGGATTTGCACGATTTCATAGTCACTGTGTCTCTTACTCTTGTTTATGTGTTCTTTGGTGCATTCCACATTGGTCAGCAACTTTAAAGCTCTTTAAGTGTGGGACAAAACCCTACGGATGAAGAAAGTAGTAGATGGTCTGTGCAAAATAATGTTATTTTTAATAGTCAAAGGTAACTAAGACTTTATAGGATTTTAAAAATGCTTTAGTATCAAATGGAGCCCTGGTGGCGCAGTGGTTAAGAGCTGTGGCTGCTAATCAAAAAAGGTTGGCAGTTCAAATCCACCAGCCACTCCTTGGAAACCCTATAGGGCAGTTCTACTCTGTCCTATAGGGTCACTGTGAGTCGGAATCAACTCGATGGCAATGGATTTGGGTTTTTTTTTTTTTCTTTTCGTTTTAGCATCAAATAAAATGCAAGGCTAGGATTTTGTTTTCTCATGTTTAAACTAACAAAATTTTCTTTAATTACTGGGCTACTTTTAGTAAGAGGTTGTAAAAGGTTATCTTTATTGTCTGCATAATAGGCAAAGATTCTTATCATGTCCTTGATTGTTTAAGAAAATTCAAGTCCTTTCACTTATGGAAAAGCTAAGGTTTTTTTTTTTTTTTTTTTTTTACAATTATGTTACCTCCTATATTTTCTATTAAAATGTTTTTATTGTCATTTTATTTAAATAGATATCCCAGTGTTATTTCTCCATGACATGTGATCCTATTTAACGAAATGTTAACAACTATCAAAATCTAATACTAAATGATATCTTTATACCTAAAACTTGCCTTTTGGGATTTCCCAGCAAGCCCCCAGAAAAGTCTCAGAAGATTTGCTTTCTCCAAATTTGTAAACAAAGAGATACTAGAAATAATTAGAGGCATACCTCATTTTACTGTGCTTCGCTTTATTGTGATTTGCAGATATTGTGTTTTTACAAATTGAAGGTTTGTGGCAGCCCTATGTCAAGGAAGTCTATTGGCGCCATTTTTCCAACTGCGTGTGCTCACTTTGTGTCTCTGTATCACATTTTTGTAATTCTCACAATATTTCAAACTTTTTCATTATTATTGTATCTGTTATGGTGATCTGTGATTGCAATTGTTTTGGGGTGCCATGAGCTGTGCCCGTATAAGATGGTGAACTTAATCAATAAATGTTGTGTGTGTTCTGACTCCTCCACTGACTGGCTGTTCCTCTGTCTCTCTCCCTCTCCTTGGGCCTCCCTATTCCCTGAGACATGATGCTATTGAAATTAGGCCAGTTAATAACCCTACAATGGCCTGTAAGTATTCAAGTGAAAAGAAGGGTCATATGTCTCTCACTTTGAATCAAAAGTTAGCAATGCTTAAGCTTAGTGAGGAAAGCATGCTGAAAGCCAAGACAAGCCAAAAGCTAGGCTTCTTGCGCCAAACAGACAAGTTGTGAATGCAAAGAAAAAGTTTCTGAAAGAAATTAAAAGTGGTACTGCAGTGAACACACAAATGATAAGAAAGTGAAACACCCTTATTGCTGATATGGACAAAGTTTTAGTGGTCTGGATAGAAAATCAAACCAGCCACAACATTCCCTTAAGCCACAGCCTAATCCAGAGCAAGGCTCTAACTTCAATTCTATGAAGGCTGAGAGAGGTGAGGAAGCTGCAGAAGAAAAGTTTGAAGCTACCAGAGGTTGGTTCATGAAGTTTAAGGAAAGAAGCCATCTTTATACCATAAAAGTGCAAGGTGAATCAGCAAGTACAGATATAGAAGCTGCAGCAAGTTATCTAGAAGATCTAGCTAAGATAATTGATGAAGGTGGCTACACTAAAAAATAGATTTTTAACGTAGACGAAACAGCCTGATGTCGGAAAAAGATGCCATCTAAGACTTTCATAGCTGAAGAGGAGAAGTCAATGCCTGGCTTCAAAGATTCAAAGGACAGGCTGATTCTCTTGCTAGGGGCTAATGCAGCTTGTGACTTTAAGTTGAAGCCAATGCTCATTTAACATTCTGAGAGCCCTTAAGAATTACGTTAAATTTACTCTGCCTGTGCTCTATAAACAGAACAACAAAGCCTGGATGACAGCACATCTGTTTACAATGTGGTTTACTGAATATTTTAAGCCCACTGGTGAGACCTACTACTCAGAAAAAAAGATTCCTTTCAAAATATTACTGTTCGTTGACAATGCACATGGTCACCTAAGAGCGCTGATGGAGATGTACAAGAAGATAAATCTTGTTTTCATGCCTGCAAACACAACATCCATTCTGCAGCCCATGGATCAAGGAAGTAATTTTGAATTTCAAGTCTTATTATTTAATAAATTCATTTCGTAAGGCTATAGCTGTGAGGAATGGGAATTCTAGAACACTTAATTGTGCTCATGAGGAACGTGTACATAGACCAAGAGGCAGTCGTTGGAACAGAACAGGGGGATACTGTGTGGTTTAAAGTCAGGAAAGCTGTGTGTCAGGGTTGTATCCTTTCACCATACCTATTTAATCTGTATGGTGAGAAAATAATCCAAGAAGCTGGACTATATGAAGAAGAACGGGGCATCAGGATTGGAAGAAGACTCATTGACAACCTGCCATATGGAGATGACACAACCTTGCTTGCTGAAAGTGAAGAGGATTGGAAGCACTTACTGATGAAGATCAAAGACCACAGCCTTCAGTATGGGTTACACCTCAACATAAAGAAAACAGGAATCCTCACAACTGGACCAATAAGCAACATCATGAGAAACGGAGAAATGATTGAAGTTGTCAAGGATTTCATTTTACTTGGATCCACAATCAACATCCACGAAGCAGCAGTCAAGAAACAAAAAGACGCATTGGGTTGGGCAAATCTGCTGCAAGAGACCTCTTTAAAGTGTTGAAAAGTAAAGATGTCACCTTGAAGACTAAGGTGCACCTGATCCAAGCCATGGTGTTTTCAATCGCCTCATATTCGTGGGAAAGCTAGATGATGAATAAGGAAGACTGAAGAAGAATTGACGCCTTTGAATTCTGGTGTTGGTGAAGAATATTGAATATACCATGGATTGCCAAAAGAACAAACAAATCTGTCTTGGAAGAAGTATGACCAGAATGCTCCTTAGAAACAAGGGCAGCGAGACGTAGTATACTTTGGACATGTTATCAGGAGGGATGAGTCCCTGGAGAAGGACATCATGCTTGGTAAAGTGGAGAGTCAGCAAAAAAGAGGAGGTCCCTCAATGAGATGGATTAACTCAGTGGCTGTAACAATGGGCTCAAGCATAACAATGATTGTGAAGATAGCACAGGACCAGGCACTGTTTCGTTCTGTTGTACATAGGATCGCTATGAGCCGGAACCGACTCGATGACACCTAACAACAACCACAACAACATAGCTGCCATAGATAGTGATTCCTCTAACACATCTGGGCAAAGTAAATTGAAAATCTTCTGGAAAGGCTTTACCATTCTAGATGCCATTAAGAACACTTGTGATTCATGAGATGAGGTCAAAATATCAACATTAATAGTAGTTTGGAAGAAGTCGATTCCAATCCTCGTAGATAACTTTGAGGGGTTCAAGACTTCAGTGGAGAAAGTAACTGCAGATGTGGTGGAAATAGCAAGAGTACTAGAATTAGAAGTGGAGCCTGAAGATGTGACTGAATTGCTGCAATCTTACAATAAAACTTGAACGGATGAGGAGTTGCTTCTTATGGATAAGCAAAGAAAGTGGTTTTTTGAGATGGATTCTACTCCTGGGGAAGAGGCTGTGAACATTGTTGAAATGACAACAAAGGATTTAGAATATTATGTAAACTTAGCTGATAAAGCAGTGGCAAGGGTTGAGAGGATTGACTACAATTTTGAAAGAAGTTCTACTGTGGATAAAATGCTATCAAACAACATCGCATGCTACAGAGAAATCTTTCATGAAAAGAAGAGTCAACTGATGCAGCAAACTTCACTGTTGTCTTATTTTAAGAAATTGCCACAGCTACCCCAGCCTTCAGCAACCACCACCCTGACCAGTCAGCAGCCATCAGCAATGAGGCAAAACTCTCCACCAGCAAAAATACTAGGACTAACTGAACGCTCAGATGATGGTTAGCGTTTTTTATAGTAAAATATTTTTTAATGGAGGTATGTACATTGTTTTTTTAGACATAATGCTACTCTACTCTTAATAGACTACCAAACCAAAAAAACAAACCTGTTGCTGTGGAGTTGATTCTGACTCATAGCTGCCCTATAGGACAGAGTACAACCGCCCCATAGGGTTTCCAAGGAGCGACTGGTGGATTTGAACTAACCACATTTTGGTTAGCAGCCGAATGCTTAACCACTGCACCACCAGAGCTGCTAATAGATTACAATATAGTGTAAACATAACTCATATGCACTGGGAAACAAAAAAATTCTTGTTACTTGCTTTATTGCGATATTTGCTTTACTACAGTGGTCTGGAACCAAACCTGCAATATCTCCAAAATATGTCTGCACATTTATTTGATATACTAAGAATCACCTGAGAAGTTTTATCAAATCAGAAGTGGTGCTTTACGATATTTTGGGACATCAAGAAGAGAGGAACTCACCCAAATCTGTGGGTACTACAGGTGAAATCTGGTGCCAAGTTCTTGGCTTGGCTTCCTAGACTTGAGAGGTCTTTATAAGTTCAGTCTGAGATTTCTTATGAAAACTTCAAGTAAAGAAAATTTAAAAGGCCTGTATGATAAATGGAGCCCTGGTGGTGCAGTGGTTAAGAATTCAGCTGCTAACCAAAAGGTCAGCAGTTCCAATCTATCGGCTGCTGCTTGGAAACCTTATGGGGCAGTTCTACTCTGTCCTAGAGTGTCCCTATGACTTGGAATCGACTCAACAACAATGGGTTTGTTTGAGTTTATATGATAAATTAGCATTCTTGTTGAACCTAGGGAAATAATAACCTTATTGCTACGGACTGAATTGAGTACCCCCCACACTTTGTGTTAGAATCTTAATCTCTAGACCTATGATGTGATCCCATGTGGGAGTAGGGTTTTCTTTGTTAGTTAATGAGGCCATATCAGTGTAGGGTGCGTCTTAAACATACTCAAATTTGAGATATAAAAAGAGCAGTTAGGCACAGAGAAGTAAGCATGAATAGCGGAAAGATAGATGTCATGTGGAGATCTCCAAGGAACATCAAAAAGAAAGCTAGAGAGGCTGAGACAAGAATCTTCCTCCAGAATGGACAAAGAAAGTCTTTTCCTAGAGCCAGTGCCCTAAATTTGGACTCCTATTCTCTTAATCTGTGACAAAATAAATTTCTGGTCATTGAAGCCGGCCACTTGTGGTATTTCTGTTACAGCAGCACTAGAACTAAGACACTTATTTTAAGAAGAAGAATAACTTTGCTTTGTGATTGTCTTTGATCAAAAGGAGTGTGACTGTAGAGATAAATTTTGTTTCAATAGAAAATTATAACATGCCCATGTTTGCTATCAGATACTGGTCCTGTTCATTGTCTTTGAGCTCTTTTACATCTCTTGGTAAACTACAGACAACTAATCGTTTTGTTTTCTTCCTATAAATTGGACCTGTTCTTTTCACATACATAAGCATTTACCTAAAAGAAAAACTAGGAATATGAGAGGGGCCGACAATGTAGGTTTAGATGCAGCACCAAGTGTAAGTTACAAAAACTCTCTAACTAAAGGCAAACTTATAGGGTGCCTCATTATGGGAATAGCTCCTTTAGTCACATGAGCTGGACTTGTGTTGGAAGATGTATTTTAAGATTATAAATGGTATTAGAAAAAGTAGCTAGAAGATTAGTGTCACAACTTTGGTAAGATAGCTTTCTTTTATCCAAAGAATTTCAGAAATTCATGAAATGACTATACAGAGTAGACTAGCTTTAGATTATATGATGACATCACAGGGAGGTGTTTGTGCTTTGATTGAATCACAATGCTGTGTGTACATAATGATACCCACTAGGAAATTTATCAAAGTGTAACAGCAACTGAAGCTTATGCACAAGAAGCTGCCAAAAGTGAAAACTGAAACTTCCTGGAGTTTATTCTCATGGATAAATCTTGGCTATAGGGACCTGGCTCAGAGGAAACTTCCAAACTTTGGATATTGTTCTCTTAGTCATTATGATTATTATCACCCTTCTAAAACATATAATCTCAAGGATCTTAAATGCATGCAAACAGCTGCTAAGACAACAAATGACATCCACCACCATCAACTGAAAGAAACAAACAGAACAACGTCAGACATCAGACTACTTCAGTGAAGATCTCTACTAAGCAGTGATTAAGATTTTTGGTCAATCCCTCAGTATCCCTTAGAATATGACCAAGAGGAGGGAATATTGTTAAAAAAAAAAAAAAAAAAAAGAAACTGAGGCCCAGATTGACATATTACTCTAAGTGCATAGGAGATTTCACAAAGGTCACTGACCAATGTGTAATGCACCCAAAACAGATCACCAGGCACAAAGGAGACTCAATGTAGACACAATGATCATAAAATAAGGCAAACCTCAATTTGTAGTAAGACATTTTCTTAACCATGTACTCTCTTAAAGATCATCTTGTGGAAAGAATTTAACTTTACCCAAAGTAATCTAGTTTTAGCCCTTGTTTCCTAAGAAGATAGTTGTAAAACTGTGGAGTTTCTGAAGTAATTGAGATATCTTGGAACCCTGGTGGTGCAGTGGTTAAGAGCTCAGCTGCTAACTAAAAGGTCAGCAGTTCAAATCCACCAGTCACTCCTTGGAAACCCTAAGTAGCAGTTCTACTCTGTACTATAGGGTTGCTATGAGTCAGAATTGACTGGATGGCAACAGGTAATGAGTTGTACAAATGAATGAGGGCTGGCCAGGCCACAAGGACCACCTGGTGATCTTAGGAAGGAAAAGAATCACCAGATTTAATTATGTTAAAACCCATTGCCATCGAGTCAATTCCAACCCATACTGACTCTATACGACAGAATAGAACTGCCCTGTGGAGTTTTATGGAAGCAGACTGCTACATCTTTCTCCCAAGGAGTGACTTGTAGGTTCCAATCACAGACCTTTCAGTTAGCAGATGAGCGCTTAACCACTGTGCCAGCAGGACTCCTTTTAATTATGCTAGGGGTAGCCAAATGACTAATTTTATACTTTTTATTTCCCCTCTTTTCTCCTTAAAAGCTCACTGTAACTAGCCTACAATGAGCCCGCCTACTTTTCTGAATGGAAAGGTCTCCTTGTATGCTTGTATGCATACACATGAATTGCTTGAATAAACCCTATATACTTAATTTCTTTTGTGCTTCCATTGCTTGGACAACCCCAAGGAGATCTCCAATAAAACTCCTTGACCCTGGCTGAGAAAAAGGTTGGTGCTATGCTGAGATGATTTTGTTAAGTTTTACTTTCGGCAGTTTGTGTTAAGAAAGCAATTAGGTTTTTTGTTTTTTATTTTAGTGCATTATATTAACTCTTATCAATATACTTGTTAAAATGACACGTGCTTCCCTGCTCTGACATTCTGGTGTGGTCTATCTCACCCCAACTCATGTACTATGCACAATGCAGAGCTCCTCAGCACACTCCAGGCTAAGATGTGTCTTGACTGTCTTGTGTACTGCTGGAAGAAATGTGACCCGAAGTAGGAGGAATTCCTGGCATGGGTGTGCTTGCATAGCTGGACCCTCTGGAAGGAAGATTAGGAAGAAGCTCCAGGGAATGGAAGGAAATGAATCCTTTGGTCTGAGCTAAGCAGTTGGGTCCATCCTCCTCTCCCCATCTCTGAAGCAGGGGTCTTACCCTCTGGTATTTGAACATTGATTTGGAGACTTTTGGGATCCATCAAGAATTGGGTGCCACTAACACAGTGTCAGGGTCACTGGAGTCTGGAAGACCTGGGTTTGAATCTGCCAGTTATCTTTTTTGCCACCTTGGACCAATTGCTTCCTCTTAGTTTTTTCACCAGTCAGATGGAGATATTGATAACTACGACACAGGCTGCTGTGTGAAAATCAAATGGAATAATATTTTCAAAGCATTTAGCACCATGCCTGGCATACAGCAAACTCTCAGGAATGCCCTATGTTGTTTTGGGGCGGAATAGGGATGAATTACAACTCGATGGCAAAGGGTTTGGTTTTTTGGGGTTATTAAGTCCTTCACTTCAAGGCATTTCCTTTTCTTCAGCTGGGAGAGGGGTATAGAGAACAGAGGGTATGTGAACTCTTAAAGTCTGGTGTTTGGGCAAAGAAGGACCTATGTTCTGGGGTGTTCCTAAAGCTACAGAGGAGTATGAAGCCGAAGCTACTGACCTTTTCTTGAGATCAGTGTTTTGAAATTCCATTTATCAGCTTATAAGCAAATACTCATTTCTGTCTAGTCTGGAAGGAGCGTGGGTACCACAAGTGGTTTGTACAAGCTGTTAAACAAAAAGTTGGTGGTTGCATTCCACCCAGTGGCTCCATAGAACAAAAGGCCTGGTGATCTGCTTCCATAAAGATTATAGCCAACAAAGCTCTATGGAGCAGTTGTATTCTGTAACACTTGGGATTGCCAGGATTTGGAGGCTAACTGGACGGAAGCTAACAACAAGAACGTCTTATCTAGAGGGCAGTCTGGAAGGTAAGCCCCACAATGCTATTTTTGTGTTATGAGTTTATTTGGCAAAATATCCATTTATCTGGATTTATTTCATTAGGAGCTTCAAATACTTGACTCCCATCATATTTCAGAGAAGTATAGAATGTTAAAGCCAGTGTAATCCAGAGTCATTAACTCACCTGAGTTTCACAAATCCTACGGCTCAGTAACCAGACATGAATCTCCCATTTTAAAGAGAGTTAAGATGAGAGAGAAAGAAACCCTGAGAGAACAAGGTTCCCTTGTCTTGCCGTGGAGGTGATCAGAGTAGAGGATGCTGGCAGGAGCCAAGGCCAGGGCTCCCCTAGGCAAGGGGACATACATCTTACCCCTACCCCCGGATTGTAAGGGGCTGCTGGCCCTGCCCTGCCTTCTGACCGTCTCTGGTGCTGGGTTCTGAGATGGGTAAGCACCTCCTGCTGCTACTGCTCTGCCCTCCTTGCTGTTGGTCTTCCTGCAAGGTGAGCTCATGAGGCTGTCTGGGAGAAAAATGGAGGCTAGATTAGGTGAGCAGAACTAACATAGGTGGTTGTGGATTGTTGGTCCATGGGGAGGAGAGGTTGAAGTGCAAGGGCCGTCCTAACATTCCCTTTAGAAGTGGTCTCCACAGCATCCACCCTACCCGCGCTTGTTTTCCTTCCCCGAGCCTCTATTCCCCTTCGCTTCCTCCTCCGCTTTTGGCCCCACTTTGCTCCTCCACCATGTGTCTGTCAGTTTGTCATACTGTGGTGGCTTGTGTGTTACTGTGATACTGGAAGCTTTGCTACTGGTATTTCAAATACCAGCAGGGTCACCCTTGGTGGACAGGTTTCAGCTGAGCTTCCAGACTAAGACAGACTAGGAAGAAGAACCTGGCAGTATACCTCTGAAAAAATTGGGCAGTGAGAACCTTATGAATAGCAGCAGAACATTGTCTGATATAATGCCAGAAGATGAGCCCCTCAGGTTGGAAGGCACTCAAATCACGACTGGGAAGAGCTTCCTCCTCAAAGTAGAGTCAGCCTTAATGATGTGGATGGAGTCAAGCTTTCAGGACCTTCATTTGCTGATGTGGCACCAGAAGAAACAGTTGCAAACATCCATTAACAATCAGAATGAGGAATGTATGAAGTATAAATCTAGGAAAATTGGAAGTAGTCAAGAATGAAAGGTAATGCATAAAGATCAATATCCTAGGTATTAGTGAGCTGAAATGGAACTGGTATTGGCCATTTTGATCATATCGTCTACTATACTTGGAATGACAAATTGAGGAATGACGTTTGCATTCATCGTCAAAAGATCTATCCTGAAGTATAACTCTGTCAGTGATAGGATAATATCCACTATGACTGCTAACCAAAATGTTGGCAGTTCAAATCCACCAGGCGCTCCTTGGAAACCCTATGGGGCAGGTCTACCCCGTCTTATAAGGTCGCTATGGGTCGGAATCAACTCAAGGACAATGGGTTTGGTTTTTGGTTACAAGGAAGATCAGTTAATAGACCATTATTCAAATTTACGTATCAACCACTAAGGCCAAAGATGAAGAAGTTGAAGATTTTTACCAACTTCTGCAGTCTGAAATTGATCAAACATGCAATCAAGATGCATTGATAACTACTGACGATTGGAATGCAAAAGTTGGAAACGAAGGATCGGTAGTTAGAAAATATGGTCTTGGTGATAGAAAAGATGCTGGAGATCGCATGATAGAATTTTGCAAGACCAACAACTTCTTCATTGTAAATATCAATTTTCAACAACATAATAAACAGTAACTATACATATGAAGCTTGCCAGATGGAATACACAGGAATCAAATCGACTACATCTGTGGAAAGAGATGATGGAAAAGCTCAATATTATCAGTCAGAACAAGGCCAAGGGCCAACTGAGAAACAGACCATCAATTGCTCATATGCAAATTCAAGTTGAAGTTGAAGAAAATTAGAACAAGTCCGAGAGATCCAAAGTATGACCTTGAGCATATCCCACTTGAATTTACAGACGATCCCAAGTATAGATTTGATGCGTTGAACACTAATGACTGTAAGCCAGATGAGTTGTGGAACATCATCTAGGATATCATACATGAAGAAAGTAAGAGGTCATTAAAAAGACAGGAAAGAAAGAAAAGATCAAAATGGATGTCAGAAGAGACTCTGAAACTTCCTCTTGAACACAGAGTAGCTAAAGCGAAAGGAAGAAATTATCACATAAAAGAGCTGAACACAATATTTCAAAGGGTGGCTCTAGGAGACAAAGTAAAGTATTATAATGAAATGTGCAAAGACCTGGAGTTAGAAAACCAAATGGAAAGAACACACTTGGCATTTCTCAAGCTGGAAGAACTGAAGAAAAAATTCAAGCCTTGAGTTGCAATAGTGAAGAATTCTACGATGAAAATATTAAATGACAAAGGAAGCATCAAAAGAAGATGGAAGGAATACAGAGTCACTGTACCAAAAAGAACTGACCAATGTTCATCTATTTCAGGAGGTAGCATATGATCAGGAACCAATGGTACTGAAGGAAGAAGTCCAAGCTATACTGAAGGCATTGGTGAAAACTAAGGCTCCAGGAATTGACTAAATACAAATTGATATGTTTCAACAAATGGGTGCCATGCTAGAAGTGCTCACTCATCTATGCCAAGAAATTTGAAAGAGAGATACCTGGCAAGTTGACTGGAAGAGATCCATATTTGTACCCATTCCAAAGAAAAGTGATCCAACAGAATGCAGAAATTATTGAACAATATCACTAATGTTACACACAAGTAAAATTTTGCTGAAGATCATTCAAAAGCGGTTGCAGCAGTACATTGACAGGGAACTGCCAGAAATTCAAGCTGGATTCAGAACAGGATGTGGAGCAAGGGATATCATTACTGATGTCAGATGGATCATGGCTGAAACCAGAGAATCTCAGAAAGATGTTTACCTGTGTTTTATTGACTATGCAAATGCATTCAACTGTGTGGATCATAACAAATTAGGGATAACTTTTTTTTTTTTTAAAATATTTTATTGTACTTCAGGTGAAGGCTTACAGAACAGATAGTTTCTCATGTAACAGTAACACACATGCTGTTTTAT
>NW_004444024.1:2719412-2725095 GCF_000243295.1 Trichechus manatus latirostris | reverse complement strand
TGATGTTCTAGGGTTTCAGGACTGTTGATTCTCTGTTTGGCTTAGTTTTTCGGATCTTTGTTGTGGAGGGACGGCGTGGTGATTCTGCCTAGACCGCCATCTTGCCGGAGTCCAGGGATAACATTTTGAAGAATGGAAATTCCAGAACAGTTAATTGTGCTCATGAGGAACCTGTACTTAGACCAAAAGGTAGTCTTTGGAACAGAACAAGGGGATACTGTGTGGTTTAAGGTCAGGAAAAGTGTGCATCAGGGTTGTATCCCTTCACCATACTTATTCAATCTGTATGCTGAACAAACAATCTGAGAAACTGGACTGTACAAAGAGGAATGGGGCATCAGGATTGGAAGAAGACTCATTAACAACCTGTTATATGCAGATGACACAAACTTGCTTGCTGAAAGTGGACTTGAAGCAGTTACTGATGAGGATCAAAGACGATAGCCTTCAATATGAACTGTACCTCAACATAAAGAAAACAAAAATCCTTGCAACTGGATACCAGTGAGCAACCTCCTGATAAATGGAGAAAAGATTGAAGATGTCAAGGATTTCATTTTACTTGGATCCACAATCAATGCCCAGGGAAGCAGCAGTCAGGAAATCAAAAGACACATTGCTTTGGGCACATATGCTACAAAAGACCTTTTTAAAGTGTTCAAAAGCAAAGACATCACTTTAAGTTCTAAAGTGTGCCTCACCCAAGCCTTGGTGTTTTCAGTATCCTCGTATGCATGTGAAAGCCGGACAATGAATAAGGAAGACCGAAGAAGAATTGATGCCTTTGAATTACGGTGTTGATGAAGAATATTGAATATACTATGAACTGCTAGAAGAACAAACATATCTGTCTTGGAAGAAGCACAGCCAGAATGGTCAATAGAAGCGAGGATGGCGAGACTTAGTCTCACATATTTTGGAGATGTTATGAGTCATGTTATCCCTGGAGCAGGACATCATGCTTGGTAGAGGGTAAATGAAAATGAGGAGGACCCTGAAAGAGACAGATTGACACAGTAGCTGCAATAAGGGGCTCAAGCATAACAACTATTGTGAAGATGGCCTAGGACCAGGCAGTGTTTCCTACATAGGGTCACTACGAGTCGGAACCGACTAGACAGCACCTAACATAACCCAACATTGCTCCTTTTATTTCTTCCTCTTCCCTCCTCTATTTTACTTAAGGCTCAACCCATCTCCTCCCTTAGTTCTAATCCCTGATACTCTCAAACTCCTCCAGCTTTCTTGCTGAAAGCCCTAAATTTGAGTTGAAAGGGAGCTAAGAAGATTCTTTGAGGGCAATGAGGGCTGATGATGAGGGTTGTTCTGAAAGAGCTGAAGGGAGGAGTCCTGGAACACAGCATGTGGGATCAGGGGGACCCACAGTGTAGGTCATGATTTTCATCCTACAGTAGCACTGTCAACTTCAGGAAGCCTGAGGACCTGTGAGTACAGAAATTCTGTCTGTATTGGGCACAGGTCCTGCCTCCAGAGGCATTCATGCCTCCTTTCTCCAGAAGATGCTCCACTGGTATGTTGGATTACTTTTGTGTGTGGTCTTTCTAGCTATGGTATTGTAACTCCCACTTAGATGATTGTGTGATAGGGTAATATTGGCTTACCAAGGGGATTTTTCAGTTTTGCCTTAAAAGAGAGCCAATTCCAGAGCGGAGGAGAGGAGCCCACCACCACCGAGGAAGGAGAACCAGCAAGGAGAGATCCAGCAGCAGAGACCCGGCAGCAGGAGATGGCATAGTGGGCTTCCTAGCCCATGGAGAGAGAAAGCTGAGTGCCTCTGGGCAGAGACTGAGGGCCAGGGAGAGGCGTGCCTGTGAGCACAGCTGGGGAGAGGCTATCGTGATGGAAGAACTGTATCCTGATTGTTCTGGAGCCTGAGTTGTAACTGTTACTTCCCTAATAAATTTCATAATTGTAAGTATGGTGGGTGAGTTCTGTGTGGCCATTGCAATGGATTATTGAACCCGGTAGAGAGTGCTGTGGGAGGGACGATTGGTGTCAGAATTAGTAAAGATGGCGGAGAGAGGAGGCCTGTCTGACCTCTGCCTTATAGGAATCAGCCTTGGGCTGTTGATCTTGGTTCTCCTTCCACCTTGTGGGGTTGGAAGAAGTCACACACTACCCCCATGTCATTTTTACAGTTGACATCAGAAGTGGAATTCTTTACGATGGCTCCAGACTCACAAGAGCATGGGACTTTGTAAGAGAAAGAATAAAGCGGCTTGGGAAGTGAAACTTTGGCTTCTTAGATGGTTACTTTGGTTGTTGTTACTTGTAATGGCTGAAAAGCTGCAGCTGAAGTGGCCTGGGGCGAAAGCCAGGCCAGGGGAGCAGGATGACTGATAGAGGGCCGGGGTTTTCTGGTTCTACCCAGCCAGAGGCCCAAGGCCATATACATGTAAATGGGAAGATAGTTAAGGTGTAAGAAGACTAAACTGGAATGTTTTAAAAGGGTTATGTGTTTAGAATTATGTATTTAACTGAATGTACTATGGATATTGAATGTTCCTCCTACCTAATGTTGTAAAGCAGACCTAAATCTATGCTAGAAAAGAATACTGGGTATTATAGATTACAGACAGCATGTAACTCCGCCTTCAGCCAATGCCAATGCTTGATTGGATATGCTAAAAGGGGAATTAGGATTTGCCCAAGGGAAACACAGGCTGTTTGAAAGCAGTAGCCCTGTGTATAGAGTGGGAGTTTAGGCCAAAAACTTGAGCTCCACCCAGATTTTGTATTTGAAAAGACATGCAGAACCACCCAGAACTGCTGAGAGAATGGAAGATTTGCATTTGAAGGAAGAACTTACAGGAAAAAAAGTGGCTGTTTTACTTTTTGAATTTTGAGCAAGCAGTTTGCTGCTGGATGCATTGAGGCAGGAAAAATCAGTGCCCACTGCAAGGCACCCCCTTCCAGGACTGGAAGTTAAAGGGAACCAGTGAGTAGACAGCTTGGTGTGCTCGCTTGTGGTGACCACCTGGGTCCACTCAGTGAGTTGACGTGGGAGAAGTGCAGCAATGAAGAGATGACGTGAGTTTGGTCTTGTTCCACTGGCACCTGTTGACTTAGCCCAAGGGGGCTGGGGATGAGAGTGTCTGAAGGGGCTGTCTGAAGTGCCGGGAGGTGTGTGAACTCTCGCGCCTAACCCATGTGACCTAGCTTGGATGGCTTGGGATGAGCTGACCAGAACCTGACCGAATGAAGAGAAAGATGTTTGACACTGTGAGCTGGTGTAGATTGCTGCAATTTGATGGCTTGCTCTGGACTCGACTTTGCTTATGGACGCAGATGCTCAAAGTCCCAACAGCAACAGAAGACTCTTCAACACCAAAGAACACGCTTGTCTCCTCACAGTACTGGTTTGATAGGAACAGGCAATTTAAACATTGGCTATCTAAAATGAGGGGAGATAAAGGCATGAAGTGGCTGGCTTACACGATTTCATGGGTGTGCTTACACTCAAAATGATGGAGACAAGGGAGGATTCCCACTAAATAGTTTTCTCTTTTCCTGATAGGTCTGGGGAAGAGACGGTGGGGGAAGATGCTGATAGGATTATATGATTTAGCTGTGAGTATTGATTGTTAAAAGGGTTAATTGTGATTGTAAAAACTGTAATTGTAGAAACTGTAACTGAATGGACTAAGGGGGAGGCAATGCTGGACTGGAGGAGAGTGGCTGAACCTAAAATCCCGTATAGGTTTTGCTTATGTTGAGGCTCAGAGCAAGGGAATAATTTTCTCTCAGTTAAATTTTATCAGAAGTCAGAAAGGGTGAAGATGAGATGGACTGTTGGAGGGTGTGACCAAATCATATGCACACCTGCAGCAAACCTGAATGGCTGGTACCTGAATAACCTCACCCCCATGGACTCTTTGTCCCATTTAAAGGCTACTTGTTAATGGCTGTTTTGGACTGGTAAAATGACTGGAAGGGGGACGTTATCCCCCAAATATGATAGAACCATGACTAGAAAAGCCAGTTGGTGGCCTGCGGTGGATTAATTAACTTTTTTTGTGTGTAACCTTTCTAGCCATGGTCTTGTAACTCCCACCCAGGTGATTGTGTAATAGGGTGATTTTGGCCTACTAAGGGGATTGGTCAGTTTTGCCTTAAAAGAGAGCCAATTCCAGAGCAGGGGAGAAGATCCCACCACCACCAAGGAAGAAGAGACCCGGCAGCAAGAGATGGCGTGTTGGGCTTCCCAGCCCATGGAGAGAGAAAGCTGAGTGCCTCGGTGCAGAGACTGAGAGCCAGGGAGAGGCATGCCTGCGAGCACAGCTGGGGAGAGGTTATCCTGATGGAAGAACTGTATCCTGGCTTGTTCTTGAGGCTGAATTGTAACTGTTACTTCCCTAATAAACCCCATAATTGTGAGTATGGTCTGTGAGTTTTGTGTGGCCATTACAATGAATTATCAAACCTAGTAGAGAGTGCTGTGGGAGGGACTGTTGGTATCAGAATTAGTAAAGATGGTAGAGAGAGGAGGTCTGTCTGACCTCTACCTTATAGGAATCAGCCTTGGGCTGTTGATCTTGCTTCTCCTTCCCCCTTGTGGGGTTGGAGGAGGTCAGACATTGCCCCCATGTGGTTTTTACAACTGGTGTAAACCAACCACGGAAAAAACAAACCACACTTTTAGCAAATTAATCTATACCAGCGTGGGTGGGGCCCTGACCATTTTTCATGCCAGCAGTGGATCAGGTGGTGGGTACCGTCTCCTGACCAGTGGCAAAAGTGAGCCCAGAAAGAGCCTCATTATGCTAGTTTTGACCTTCTAGCTCTACAGTTTCACAAGTGTAATCATGTTAATCCTGATGGGAGTTGCAAGTCTCAGATGAGCCAACTCTATACCCAGCATAAACAGAATGCATTCTGAGGAAGTACTTATGAAAGTAGGTGGGGACTGAGAAGCCTCTTGATGTGACCCTTGCCAAATCTTGAAGAAAGAGTGACTCTCTTATGAGCCCTGAGGGCCAAACCAGAGAATAAGGGAGGATTTTTTTTTTTTTTTTTCCCATGAAAGATTTGGGACAGGGTCCTCTGGTTCTGGTGCTGTGTTGCCACTGGTCTTTAATGGGATCAGTAGACCTATCAGGAGAAAAGTGCTTGCTGTGGGGTGTCAGGGCCCGTGGGTGCTGCTAGACTAAAAGCTTACAGGTGCTGTTAGATTCTGAGGGATGACAGGAATTTTGCTATAAATATTCCACTGGGACTTGTTTGTGGCAGGGCTTTTGGAAATGGAGGCTCAGTACGGGACAATTCGGGGCTGGGAGAAGATGACCCACTATGGGCCTACCTTAGTCATCTCAGTCCTTTCCCACCAAGCAGCTTGAAACCCAGGGTAATAGTGCTTTATTTTTTTTAAACTTTTAAAAAAATTGTGCTTTAAGTGGAAGTTTACAATTCAAGTTAGTCTCTAATACAAAAATTTATACATAAATTGTTTTGTAACCCTACTTGTTCTCCCTATACAATGACAGTAAATTCTTCCTTTCCACCCCAGATTTTCCGTGTCCATTCAGTCAGCTCCTGACCCTGTCTGCCTTCTCATCTCTCCTTCGGATGAGAGCTGCTCATTTGATCTCACGTATCTACTTGAGCGAAGAAGCACATTCTTCACGAGTATCATTTTATGTCCCATAGTCCAGTGTAATCTTTG
>NW_004444024.1:2713467-2719085 GCF_000243295.1 Trichechus manatus latirostris | reverse complement strand
TTGGGACCAATTGATGCATCTTAGACGGTCACTCGCTAGCTTTTAAGACCCCAGATGCCACTCACCAAAGAGGGATGCAGAACATTTTCTTAAAAAACTTTGTTACGCCAATTGACCTAGATGTCCTCTGAAAGCATGGTCCCCGGACCCCTGCCTCTGCTACTCTGTCCCTCGAAGTGTTTGGTTTTATTCAGGATACTTCGTAGGTTTGGTTTAGTCCAGTTGTGCTGACTTCCCCTGTAGTGTGTGCTGTCCTTGCCTTCACCTAAGGTAATTCTTGTCTACTTTTTAGTTAGTGAATACCCCTCTCCCTCCCCACCACCTTGTAACCATCAAAGAGTGTTGTCTTCTGTGTTTAAACCTTTTCTTGGGTTCTTATAATAGTGGTCTTATACAATATTTGTCCTTTTGTGACTAAGTTCTCTCAGCACAATGCCTTCCAGATTCTTCCATATTATAAGATGTTTCGCAGATTCATTGTTGTTCTTTATCGTTGCGTAGTATCCCACTGTGTGAATATACCATAATTTGTATATCCATTCGTCTGTTGATGGGTACCTAGGTTGTTTCCATCTTTTTGCTATTGTGAACAATGCTGCAATGAACATGGGTGTGCATATATCTATTTGTGTGATGGCTCTTAATTCTCTAGGATATATTCCAAGGAGTGGGATTGCTGGATCCTTTGGTACTTCTATTTCTAGCTTTTTAAGGAAGCACCAAATCGATTTCCAAAGTGGTTGTACCATTTTATATTCCCAACAGTGTATAAGTGTTGCAGTCTCTCTACAACCTCTCCAACATTTATTATTTTTTGGATTAATGCTAGCCTTGTTGGGGTGAGATGGTATCTCATTGTAGTTTTGATTTGCATTTCTCTAACAGCTAATGGTCATAAGCATTTCCTCCTGTGTCTGTTAGCCACCTGAATATCTTCTTTGGCAAAGTGCTTGTTCATATCTGTCTTAGTCATCTTGTGCTGCTCTAACAGAAATACCACAAGTGGATGGCTTTAACAAAGAGAAGTTTATTCTCTCACAGTCCAGTATGCTACAAGTCCAAATTGAGGGCATCAGCTTCAGGAGAAGGCTTTCTCTCTCTGTCGACTCTGGAGAAAGGTCCTTGTAATGCATCAGTCTTTCCTTGGTCCGGGAGCTTCTCTGCACAGGAACCTCAGGTCCAAAGGATGCGCTCTGCAACCAGCACTGCTTTCTTGATGGTATGAGGTTCCCATGTGTCTCTGCTCGCTTCTCTCTTTAATATCTCAGAAGAGATTGGATTAAGATACTATCTAATCTTGTAAACCTCATCAGCATAACCTCATCACAGTGATAGAATTTACTACACATAAGGAGATCACATATAATCTCATCATAGTGATAGAGTTTACAACACATAGGGAAATCACATCAGATTACACTATCATACAATACTAAGAATCATGACCTAGCCAAGTTGCTACACACATTTTTTGGGGGGACACAATTCAATCCATGACAATATCCTTTACCTATTTTTTGACTGGGTTGTTTGTCTTTTTGTTGTTGAGGTTTTGCAGTATCTTGTAGATTTTAGAAATTAGATGCTGATCAGATTTGTCGTAGCCAAAATTTTTTTCCCAGTCTGTAGGTTGTCTTTTTACTCTTTTGGTGAGGTCTTTTGATGAGCAGAAGTGTTGGATTTTTAGGAGTTCCCAGTCATCTACTTTCTCTTCTGGTGTTTGTCGATCGTTACTTATGGTTCGTATTCTGTTTATGCCATGTATTAGGGTTCTTAGCATTGTCCCTATTTTCTTCCATGATCTTTATTGTTTTTAATTTTATATTTAGGTCTTTGATGCATTTAGAGTTTTTGTGCATGGTGTGAGGTATGGGTCTTGTTTCAGTTTTTGTGCAGATGGATATCAGTTAGTCTCTTTAAGAAATGGTGATGGCATATCTTTTCCCCAATTAATAGACTTTGGGCCTTTGTCAAATATCAGCTGCTCATAGGTAGATGAATTTATGTCTGGATTCTCAACTCTGTTCCATTGGTCTATGTATGTATTGTTGTACCAGTGCCAGGCTGTTTTGACTACTGTGGCGGTATAATAGGTTTTAAATCAGGTAGTGTGAGCCCTCCCACTTTGTTCTTCTTCTTGAGTAATGGTTTACTTATTGGGGCCTCCTCTCTTTCCATATGAAGTTGGTGATTTGTTTCTCTGTCTCATTAAAAAACACCGTTGGAATTTGGATTGGGATTGCTTTGTATCTGTAGATCACTTTGGGTAGAATTGACATTTTCACAATGTTGAGTCTTCCTACCCATGAGCAAGGTATGTTTTCTGCTTATGCAGGTCTCTTTTGGTTTCTCGAAGTAGTGTCCTGTAGTTTTCATTATATAGGTCTTTCATGTCTCTGGTTAGATTTATTTCTAAGTATTTCATCTTCTTGGAGGCTATTTAAGTGGTATCAATTTGGTGATTTCCTCTTGGAAGTTCTCATTGTTGGTGTAGAGGACTCCAACTGATTTTTGTATGTTTATCTTGTATCCTGAAACTTTGCTGAAATCTTCTATTAGTTCCAATAGTTTTCTTGTGGATTCTTTGGGGTTTTCTGGGTATAAGATCATCATATCATCTGCAAATAGAGATACTTTGACTTCTTCCTTACCAATCTGGATGCCCTTTATTTCTTTTTCTACCTAATTGCTCTGGCTAGGACCTCCAGCACAATGTTGAATAAGAGTGGTGATAGAGGGATCCTTGTCTGGTTCCTGTTCTCAAGGAGAATGCTTTCAAACTCTCTCCATTTAGGATGATGTTGGCTGTTGGCTTTGTACAAATGCCCTTTATTATGTTGAGGAATTTCCCTTCTATTCCTATTTTGCTGGGAGTTTTTATCATGAATGTGTGTTGGACTTTGCCAAATGCCTTTTCTGTATCAGTTGATAAGATTGTTGTTCTCGTCTTTTGTTTTATTTATTTGATGGATTATATTGATTGTTTATCTAATGTTGAACCATCCCTGCACACCTGGTATAAATCCCACTTGAACATGGTGAATTATTTTTTTGATATGTTGCTGAATTCTATAGGCTAGAATTTTGTTGAGGATTTTTACATCAGTGTTCATGAGGGATATTGGTATGTAATTTTCTCTTTTTGTGGTTTTTACCTGGTTTTGGTATCAAGGTTATGTTGGCCTCATAGAATGAGTTTGTGAGTGTTCCATCTTTTCCTATGCTCTGAAATACCTTTAGTAGTAGCAGTGTTAACTCTTCCTTGAAAGTTTGGTAGAATTCTCCAGTGAAAGCGTCCAGGCCAGGGCTTTTTTTTTGTTGGGAGTTTTTTTAATTACCTTTTCAATCTCTTCTTTTGTTATAGGTTTATTTAGTTGTACTACCTCTGATTGTGTTAGTTTAGGTAGGTAGTGATTTTTTAGAAATTTGTTGATTTCCTCTAGGTTTTCAAATTTGTTGGAATACAATTTTTCATAGTATTCTGTTATGATTATTTAATTTCAGTTGAGTCTGTTGTGATATCACCCGTCTCATTTCTTATATGGGTTATCTGCCTCCTCTCCTGTTTTTGTTTTGTCAGCTTGGCCAGTGGTTTATCAATTTTGTTGATCTTTTCAGAGAACCAGTTTTGGTCTTGTTAACTCTTTCAAATGTTTTTCTATTCTCTATTTCATTTAATTCTGCTCTAATTCTTATTGTTTCCTTTCTTCTGGTGCCCGAGATCTTCTTTTGCTGCTCTCTTTCTACTTGTTCAGGTTGCAGGGGTAATGTTTTGATTTTGGCCCTCTTTTCTTTTTGGATGTGTGCATTTATTGCTATAAACTGACCTCTTGAGTACTGCTTTTCCTGTGTCCAAAAGGTTCTGGTAGGAGGTGTTTTCATTCTCATTTGATTCTATGAATTTCTTTATTCCATCCTTTATTTCTTATATAACCCAGTAGTTTTTGAGCAAAGTGTTCAGTTTTGATGTTTGATTTTTTCCCTTGCTTTTTCTGTTATTGATTTCTACTTTTTTGGTTTTATGGTCAGAAAAGATGCTTTGTAATATTTCAATGCTTTGGATTCTGTTAAGGCTTGCTATATGGCCTAATATGTGGTCTATTCTGGAGAATGTTCCATGTGCATTGAAAAAGAAAGTATACTCGGCTGCTGTTGGGTGGAGTCTTCAGTATATGTCCATGAGATCAAGTTGATTGATTGTAGCGGTTAGATCTTCTATGTGTTTTTTGAGCTTCTTTCTGGATTTTCTGTTCTTCACCGAAAGTGGAGTGTTGAAGTCTCCTACTATCATTATGGAGTTGTCTGTCTCTCTTTCCTATGCTATTAGAGTTTGTTTTATATATTTTGGAGCCCTGTCATTGGGTGAGTAAATATTTCTTATAGTTATGTCCTCCTGGTGTACTGTTCCTTAATCATTGTATAGTGTCCTTTCTTATCCTTTGTGGTGGATTTTACTTTAAAGTCTATTTTGTTAGAGATTAATATTGCCACTCCTGCTCTTTTTTGAGTGTTGTTTGCTTGATACATTTTTTTTTCCATCCTTTGAGTTTTAGTTTGTTTGTGTCTTTAAGGTGTGTTTCTTGTAGGCAGCATATAGACGGATCATGTTTTTTTCTTCATTCTGCCACTCTCTGTCTCTTTATTGGTACATTTAGTCCATTTAGATACAGCATAATCATTGATATATATGAGCTTCATGCTGTCATTTTGATGTCTTTTTTTATGTGTTGCTGACAGTTTCTTTGTTCCATTTAATTTTCTGTGCTGAGTTGTTTTTCTTCATGTGTTTTCTTTTCATCCTTTTATGGTTGTTGATTTTGTATGTGCTGAGCCTTTATATTTTTCTTGTTTATTTTGTTGTTTAGGATTGTTAGTTTCCTTTGTGGTTACCTTAATATTTACCCTTATTTTTCTACGTTTCAGGCAGTCTTTTATTTCTTTATATCGCTTTGACTTCCTCTACATATGCAAAAACTATGTCTACATTTTTTAGTCTCTCTTTTGTTTTAATGTTGTCATCTTTTACTTTTTGACATCTCTGTTTCCCTATTTTCAGTGTTTTAGCTTTCATTTATTTTGTGACTTCCATATCTGAGTTGATCTGGTTGCTCTGTCCTGTGTTCTACTCTTGGGTTGTTATCTGATGTTATTGATTTTCTAACCAGAGGACTCCTTTTAGTATTTCTTGTAATTTTCGTTTGGTTTTTACAAAGTCCCTAAACTTCCATTTATCTGGAAATGCCCTAATTTCACCATCATATTTGAGAGACAGTTTTGCTGGATATATAATTCTTGGCTGGCAATTTTTTTCCTTCAAGGCTTTTTATATATGTCATCTTATTGCCTTCTTGCTTGCATGGTTTCTGCTGAGTAGTCCGAGCTTACTCTTATTGACTCTCCTTTGTAGATGAGTTTTCATTTATCCCTAGCCACTCTTAAAATTCTCTCTTTATCTTTGGTTTTGGCAGGTTTGGTTATAATATGTCTTGGTGACTTTCTTTTGTGATCTACCTTATGTGGGGTTCGATGAGCATCTTGGATAGATATCTTCTCATCTTTCATGATATCAGGGAAGTTTTCTGCCAACAAATCTTCAACAATTTTCTCTGTATTTTCTG
>NW_004444024.1:2674524-2713258 GCF_000243295.1 Trichechus manatus latirostris | reverse complement strand
TCCATTGCCTCAATTCTGCTCCTATGACTTTCTATTGAGTTGTCTAATTCTGAAATTTTATTGTTAAATCTTCTGGATTTCTGACTGCTGTCTCTCTATGGATTCTTGCAGCCTATTAAATTGTCATTATGTTCTTGAATAACCTTCTTAAGTTCCTCTACTGCTACTGTGTGTTCTTTGGCTTTCTTTGGATTTTGTCCTTCCTAATATCTTGAAGAGTTCTGTATATTAATCTTTGGTATTCTGCCTCTGGTAATTCCAAGAAATTCTCTTCCTCCAGAAAATTTATTGATTCTTTATTTTGGGAGCTTGCCGAAGCCATCATGGTCTGCCTGTTTATGTGATTTGACATTGACTGTTGTCTCCGAGCTGTCAATAAGTTATTATAATTTATTTATTTTATATTTGCTTACTGTGTCCTAGTTTGTTTTGTTTTGATATGGCCAAGTAGGCTGCTTGTGTGCGATAGTTTGATTATTGGCACCTTTGAAGCTCTAATGTGCTGTCACCAGGTGGTTAGACCTGTTACTAAGTATGTGAGCCCAGGAGTACATTAACTTTTCTTGTACGGATTCAGCTCAGATGTCCAGGTAGTTGGTCACCAAGTGTGTGGTGCAGGCTCTCACCTACAGTCCTAGAGAGGCATGGGTGATTGGAGTAGGCATAGATATCTGGCTGCAGTAGGGGGTCACATGCTGAGTAAGGCAAGGGGCTAACGGTTGCCCCTGAGTGTCTGAAAGGAAAGCATATCCCTGTTCCCTACAGTGAGTAGGTAAGTGGATTTTGCAGCCGGACTATGAGCACCCAATGCTGTTGGCTCTAAGGACTGGAGGAGCACCACTTATTCTTAGACCCCTGTTGCAGGTGGCTAGGTGGAGTGGGTGGAGCCACCAGTCCTCATGTCCCTGATGTGGGCAGGTGAAAGAATCTGCTTAATGGGCAGAGCAGCGTCAAATGTCACAAACCTGTCACTTCACAGCTGAAACAGTTGAAGTTAGACTTCAGGAACACACCCTGTTGTACTGTGATAATAAGGGCTTACACTGTTGAAATCGGCCCACACAAATCTATCCAGGGGTGAAAGGCATTCAAAGTCCATGGACCCCTTATGCCTATGCGTAGGCGAAGGAGCTGTGCCAACCCTGAGCTTCTGGCTAAGGGGAGCCGGTAGCTTATTTTTTCGCTGTTTGTTAATTTGTTCCCTCTCCAAGGCTGGGAGAATGGTGCAGGGCACGTGATGGGTCCTACTGCCGGCTCAGGAAACTCAGCAATCACTGAAGCTGCCCTGGTACCCAGTGCAGAGCGGGGAGGGAGGAGGTAAATGGAAGAGAGGTTTTTCCCAAATGTGGTGTTTTTTTTTTTTTTTTAATCCCTGCAGTAGGCCAGATGCAAGAACTTATCTTTAGGCACTTGAGTGCTGCTTTTCCCTGGTTCTGGATGGCCAAGTAGACTCTCTGCCACTGGGGCTCTCCCGATGTGGAATATCCCTCCTGAGTGCCACTGCTAGCCTCACCATGCACAGGAGCTGATCTGGCCTGAAGGGCTCGGGCTTGCTGGTTCAGGTCTGGCAACTCCTTGCTGCTTCTGAACCGTCTCTCTCTCCCCCGCCACTCAGTCCGATTCCTCAATTTTGCCTTGACGTTCCTGGCCCCTAGATTGTCATATACAATCGATTCACTTGTTTGTTCAGGTCTTTGTTGTAAAAGGGACCACAGGAAGCATCTGATTACTCTGGCATCTTGGCCATCCCTTCAATAGTGCTATTTTTCCTTACTCATTGAATCACCGATATTTCCAACAAATGTTTACTGCTTACCACTTAGGTGGCAAAAGCTTGCCTTCCTGGAGGGGGTCTTAGAGGCAGAAATGAGGGATCTCCTTTTCTTCTTCTCCAGATGGTGACTACCTGTATGGATACCAGTGCTGCAGGTACATGTGTGGCCCCAAGACCATGTCCTGAGGAGTTCAGCACCTGTATATTTCATGCTGCAAAAACAAGAATTTCTGTGACAAGTTTTAGAGGCTTTTCCCTTGATACTGAGTCTTGGCCATTGGCCTTCTCTTTTCTCATGTGTAAGCCTCAAAGGACTTTCTTTCCTCTGCATTGTCCAAGCCCTCAATTTGCTCCTACTCTGCTACAAGTGTTCAAGTTTCCATAGCTCAACCCATCTGATAGGTGCTTTCTCCTTTCCACCACCAGTGGTGCTCTACCCTTTCTTAGATTCTAGTTTCCTTCCCTTTCTTTGTCCCTCCCTTCTTCCTCTTCCCTTCCTCCTTCATTTCTTCCTTTTTCTACAAATATTTCCTCACTGCTAAACACTGAATAGGAACTGAATATTCAACAGTGAATAATACAGACAATGTCCCTGCTCTCAACACATCATCAGTTTAGTGCTTTTTCTGCCAGGATGGCCAGGGTTACTATAGTTCCAGCATTTTCTTCTCTCTTGTTCAAAGAACTTAGAGCTTGAAGGCACTCCTTCACTATCCCCTTCGTCAATTACATGCACACACACTCTTTTTCTTTCTCTCAACTCACCAAAAGTTTCTTAGTCTTTTCCCCTTTGTACACTTCAGCTTTTTTCCTAATAAATCCCATATATTATGAGGTTTGTGTCATTTGTAACTTTTGTTTTAATTACATGAGTAAAATACATGTTTAATTTTTAAAAAGTTAACATAAGCAATATCAGCAATATAAGCAAAAATAGACATCACTAGTAAGCCCATCCTGTGTACTTCCACATAAATTTTCAAATCAGCTTACTGATTTCTAAAAAATGCCTGGGAAGATTTGGATTGGGATTTTTGCTATAACGTTTCCTCAAAACACTGTTTTGTCTGCATCCCACAAATTTTGATGTTTATTTTCATTCAATTAATATTTTCTATTTCTCCTTTGATTTCCTCCTTTCAATTAGAGATATGTTGGTTAATTTATAAATAGTTGGAATTTTCCCGGTTATCTTTCTGTTACTGATTACTAATTTAATCCCATTGTAGTCAGAAAACATACTCTGTAATTTACTTTAGATTAGTCAAGGCTTATTTCATGGCACACAGTATATTCTATCTTCATGAATGTTTCAGTGTAGTTGACAGGAATGTATATTCCACTACTGCTGTGTATTCTACAAGTATCAGTTAGGACTAGTTGTTTGACTGTATTTAGATATTATATCCAGTGATTTTTTTTTTTTGTCAACTTGTTCTATTGATTACTGAGAGAAGAGTTTTGAAATTTCTACTATTATTTTGAATTGGTCTATCTGTTTCCACTGGTTTTTGCCTTATGATTTTGACATTCTTTTGTTACTGCATAAAACATTCAGTATTTTGTCTTCTTGGTGGATTGGCCTTTTTGTCATTAAGTAATGTCCCTCTTTATCTCTGGTAATATTCATTTTCCTGATACTATCATTCCAGCTTTCTCTGGATTAGTGTTTGCATGATATATCTTTCTACATTCATTTACTTTTAACAATGGGCTCAAACTTAGCAACATATTTGAGGATGCCACAGGACTATGCAATGTTTCTTAGGGTCACTATGATTCAGAAGTGACTCGATGATGCCTAATAATAACATATATATATATTATACAAAACCCATCCAAATCCATTGCCATCAAGTTGATTTCTACTCATTATAGAGAACCTATAAGGACAGAGTAGAACTGTCCCATAGGGTTCCCAAAGAGTGGCTGGTGGATTCAAACTGCTGACCTTTTCGTTAGTGGCCAAATTCTTTCACCACTATGCCACCAGGGCTCCATATATATATATATAAAATATACAAGCATGTATATGCACTCATATGCATGCATACATGCATATATATACATATATGTATATAAAGTGGTCTGTTTTTGAGCACAGCATATAGTTGGTCCTGGTTTTTTATATAATCTGACAATTTCTAACTTTTAATTGGTAAGTTATACTGTTTACTTTCAAGGTAATTATTGATATGGTTGAATAAAACTTCCATCTTGCTAGTCATTTTCTATTTTTTCCATATAAAAAACACTTTTTTTGTCTTTTCGATTGTATAAATTTTGTGATTCCATTTTATTTCCATTATTGACTTATTAGTTATCTTTTTTTCTGGAATCTTTTGCTGCTTTCTAGGGCTTATGGTATGCATTTTTAACTAATTACAATTTACCTTAAAATAATATTATGCCACTCTATGTAAAGTATCAAAAAACCTAAAAACCTAAAACCTAACTTGTTGCCATCAAATTGATTCTGACTCATGGCGACCTTATAGGACAGAGTAGAACTGCTCCATAGGGCTTCTAAGGCTTTAATCCTTACAGATGCAGACTGCCGCATCTTTCTCCTGCAGAGTGGCTTGTGGGTTTGAACTGCCAGCCTTTTTGTCAGTAGCCGAGCACTTAACCATGGCAACCCCTGGTCTCCTACATAAACTATAGAGTCTCTCAAAAGTATACTACCAATTCCTACCTTCCATTCTTCATGTGATTGTTGCCATATATTTTACTTTTACATGTGCTATACATCCCATGCTACTTTGTTACTATTTTGCATTATAGTTAATTCCTTTTTTGGAGCATTTAAAAATAAATAAAACAATGTCTTTCACATTCACCTTCATTTATGCCATTTCAGGTGTTCTTCACTTCTTTGTGTAGTCCCACATTTTTATTTGGTATCATATTCCTTCTCTCTAAAGAACTTGCTTCATATTTCTTGTCACATGCTGGCAATGAATTATCTCATCTTTTTTTACTAGAGAATTGTATATGTTACTGTCATGGATTGAATTGTGTCCCCCAAAAATATCTGTCAACTTGGCTGGGTCAAGATTTCCAGTATTGTATGACTGTGTACCATTTTGTAACCTGATGTGATTTCCTTATGTGCTGTAAATTCAATCACTATGATCTAATAAGATGGATTAGCAGCAGTTATACTGATGAGGTATACAAGATTGGATAGTGTCTTAAACCAATCTCTATTGAGATATAAAAGAGATAAGTGAGGAGAGACATGTGGGAACTTCATACCACCAAAAAAGCAGTACCAGGATCAGAGCGTATCTTTTGGACCTGAGGTTCCCGCGCTGAGATGTTCCCAGACCAAGGGAAGACTGATGCATCATAAGGACCTTCCTCCAGACAGAGACAACAGAGAGAGAAAGCCTTCTCCTGGAGCTGTTGCCCTGAATTTGGACTTGTAGCCTTCTGGACTGTGAGAGAATAAAATTCTCTTTGTTAAAGCCATCCACTTGTGGTATTTCTGTTATAGCAGTACTAGATGACTAAGACAGTTACTTTCACTTTTGAAACTATTTTTATGGGTGTAGAATTTTGGGCTGGAGCTTTTTATATCAGTGTTTGAAAACAGTCACTCCATTGTCTTCTGGATTGCATAATTACTGGTGAGTATTCTGGCATAGTTCCTATTTTTGTTTCTCAGTATGTTTCTTGATGGTCTCAAGATCTTCTTCTTATCCTTGATTTTCAGCTGTTTGATGGTGGTGGTGGTTCAGAATTTATCCTGTTTGGAATTCTCTCAGTTTCTTCGATCTATGTTTCAGTGGTTGTCGTGGACTGAATTGTGTCCCCCCAAAATATCTGTTAACTTGGCTAGTTCATGATTCTCAGTATTGTATGATTATCTACCATTTTGTCATCTGATGTAATTTCCCTATGTGTTGTAAATTCTATCACTATGATGTAATAAGATGGGTTAACAGCAGTTATATTGATGAGGGCTACAAGATTAGATAGTGTCTTAAGCCAATCTCTTTTGAGATACAAAAGAGAGAAGCAAGCAGAGAGACAGGGGGACCTTAGACCACCAAGAAAGGAGTGCTAGAAGCAGAGCGTGTCCTTTGGACCTGAGGTTCCTGTGCTGAGATGCTCCCAGACCAAGGGAAGATTGATGACACAGACCTTCCTCCAGAGCTGACAGAGAGAGAAAGCCTTCCCCTGGAGCTGATGCCCTGAATTTGGACTTACACCTACTAGACTGTGAGAGAATAAATTTCTCTTTGTTAAAGCCGTCCACTTGTGGTATTTCTGTTATAGTAGCACTAGATGACTAAGACAGAATTTAGTTCTGGGAGTGGGGTACTCTCTAACAGATACCTAAAATGTGGAAGCAGTTTTGAAACTGTGAATGGATAGAGGACTCAGAAGGAAATGAGGAAAGCTGCTATACTGGAGACAGTGTAGACGGCGAGAAGCAGCATCAAAACCAGGAGACCAGCACCAGACAGTGCTGGAGCTGACTCACAGAAAGCTGAATGCCTTGGTGCAGGAGGCTTCCTGGCAGAGTAGGGTGCCTCTGGGCACTTATCAGTGGAGCTAGGCTTGCCAGCCCACGGAGCAAGAGAGCTGAGTACCTTCCAGCTGATGTTTACTGGCAGAGTGGGGTGACTTCAGGTACTTAATCGGTGGAGCTACAGAGCTTTGGAACACTTGTTCATTATTTTTGGGAAATCATGGCCATTGCCTCTTGAAGTATAAATTCTGCTGCATTATGTCTTTCTTCTTTTTTTGAGAAACCAGTCACATACGTTAGACTGTCATATAATTCCAAAGATCTTGGATGCTCTGTGTTTTATTATTGTTTTATCTTTTTGTGTTTAGTCTTTTGTGCTCTCTTCAAGTTACTGATTCTTTCCTCAACTGTGGTGAGTCTACTCATAAGCCCATCACAGGAATTATTTACCTCTGATGTTGTGTTGTTTTATTTCTAGCACCTTCCTTTGAGTCTTTCTTAGAGATTCCATTTCTCTTTTCAAACTCGTCATCTGTTTATGCACGTTGTCGAAAATTTCCACTTATTCTTTTAACATATTATAGTTATTTTAATGTCCTATTTGATGGTTACAACATCTGGGACATTGCTTAGTCTAGTTCTACTGATTAATCTCTTGAAAATGGTTGGATTCCCTTGCTTTCTTGTATGTCTTGTAACTATTTTATGTAATGTTGGGCATTGTGTGTAGAACAGCAGAGACTGAAGCCTAGAAATGAAATGTCTCTTCTTGTGCCAGTCTGTTATGTAAGCATTAGGGTCAAATTAGTCAGAAGTTATTCTGGGTTGGTCTTTGTTGTTGCTGTCATTGCTCTCAGTGCACCATAGTCTCCAAATTCTTCTAGTGGTGGGTTGCTGTTGTCTTGTGCTTGTGAGGATGTCAAGGGTGCTGGAGGGTTTTTCTTTGTGTTCATCGCCTCACTCATGTTTTATCTGTCCCTGCATCACTTTACCACAAAGGAGGTCTCTCTCCAGTCTTTTGCTTCTCTCTCAGCAATATACTACTGATGCTTATTACTTAGTGGTAGGCTTGTGGTGGTGATAAAGGATTTTCTGTTGTTCTGTTTCAACCACCATTGAACATATAGTAAAATGAATGAGAAGAATTTATCAATGTGAGATAAATAAGCACATTTTCCTCACTTGAAATGAGACATAAGTCTTTAAATAAAAGCAGTCTACCGAATGTCAAGTAGGATAAACAAAAAAAAAGACCCACTCAGCCATATCATTGTGAAAATTCAGTATGCTCATTACAAAGAAAATACTACACTTTCCTAGAGAGAAAACAATACCAAAACCAAACTCATTGCCATCGTGCTGATTCTGACTCATGGCATCACCATCTGTTCTAGAGTAGAACTGATCCATAGGGTTTTCTAGGCTGTAATCTTAAAGGAAGCAGATCACCAGATCTTTCTTCTGTGGCACTGCTGGGTAGGTTTGAACAGCCAACCTTTAGGTTAGCAGTTGAGCACAAATTATTTGAGCCACACAGGGACCTTTCCTAGAGAGAACGAGCAGGTCAACTACAAAGAAATGAGTATAAAAGTGACATTGTTCTCAGTAGCATCCCTGGATGCTGGAAGTCAAAGGAGTAACGCCTTTAACATTCTTAAGGGTATTTCATGTTTTAAGATGACAGAGGAAAGGTAATTCTGCCCATCTCTCCTCAGAAACCACTCAAACACAGCAAGGAGAATTAAAGACAAAAGTGCATACTTGGAGGAAACAAAGCATCTGTACCACCACAATACAACACATGAAGATGGAAAACCAATGCAGGAGTGAGAAATGACAGAACAGGGTGGGGGAAATGTAAAGGTTTGCAGAGGGTGTACAAGAAGCAAAACGCAGAGGGTCTTACTAGGAACTGCAAAGGTGGAGTGAAGCTTGGGCTTAAAAACGGAGGAAGTTGGTAAGGAGTAGTTAGATTTCCATTCTCCACCTCACCCCACATAAATGGACAACTGCTTCCTTCTCTTCCACCTAGGAGCTAAGAAATTTATTCACAGAGCTCCAGACTCTGGACTTCAAGCAGAGCTAGTGGCAGGATGAAGGGAATATCTGAATAGTGAATCATGAGGTCACCTGTTCCCCTTCCCCCTACCTACCCCCTGAGTGGTGGAGAGACCTCTGCCCTCACAGAGATAGAAGGCTGGAGAATATTTCTGTGGAGAAAATGATTACCACAACATGATAGAATTTCAAATACTGACACTTGTGGCCCCCTCCCAGGAATGTCAGGTGTGCTACCCTCGTAGTAAAGACCACCAGTCTAAAAGCTCTACCCTCACACACATAGCTACAGAGCTTCCTGTCAGGTTGAGTATCTCTGTCTTAAACTTCAATAGCAGAATCACAAGACATTTTCAGAAAGCCTCCAACAGGTAAGACAGATTGAAACAAAATATATATACGTGTATTTTTAAAAGCAACTTAGATAAACAAAAAAGTAGAAGAAATATTCAAAAAATGGTAACATATTCAGAGATAGTCATAAAAAAAATTGGTCTGAGCTTTCGGTAATGAAATTTACCTATCAGTGATGTGAAAGCATTGTGGAGCCATCCGGGCTCCAAGACAGAAGAAGGCAGCACAACTTTGAGTTGCAACTGTGGAACAGAGGCACTGGATGGAGGGCAACCCATGGTGAACCTTGGAGTGACAGGGAAAGGATCAGGAGAAAATGCACCAAAGAGGAGGAATAAGGGAGAGTATGAAAGTTCCCTACTTCAAGGATGCTGCCCTCTATAAAATGAGGTGGGGAGAAAGAAGGAGAGAAACTAAACATTTGATTTCCATCTGTATAATGGGGATGATAATTTTACTTTGTCTGCCTTATTGGGTTGTTTTGTGAAGACCTTATCTGATGATCTAAGTGGAAAATGCAAATATTATATAGGTGGTCCCCTACTTTTGTACGTATTCTGAGCCTGTAAATGCCTGTGAAAGTAAAAATATGAAAATCGGCTTATATGTTAGAACCAAGTTTCCATTCCTAAATAAAAATATTATCAGATCCCCAATTAAACTTTATCATGTAGATATCATCTTCAATAATATGCTTATTTTTAACGTTTTAATCACTTTCCTTAAATGCAATCATCTCCACAATTATTTGGGAACTGTTAAAATAATCAAAACACAAAAATTGAAACAAATTTTATTTTGAGCACTCATTCTATATGCATGCAAGGTTAGCATTTTTTTCTAAAAACAAGTGGCTCAAAGTAGGCTAATTACAATTGCTAAAAAAAAAAACACCTTTGAATTAACTCCAAAAAGTAATATAATATTTGATTGTTTCGTAATTTAATAAACAATTGACAAATTGGAGAAACACAAGTCTCCCTACACAAAGACAATGAAGAAAAACGCCCCCTAAGATTGAAGATATCATAGAAGCTTAAACCTTTTTTTTTGCTTAATGAATACAAGTTTTCATGGTGATGGAAGTACTGAATGAGTACTGAGTTAACATTGACAAGTAATTCCTAAAAATTTGGTCCTTTTTCATTTTGCAGCTATCAGACCTCTTGAAATTAAAATTAAGGAAGCACACAGTCTGTTTCATTTTATCACCCATCGTGAGTTTGTTATTGACTATCCTTTTCTAGCCAGAAAAGACAAATTTACAATGCTGCGTGACAGAACAAGCCACTACTTTTGCAGTTGGGATCAGGCTTTTTATGATTCATTTTTGGACTCATGACTAAGACAAAACCCCTAAAATCAAAATAAGACGTCTGTTATAAATTTTTTTTTTTTTCCCACAGAAGTAACTCAGTTAAGTCCAATGAGCATCCAAGGGAAGCTCTAGATTTTTTTCTTTTGCTATACTTAATTGGTTTTTATTATTAGATGAAGTACTATGGAAACTATAGCTCGTGTTTCTGGTATCATAACTTTGCAATGAGTAGAAGTAAATTGAAATAATGTTTCAAATAATCTTATGAACTCTGCTAAGGTGACAAAGGTCATAAACTACGTGTAGCAGGTCAGTGGCACCAACTCGTAATGCTGGAAACATTTAATTGTCAGTTGATACACCAATGTCTGAATCTAGCCTATTAAAGGGGGTTTAAGGAGTCAGCATATAAGGTACAAAAGTACAGATTGATCAAAAATTAAATACAGGATGTAGAGGCCTGTAAGCACATCCGTTTAGAGTGTGAGCTTTTGCAGCCTGGCAAGATTAAGAAATGATGGTCAGAACTAGACTCTTGGAGCCTCCTGGATTTTGTAAACATTTGGACCACACCTAGTACCTTAGATCTACGTAAGGCCTACATAGTAGGCATTCAAAAATTCTTTGCTGAATGCCTGATAAAACATCTTTAGAGAAATCTATTAGGCCATGAGAGAAGTGTGTATTATAGATTATATTAAACCTATAATATTTATGTAACAGAAAAACATAATCATCAAAAACTTTGAATTTTGAGTTGGCATTGTCTTGGACTAATAAAATCTCTATACTAATGAAGGAGGAAGACAAACAAATATCATTTCAATCTTTTCCAGTTCTGCAAGTGATCCTTTTTTTGAGTGTATGTGGTGGTGTTTTTTAAAATTGTGGTAGTTATATATATTTATGGTCCCTAAAAGGCTAAAAGGGTTTGCTCTAGACTGCTAACCTAAAGGTTGGTGGTTTAAAACCACCCAGAAGTACTGCAGAAGAAAAGATTTCTCGATCTGCTGAAATTATAGCCAAGAAAACCCTACGAAGCGGTTCTACTCTGTAACACGTGTTGTTGTTAGGTGCCGTCTAGTCGGTTTCTACTCATAGCTACCCTATGTACAACAGAACGAAACAGTGCTGGGTCCTGGCCATCCTCACAATCATTGTTATGCTCGAGCCCCTTGTTTCAGCCACTGTGTCAATCCATCTCGTAGAGAGTCTTCCTCTTTTTTGCTGACCCTCTGCTTTACCAAGCATAGTGTCCTTCTCCAGCGACTAGGCCCTCTCGATAACATGTCCAAAGTATGTAAGACTAAGTCTCGCCGTCCTTGCTTCTAATGAGCATTCTGGCTGTACTTCTTCCAAGTCAGATTCGTTTGTTCTTCTGGCACTCTGTGGTATATTCAATATTCTTCACCAACACCATAAATCAGAGGCATCAATTCTTCTTCGGTCTTCCTTATTCATTGTCCAGCTTTCACATGCATATGGCTGAATGAAAACACCATGGCTTGGGTCAGGTGCACCTTAGTCCTTTAAAGTGACATCTTTGCTTTTGAACACTTTAAATAGGTCTTTTACAGCAGATTTGCCCAATGCAATGCTTCTTTTGATTTCTTGACTGCTGCTTCCATGGGCGTTGATTACAGATCCAAGTAAAATGAAATCGTTGACAACGTCAATCTTTTCTCCATTTATCATGATGTTGCTCTCTGGTCAAGTTGTGAGGATTTTTGTTTTCTTTATGTTGAGGTGTAATGCATACTGAAGGCTGTGGTCTTTGATCTTTACCAGTAAGTGCTTGAAGTCCTCTTTACTTTCAGCACACGGGGTTGTGTCATCTGCATACCACAGGTTGTTAATGAGTCTTCTTCCAATCCTGATGCTCCGTTCTTCTTCATATAGTCCAGCCTCTCAGATTATTTGCTTAGCGTACAGATTGAATAACTATGATGAAAGGATACAATCGTGAAGCACAACTTTCTTGACTTTAAACCACGCAATATCCCTTTGTTCTGTTCAAACGACTGTTTCTTGGTCTAAAACACGTTCCTCATGAGCACAATTAAGTGTTCTGGAATTCCCATTCTTGGCAATGTTATTCTTAATTTCTTATGATCCACACAGTCAAATGCCTTTGCATACTCAATAAAACACAGGTAAACATCTTTTGATATTCTCTGCTTTCAGCTAGGATCCATCTGACAACAGCAATGATATCCCTTGTTCCACATCCTCTTCTGAATCCAGCTTGAATTTCTGGCAGTTCCCTAAGGATGTACTGCTGCAACTGCTTTTGATTGATCTTCAGCAAAATTTTACTTGTGTGTAATATTATTGATATTGCTCGGTAATTTCCGCATTCTGTTGGATCACTTTTCTTTGGAATGGGTACAAATATGGATCTCTTCCAGTCAATTGGCCAGGTAGCTGCCTTCCAAATTTCTTGGCATAGATGAGTAAGCAATTCCAGTGCTGCATTCATTTGCTGAAACATCTCATCTGGTATTCTGTCAATTCCTGGGGCCTTGTTTTTTGCCAATGCCTTCAGTGCAGCTTGGACTTCTTCCTTCAGTACCATCGGTTCTTGATCATATGCTACCTCCTGAAGTGGCTGAACACTGACCAATTCATTTCGGCATAGTGACTCTGTGTATTCCTTTCATCTTCTTTTGATGCTTCCTGTGTCATTCAGTATTTTCCCTGTAGACTCCTTCAGTATTGCAAAGCGGGCTTGAATTTTTTCTTCAGTTCTTTCCAAGTGTGTTCTTCCCTTTTGGTTTTCTAACACTAGGTCTTTGCATATGTCACTGTAATACCTTACTTTGTCTTCTCAAGCCACCTTTGAAATCTTCTGTTCAGCCCTTTTACTTCGTCATTTCTTCCTTTTGCTTTAACTACTCTAAGTTTAAGAGCAAATTTCAGAGTCTCTTCTGACATCCATTTTGGTCTTTTCCTTCTTTCCTATCTTTTAATAGCCTTTTGCTTTCTTCATGTATGATGTCCTTGATTTAAACCACATCTGTGTACCACATGAGGTTGCCATAAGTCTCAATTAACTTGGCAACAACTAACAACAAAACCACAGTGTATATACATACAAAACATTTTCCACTTCAACATATTTTATATGTACAATTCAGTGACATTAATTATGTTTATCATTTTGTGCAACCATCACCACTATCAGTTTACAAATTTTCCCACTACCCTCAGCAGAATCTCAGTGCCCCCTAAGCAATGAGAATGTTGTTTTTTGTAGAGGGGAATGGTTGATTCTGTGGATGTGTAAAGAAGATAGGGCTGGGGCCAAGACAGGGGACAAAGAAGGATATTATTCTGCATAATAAAATGAGGAAAATTAAGATTCCAAAGATAACTGTGTTTCCTAGAGATCTAGACAAAACAGAAAGTTAAAGAGTCTGAAGAGGAGTCTTGAGGTGGACGTGGTCAGGCAACATGATGGTACAAAATTCCTTTGTTGAACCCTCAAATTTTCAAAAACGCTTGTATACATCAATGCCATTATTGATTGATGTTGTAAATCCTAACATCTATACCTGTGGTTATAACCCCATTTGGAAATGGGCTTTCTTCATTATGTTAATTAGGCAGCATTAGTGTAGGCTGTGTCTTAAGTCAATCTCTTTTGAGATATACTCTGAACATATTAGGTACAGAGAAGCAAGCAGATATGAGGGAAGACAGATGCCACATCACATGAAGATCGACAAGGAACAATGACCTTTCCCCAGATCTGACAGATAAAGAAAGCCTTCCCCTAGAGCTAGTGCCCTTAACTAGAACTTCTAACCTCCTAAACTGTAAGAAAATAAATATCTGTTTGTTAAAGCCACCCACTTGTGATATTTCTGTTATAGCTGCTCTAGATAACTAGTGGAGTGCTGTTCTAACAAATACCTAAAATGTGGAAGTGGCTTTGGAATTTTTATAATATGTGGAGGCTGGAAGAGTTTTAAGGTGCCTAATAATAAAAGCCTAGATTGCTTTGAAGATACTGTTGGTAGAATTATGGACATAAAAGGCAATTCTCATGGGGGCTCAGAAAAAATGAGAAGAGCTATCTATAAAGTCTCTTTCATCTTAGAGAACACATATGGCACCAGCAACAGAATGTTGCTAGAAATATGGGTGTTATATGTGCTTCTCATGCGGCTTTAAAAGGAAATGAGATTGGACAACGGAGGAAAGACAATGCTTTTTATGCAGTGACAAAGAACTTGTCTGAATTATGTTCAAACGTTAGGTAGAAGATAGAACTTGTAAGTGGTGAGCTTGGCTATTTGGCTGAGGAGATTTCTAAGCAATATCTTAAAGGGACAGTGTGGTTTCTCCTTGCCACTTATAGTAAAATGTGAGAGGAAAGAGATGGACTTAAAAATGAACTGTGCAAAATGAAAACAAAACTTAAAGGTTTGAAAAATTCTGTTGTACAAACTCAGGATAGGTGTTGTAGAATTTTCATCAAAGATGTGGCTACACAATCTTTTATTAAAAATTTTAAGCCTGTGACTCATGGATCTAACCAACTACCACAGTAGAAAACCCATCAGCTTAGACTGAAGGGGATGGAGAAAAGACGAAAGGAAAAAAAGCTGTCTCTTGGAATTCTACAGGAAGGAAACAGGCCAAAGGTGCTACATCTGTTGTCCTCCAAGAAAAGAAAAGGATCATCCATTGAGAAGTTTCAAGATCAGCAGGACTGTTAGAAGGAGCAAGGAAAGCAAGGCTGACCTGGTCTCATATGGTGGCACTGTGGTCTCCTAGATCTCAAAAGGTGGAGCCACAGCCTCCCAGGGTTCAAAGGGTGGAGTCATGGCCCCCTAGGTTTCAAAGGGTTGAGCCACGACTTTTTAGGTTTCAGAGTCAGATCTTCACCATCTCGGTCTGGTTCCCAAGTGTGAGGCTGCCATTCTGGTGTATGTTTTTTTTTTTTTAAATGGTGGAAGAGGAATGCAGGAAAGGAGTTCAATTCCTTGTCTGGTTTGGTGCAGAGCAGAGGTATGAGGAAGCTATGAAAAGTCAAATGCCAGTGAGGTCAAGAGTCTAAGGAGAGAGAGAATTACAGCCAGAGTGATCATAAAATGTAGAGTAATGAGTACATCCACATGATGGATGCCGATATTCTAAATACATTGAAAGCTTTCCTGGTCAGGGGGAACAGGTCAATAGCAGAAGGGCTTGGACTAGTCCTTGGTTCCTGTTCTGTTCCACCTGCAGACACAGAATCGCTTGGAGCTGGGCCGGCTTTCATTAAGGGAGCCCTGCTAGAGGACAGATGTTACTAGAAATGAATAGTTTTCATAGAAAGTCCAGAGCCAAGGACTGGGGAGGAAGATTTTGAATTGTGCTGCGCCACTCTACAAAGATGTGCTGAACCTGCAGATCTCTGAAGCCAAGAGGTGAAGAAGAAAGACTTACAAACAAGTCTCCAAGGCAACATGAGAGTAGCTGGGCCTTCTAGGTCAAAATGTCTACTTTGCACTCATATGCTCACACTATGTGCACACTGTGCACACATAGCAAAGAGAAAAAGCCTCTGAGAATGTGATGTGACTCAAGTGACTCTTGCCAAGAGCAGCACAAGAAGGTGCTATTGAACTGGGAAATAGAAGATACATTTCTAGGAAGGAATAAATATAATCTCAGCCTTGGAAAGGGAAGGACAGAATGGGTCAACATTAAGATATTATTGTTGTGAAATGACATTTATTATTCTGTGAAACAAGGATATAACTGTAAGTCTCAAACTGCATTACGTGAAGCATTAAAGGGATTGTTGTTAGGTGCCCTCGAGTTGACTTTCAACTCATAGTGACCCCATGTAACAGAGTAGAACTGTCCCATAGGGTTTTCTGGGCTGTAATCTTTACAGGAGCAGATTGCCAGGTCTTTTTCCAACAAAGCCCCTAAACCCAAAAACCAAACCCATTGTTGTTAAGCCCCTAGGCAGGTTCAAACGGCCAACTTTTCGGTTAGCAACCCAACAATTAACTATTGCACCTCCAAGGCTCTTTATTAAAGGGATATAAGAAGGGTGATTAATTTAGCAGAGCAGAAGAAAGGAAATCTAAGTGCCCATAAAAATAAAATAAAACAAAACCCAACTCATTGCCATCGAGTTGATTTGACTCGTAGCGACCCTATAGGACAGAGTAGAACTGCCCCATACGGTTTCCAAGGAGCTGCTGGTGGATTCGAACTGCCGACCTTTTGGTTAGCAGCTGAGCTCTTAACCACTGAGACACCATAGAGGGGGAGAATGTCAAAAATCATGCTGATGTACCCCTCATAACTATCAGAAGAAGGTGGGGGTGATGTGGATTACTCCATCAACAACATTGCTTCAAAGTCTACACAAGCAAAAGTAAGACTCTCAGGCTTCCCCTCTCTCCTGAGTTCAGACCCATATATCCAACTAGCAGCTAGCCTCATTTCATAAATCTAGATAACGGTGCAGTGATTAAGAGCTTGACAGCTAACCAAAAGGTTGGCAGTTCGAATCCACCAGCAGCTCCTTGGAAACCCTATGGGGCAGTTCTACTCTGTCCTATCTGGTCGCTATGAGTTGGAATCAACTCAGCGGCAATGAGTTTACTCCCTTAGGAAAAGGGAGGTATATTCTTTGTGAAAATTAAACCAGAGAGGCTTGGGACAGGGAGCACTAGGTATAGGGTTAAGGAGTAGCGATAAGATAGGTGTCAGACTGAAGCCTGGAGGATTAAGTAAAAGTCTTGATGCTGAATGGTGGGACCTCCAGCTCCCTTCTCCTTTCAGTTTGCAGAATGCTGGTAGTCAGGCTCAGCCAACCCCTCCTTAGCTAGGCAAGAGATCAGAAGACCCTTCTCCAGAACAGCTGAATGGTTTCAGAAGACCTACAGATTCTGATGTTTGGGTAAACCTAAGAAAGTGTTTGCCCACATGTTCCTCATCATCTAAAGTGAAGCTTCACTTATTGATGAGCCCCCTCACCCCTCATCCATGCACATAGGGTTTACAGTGGCTTTTTAGAGTCTCTATCTGAGATGTGAACACAGAGCCAAGGTCACCAGACATTTTAGGAAAATCTCCAATATGAAACACAGACACCAAAACAAACAGGAAGAAATACCATGGAGATAACAGAAACAATAAGGAGCCCTGGTGGTGCAGTGGTTAAGCACTTGGCTGCTAAGCCAAATGTTGGTGGTTCGAATCCACCAACTGCTCTGTGGGAGAAAGATGTGGCAGTCAGTGCCCATAAAGATTACAGACTTGGAAACCCTATGGAGCAATTCTACTCTGTCCTAAAGGGTCACTATGAGTCGGACTCAATGGTAACAGGTTTGGTGTTTTTTAATTTTTTTTGGTTTAATAGAAATAATACACAGAACAGATGAAAACCTTTACCTATGATATTCTTAGAGAACAGTGATACTCTTAATTACCAGCTACCAGGGATAAAGAGAAATCCTAAGAGTTTTACAGAGAAAAAAATAGTACCTATAGATAGAATCAGAAAAAAATAAAAGCATTAACATTCTCAAAAGTAACACAGGAAAGTAGAAGAAAATAAGAGAATTACCAAAAAACAAATAAATAAACTGAGTGAAAATAATTTTCAACACACATATCTTTACTCATTTTAATTTGAGATACAATAAATGTCTTTTCAGAAAACAAAACGCTCAAAAAAAAGAAAAGAAAGAAATGATTTCCTGCATCATAAGTGCCCTCCCCTACAAAGCATGAAATATCAAACTGACAGTGGTTTATACAAATATGGTTTGTTTTCTCACATAAAAAGGAGTCTGGAGGTAGGTGGTTGCTGATACCAGGAGAGAGGCTTAAATGTCAAAGTCAAGTGTCTGAAATTCTTTTGCCCTTTCCTTTATTCTTGTTCATAGTCACAAGATGGCTGCCCAAGTTCAGGCACCACATCCATATTCAAGATGGTGCCTGAACATCAGGTTGCATTGGCCAGGAATTGAACACATGGTCTTGTTCATGGGTCTTCTATATGGAAGGTGAAACTTTAAAAATAGCAATTAACCTTATTTTCCAATTTTTAAAAATGGATGACTATAATCCTTAGGGGGGAAAAAAACTTTAGGTATAACATAATAATCCTGAGACTTAACATAATATGAATATAGAGCACATATTTAGGATATACCAAGAATATACCAGGATTGTCATTTCTAAACCTTTGAATACTAATAAAACTCTACAGGTAAGTGGAGTAAACCCTCAGTTGAAACCTGCTGACATTGAGGTTGCTAGATTTAAATTAAAGAACAAAGTTGTAACCAACTAGCAATTAAAAAATCTTGTTGTCTAGTATCAAACAAAATATAAGTTACTGAAATGCGTACAAATTTTTAATCCAAAGAAATTTAGACACTTCTCTAGATTCAACCACATGTTTCATACAACTCAAACACATTAAATAAGTCTCATTTTTTTCTAGCACCTTTCCCCTTACAAAGTGATAATAAATCTTCTGTGGCTTTCCAAGAAGTTTCAAAATTATCAGGAGTTATCATATGTCACCAAGATTGATATCGATTTATCCAAAGTGACAATAAAAGATTTTATAAGTAAAATTCTTAGCTTTTTCAAAAGCAACTAGGCTTTGTTTCTTTAGTCAAGGTCATAAAAGTTAACATAAACTCAGAGACAGAATCTTTGCCATCTACGCAGATTACACAAAAGAAAAGATTACTTTTCATGTCATAGGCAAGAGCAATAAACAGTAAACCAAGGAAACAATATTATCAAAATTAAGCAAACTTAGTTAAGATTTTAACACATTTTATAGGTTTTCAGACTCAGGTATTATAAACTAAGGAAAGTAAAAATTTTCCAAGTTTTGTCTTTTAATATGCTTTTATATTCTGAAAAAATTAGCCAGTGAAAACCTTATGAATAGCAGTGGAATGTTGTCTGATGTAGTGCCAGAGAATGAGCCCCTCAGTTTGGAAGGCACTCAAAATATGGCTGGGGAAGAGCTCCCTCCTCGAAGTGTCAACATTAATGACTTGGATCAAGCTTTTGGGATCTTTATTTGCGGGTGTGGCATGACTCAAAATGTGAATAGCTGCAAACATACATTAGTAATTTGAACATGGACTATATGAAGTATGAATCTAGGAAAATTGGAAGTTGTCAAAAATGAAATGGAATGCATAAAGATCAATATCCTAGGCATTAGTGAGCTGAAAGTGACAGGTATTGGCCACTTTGAATCCGACAATCATATGGTCTACTATGCCAGGAGTGACAAATTGAAGAAGAATGGCATCGCATTCATTGTCAATAAGAATGTTTCAAGATCAATCCTTGTTTTAGGCTGGGTTCTGTAGAGAAGCAAAACTAGTGAAGTGTATAAACATCTATATAAAGAGATTTATGTCAAGAAAATGGCTCACCTGGTTGTAGAGACCGGAACATCCCAAATATGTAGGTCAGGCTGGAGGCTTCTGATTCACGTAGCCGTGGGGTCTGGCGAACCCAGCATCAGCAGGTCAGACAGCAGGGCTGTTGCTCACAGGCTGCAAAGATTGACAAATCCCGAGATCGGCAGGAAAGACTGCAAGTAAGCTGCTAGCTCAGGTCCCAAGAACCGGAGGTCAGAAGAACAGGAGCCAGCTGCAGGATCCAGAGTGAGTAAAAGCCCACCAGCCTTGCCAGAAAGTCCACTTATATTCAACGCAGGCCACACCCCCAAGGAAACTCAATTTCAACTGATTGGCTACTCACAGCAGATCCATCATGGAGATGATCACGTTATATCAAATCTTATCATGGAAGTGATCACGTCATCATACGACTGTCAAACTGCATCATAACTGATGTAGAATCATGGCCCAGTCAAGCTGACACACAACCTTAACGATCACAGTCTACCCCTTGTCAACTTGGCACCTGTACACATCTCCTTAAACCATACATAATCTCTGAATAAAGACAATTATAAAGTCATACTTGTGCCTAACATGATACAACTAACATACATAAAACTGAAAATGCACTCGCACTGATTATATTTTATATTTTGTGAAAAAAAAATTTGGTGCACACATACAAGGAAGAAATACTCATAACAACTATAGTTGTTTCTGCAGCTGGTCATGTGGTCCTAACTGGTATTTAGAACTACCTTCTTCCGCCACCCATTCCGTATTCCCTTTGCCCTCAGCAAGCACCTCAGATGATTGTGGTTCTTTGCCTGGTGGGGTGACCCAAACCTTTACTCCTGAAGGCTCTGGGCCATTAATAGTCATGCTGGAATTGGGTTCTGTAGTTTTGCATTGACTGTAATCACAGGGCATGGTAGTACTAAGAGATGCCCTAAGGGATCTCCTGAATTCCAGACATTCTCTTTTTTACCTCCATTATGTAATATCAATCTGATTTCCTCTTGGTAATCAGGATCAATCACACCACCCAGAGGCATAAGGAGCCCAAAGTGGCCAGGTGGCATTCTTAGCTTCCAGTTCAATGGAATCAGTGATGTGTCTCCAGGTGGGGAGCATTCTTCCCTTTGGAACTAACACCTCTGAAACCGCAGAGCATAGGGGTCACAGGAACAAGAAGCAAAAATTTTGTGAGTGGGTCACTGGGGTAATAGTGAGTGGTGCCACTCCCATCTCCACCCCTTGATTCCTGGACCCATGAGTCCTGGGTATGGGAGAAACAGCACAATATAATAGATGCTGGTGTAGAGCCTATACAGCCACCTGGAGAACATTGCCTCAACCCTGCAAGGTATTGCCACCTAGCTGGTGCCATGATTGTGTCTTTACAAGGCCATTCCATCATTCTATCAAGCCAGCTTCTTCAGGATGATGGAGAACATGGTAAGACCAGTGAATTCCATATCTTGGGCCCATTGCCACACTTCATTTGCTGTGAAGTGAGTCCTTTGATCCAAGGCAATGCTGTGTGGGATACCATGATGGTGGATTAGGTATTCTGTAAGTCTATGGATGATAGTTTTGGCAGAAGCATTGCATGCAGAGAAGGCAAATCCATATCCAGAGTAACTGTCTATTCCAGTAAGAACAAACTGCTGCCCTTTCCATGACTGAAATGTTCCAATGTAATCAACTTGCATCAGGTTGCTGGCAGATCACCCTGAGGGAAGGTGCCATACCAGGCACTAGTGTTGGTCTCTGCTGCTGGCAGATTGGGCACTCAGCAGTGGCTGTAGCCAAGTCGGCCTTGGTGAGTGGAAGTCCATGTTGCTGAGCCCATGCATAACCTCCATCCCTGCCACCACAGCCACTTTGTTCATTAGCCTGTTGACCAATGACAGGAGTGGCTAGGGAAAGAGAATGACTGGTTTCCACAGAACACATCATCCTATCCACTTGATTGTTAAAATTCTCCTCTGCTGAGGTCACCCTTTGTTGAACACTTACCTGAGGCACAAATATCTTCACTTCTTTGGCCCATTCAGAGAGGTCTATCCACATACCTCTTCCCTTTACCTCTTTGTCTCCAATTTTCCAATCATATTGCTTCCAAATCCCTGACCATCCATCCAAACCATTGGCCACAGCCCATGAATCAGTATACAATCCCATATCTGGCCATTTCTCCTTCCAAGCCACGTGAACAACTAGGTGCACTGTTCGAAGTTCTCCCCACTGGGAGGATTTCCCTTCAGCACTGTCCTTCAGGAAGGTCCCAGAAAGGGGCTGCAGTGCTGCCGCTGTCCACTTTTGAGTGGTGCTGGGCTTGGTTTTCGGCAATATCAGCTGTTACTACAAGAAATAAGGCTTTCTCACTGGGCGTAAGTGAAAACTTTGAGGTCATTTATGCGGCACTTGAACTTTGACTCTGAACCCCTGAGCTCATTTCTTTTATCAGTTTGTCTAGTGAAAATAGCACCAACCAACCACCTTCCTTATACTTCTCATTATGAAAAAATTGTAGAAAGGTATCACACATGCTATCACCCAGAGCCTCGCCTATCACCAATGTCTGATCCATTGGTGGTGATATTTTGCATATTTGTATTGTCACCTAACGCCATGGATTAACAGTGCACTCTTTACTACTGGAAGCAGAGTCATCAATATCTTTAAGACTATCCAGACTTGAGAATGAATTTAGAAAACTCATCCTTAATTTTGTTTCTCTAGAACCAGTTTCAGTACCAAATGTCTTAGGTTGGGTTCTCTAGAGAAACAAAACCAGTAACGAGTATAAATACCTATATAAAGAGATTTATATCAAGGAAATGGCTCACGTGGTTGTAGAGGCTGGAATGTCCAACTCTGTAGGTCAGTCTGGAGGCTTCTCATGATTCTCATAGCTTCACAGTCTGGCGAACCCAAGATCCGTAGGTCAGACAGCAGGGCTCTTGCTTACAGGCTGTGAAGATCAACGAATCCCAAGATTGGCAGGCAAGACTGCAGGCAAGCTGCTGGATCAAGTCCCAAGAACTGGAGGTCAGACAAACTGGAGCCAGCTGTAGGATCCAGAGTGAGTAAAAGCCTGCAAGTCTTGCCAGAGTGTCCAGTTATATTTGATGCAAGCCACATTGTTAAGGACACTCCCTTTCAACTGATTGGCTACTCACAGCAGATCCCACCATGGAGGTGATCACTTTATATCAAATCTCTTCATGGAAGTGATCACATCAACATATGACTGCTAAACTACATCATAACTGCCAAACCACTGAGAATCATTGCCTAGCCAAGTTGACACAGAACCTCACCAATCACAATCCTGAAGTATAATGCTGTCAATGATAGGATAATATCCACTTGCAAGGAAGTCCAGTTAATACAACTATTGTTCAAATTTAGCACTAATTACTAAGGCCAAAGATGAAGAAATTGAAGATTTTCACTAACTCCTGCAGTCTGAAATTGATCAGACATGCCATCAAGATGCACTGATAATTCCTGGCGATTGGAATGCAAAAGACAGAAACAAAGAAGAAGGATCAGCAGTTGCAAAATATGTCCTTGGTGCTAGAAATGTTGCCAGAGATCACATGATAGGATTTCGCAAGATGAATGATTGCTTCATTGCAAATACCTTTTTCAACAACATAAACGGTGACTGTACAGGTGGACCTTGCCAGATGGAACACACAGGACTACGTGTGTGAAAGAGATGATGGAGAAGCTCAATATCATCAGTCAGAAGAAAGCCAGGGGTCCACTGAGGAACAACCCATCAGTTGCTCCTATGCAAATTCAAGTTGAAGCTGAAGAAAATTAGAGCAAGTCTATGAGAGCCAAAATACGACCTTGGTTATATCCCACCTGAATTTAGAGACCATCTCAGGAAAAAATTTGACACACTGACAACTAATGACCAAAGACCAGATGAGTTGTGAAATGACATCAAGGACATCATACATGAAGAAAGCAAAAGGTCATTAAAAAGACAGGAAAGAAAGAAAAAACCAAAATGGATGTCAGAAGAGACTCTGAAACTTGCTCTTGAACTTAGAGTAGCTAAACCGAATGGAAGAAATGATGAAGTAAAAGAGCTTAACAGAAGATTTCAAAGGGCAGTTTGAGAAGACAATGTAAAAGTATTATAATGAAATGTGCAAAGACCTGAAATTAGAAAACCAAAAGGGAAGAACACTCCCAGCATTTCTCAAGCTGAAAGAACTGAAGAAAAAATTCAAGCCTCGTGTTGCAATATTGAAACGTTCTACAGAGAAATATTGAATGATGCAGGAAGCATCAAAAGAAGATGGAAGGAATACACAGTCACTGTACCAAGAAAGAATTGATCGACATTCAACCGTTTCAGGAGGTGGCACTTAATCAAGAACCAATGATACTGAAGGAAGAAGTCCAAGCTGTACTGAAGGCATTGGCAAAAAACAAGGCTCCAGGAATTGACAGAATACCAATTGAGATGCTTCAACAAACAGATGCAGTGATGGAGGTGCTCCCTCGTCTATGGCAAGATATTTGGAGGACAACTTTCTGATCAACTGACTGGAAGAGATATATATTTATGCTCATTCCAAAGAAAGGTGATGCAACAGAATGTGGAAATTATTGAACAATATCATTAATATCACACACAAGTGAAATAATGCTGAAAATCATTCAAAAACTTTTGCAGCAGTAACTCAACAGGGAACTGCCAGAAATTCAAGCTCTATTCAGAAGAGGATGTGGAACAGGGGATATCATTGCCGATGTCAGACGGATCTTGGCTGAAAGCAGAGAATCCCAGAAAGATATTTTCCTGTGTTTTATTGACTATGCAAAGGCATTTGACTGTGTGGATCATAACAAATTATGGATAACTTTGCAAAGAATGGGAATTCCAGAAAACTCAATTGTGCTCATGAGGAACCTGTATGTAGATCAAGAGGCAGTCATTGGCACAGAACAAGGGGATACCGTGTGGTTTAAAATCAGGAAAGGTGTGCTTCAGGGTTGTATCTTTTCACCATTCTTTTTCAATCTGTATGCTGAACAAATAATCCAAGAAGCTGGACTATATGAAGAAGATTGCCACATCAGGATTGGAAGAACACTTATTACAACCTGTGATATGTAGATGACACAACCTTGCTTGCTGAAAGCAAAGTGGACTTGCAGTACTTACTAATGAAGATCAAAGACCATGGCCCTCAGTATGGATTACACTTCAACATAAAGGAAACAAAAATATTCATGACTGAACCAATAAGCAACACCATGATAAATGAAGAAAGTATTGATGTTGTCAAGGATTTCATTTTACTTGGATCCACAATGAATGCCCATGGAATCAACAGTCAAGAAATCAAATGACATATTACATTGGGCAAATCTTTGGCAAAATACCTCTTTAAAGTGTTAAAAAGCAAAGATCTCACTTTGAGGGCTAAGGTGTGCCTGTACCAAGCCTTGGTATTTTCAGTTGCCTCATATGTATGCAAAAACTAGACAATGAATAAAGAAGACTGAAGAATTGATGCTTTTGAACTATGGTGTTAGTGAAGAATATTGAATATACCATGGGCTGCCAGACAAATGAACAAATCTGCTTTGAAAAAAGTACAACTAGAATTCTCCTTAGAAGTGAGGATGGTGAGACTCATCTCACGTACTTTGGGCACGTTATCAGGAGAAAGACATCATGTCTCTGGTGAAGGACAACATGCTTGGTAACGTAGAGGGTCAGTGAAAAAGTGGAAGACCCTTAACGAGATGGATTGACACTTGGCTACCGTAATGGGCTCAAACGTAGCACTGACTGTGAGGATGGCGCAGGACTAGGCCTGTTTCATTCTGTTGTACGTGGGGCTGCTGTGAGTCAGAACCAAATCAATAGCACCTAATAGCAACAACTACTTTCTAGTGATAGTGACTAAGAGGTCAATACCCAAGGTTTGAAAAAGTTGTTTGAGCCAAGGACCTCAAGAGCTAAGATTTAGCCAGGAGAATGAATCCCTTGAAGGTTCCGTTTTTACTCTGGCTTATTTGGCTGTTTCTTGTGCATGGGCTTTAGCTGCTACTACCCTTTGATACATTTTGTGCTGGTATCATTTATGTATACACAACATTGTGACCCAATTTAAGCACAAACATCTCCCTGTGAGGTCATCACATAATCTAAAGCTAGTCTATTCCGTAAAGTCATTTTGTGAATTTCAGATAATTGTTTGGATAGGGAAAGGATCACTAATCTGAGTTGTGACACTGAGTCTTTTAATTCTAACACTATCTTGTTGTCATGGATTGAATTGTGTCCCCCCAAAATATGTGTATCAATGTGGCTAGGCCATGATTCCCAGTACTGTGTAATTGTCTGCCATTTTGTCACCTGATGTGATTCTCCTATGTGTTGTAAATCCTGTCTCTATGATGTGATGAGATGGGATTATTGGCAGTTATGTTAATGTGGCAGGACTCAATCTACAAGATTAGATTATGTTTTAAGCCAATCTCTTCTGAGATATAAAAGAGAGAAGCCAACAGAGAGACATGGGGACCTCATACCACCAAGAAAGAAGAGCAGGAGCGTGCATCCTTTGGACCCAGAGTCCCTGAGCTGAGAAGCTCCTCGACAGGGGAAGACTGATGACAAGGACCTTCCCCTAGAGCTGACAGAGAGAGAACGACTTCCCCCGGAGCTGGCACCCTGAATTCGGACTTCTAACCTCCTAGACTGTGAGAGAATAAATTTCTCTTTGTTAAAAGCCATCTACTTGTGGCATTTCTGTTATCGCAGCACTAGATAATGAAAACACTTGTCTAATACCATTTATAATCTTATAGTGTATCTTTTCATACAAGAAATTATAGTTACTGAGACAAGGAGAGCTATTCACATAACGGAGCATCCTATACGTTTGCTTTCAGTTAAAGATTCCTTGTAACTACCTTTAGTGTTCCATGTAAACAGACAATAGTTTATTCTCCTGTTTCTACAGTATTGATCTCTCACATATTTTTATTCACTCCTTTGGGTAAATGATTATATATGGACACACACGGAACAGCATAAGCTATGTAGCAAGAACCAATCTAATTTATAGATAGAAAACAAAACTATTTGTTGCCTGCAGTTTAAAAACAGATGTAAAAAAGCTCAAAAGCAATGAACAGGACTAGAATCTGGTACCCTAAAAATGTATGCTGTAATTTTCTGCTGAAACATAGCATTTCTCTCCATAGTCACCCTTCTTTTGATCAAAGACAATCTGAAAGGAAGGTTATTCTTGATCTTAAAATAATGCTGGACATCATTATTTACATAGGAGCAGCAAGAATGATAATTTATCATTTGGCTTTCTAAATTTGCTTTGCTGGATGTATGTATTCATGAGGAATCTCAGGTTAAATTTGTAAAAACTTCTTGAGGCTAGGAAGCCATGCCAAGAAATTACCACCAGATTTCACCTGCAGTACCCATACATTTGACTGAGTTCCTTTCCTCTTGAGATCTCAAAATGTTGTAATGTTTCTGGGCCTTCCATGAAGAGATGTTCTTACTCACTTGTAAGGCTGGGAGACCTACAAGCCAGATACCAGGTCAGTTCTTCTAGGAGGGCTTTGTAAGCATTAACTCCATAAAGTCAACCTTAGTTCCCTAAAAGTGTTTGGTCATATCTGATTCTGTGGACATCATTGTCAAATATGATGTTCAAATCAAAGCTTGGTAATATAACCAGTGTTTTCAATTATGTCCTGTTAACAAGGGACAAATTCTTATTGAACTTATAAACTTATGATTATGTTCATCTGCATTGTCTCTTTCAAACCTCAGAAGCCTACAATATAGGAACTGATTTTGTTGTTGTTCTTCGTAGCCATGGAATCAGTTCTGACTCATGGTGTCCTTACATATAACAGAATGAAACATTGCCTGTTCCTGCACCATGTTCATGACCATTTGTACATTGTGTCCATTGTTGTAGATATTGTGTAAATTCATATTATCAAAGCTTTCCCTTGTGTTGTTGGCCGTTTCTAGTGATTCATCTTTCCTGATGATGCGATCAAAGTAAGCAAGTTGAAGTCTTGCTATTCAAGCTTCTAAGGAGAATTCTGGTTGTATTTCTCCTTATACGGCGGTCCACCGAGTATTCAATATTCTTAACCAACAACCAAGTTCAAATGCATCAATTCTTCTGTTTTCCTTTTTCATTATCCAAGTTTCACACACATATAAGACAATTTAAAAGACCAAAGGCTTGGGTCCTGTTTTACAGATGCGGACACTGAGGCTCAGAGAGGGTAAATCTCTTGCCCAAGGGCATACAACCAGAAACCTGCAGAATATTCAAAATGCTTATCTTTCCTTTGTTACTTAATGCCTGAAAAGCCACAAGTTTGTATGGAGGGGGACCAGACAGCTTGGAGAAATCTAGACTAAAACAAGATTTGCTCTTTCAGTTCATTCCTTCCTCTCTGGCTTCTCTGGCTTTAAGTCAGCACAAAAAATGAGAGAGGCCTGCTGATGCCCATTTGAGTTTCATGGACTTCCAGGAAAGGATTTGGAATGTAGAATGGAACCATGGTCATTCTGTACACCTTCAGAGATCAGGAAGAAATGCCTGTTGAACAAGCCATGAGAGGCAAATGAAATGGGAACACCTCTATTGAGCTTGCCCTGACTTCTCTGAGTTTCAGGTGATTAGGTAAGATCTACATGTGCACACAGTGCTTATTAAAAAAACTCAGCAGTCATCTTCTACCTTTACCCATCCCCTCCTGTCATTCTCAACTACTTTAGGTCTTTCTTCTGTGGAGACACAGTGGCTATGAAATTGTGCAAATCCCTTTTTGTGACTAGTTTGTACTTGCTTACAGTTTGCCTTATGCAACTAATTTAACTTTACCCAATGTAATTTGACCTCTGCTCTTGTTTTTGAGAAATAACCCTTGGAATTTCTTGAGTAGCTGAGATGCCATTATTATTTGAAACCTCCAGAGAACACCTGAGAATTTGTGCCAATAGAGGCTGGCCAGGCCACAAAGACAACCTGGTTGACAAAATCAAGTAACCTCCCAAAGGGCAGGGAGAATGAGTCAAATCAGTCACGCTAAGATTACCCTTTTAGTTAATTTTCTACTCTGTATTTCCTCTATTTCTCCTTAAATAATGAATGATAACTGGCCTAAGATGACTGTCACTGTTTTTCAGAACAGAGAGGTCTCTGTGTGTACACAGATTAAGTGCTTAAATAAACCCTAGATGCTTTAACTTCTTTGTACTACTAAAAGTGTTGTTTGTCATAAAAAGGAGAATTAGGGGGTACAGCACAGTCATAGGCCCTGTCAGTTTGTTGTATGAGCTGGCATCACAGACTGGTGACTTTGTGGTTCTCACCAGACTGGCATCCATTTGAACAAACTTTGCTGTGGGTTGCCTATAAAATTGGATAAGGTTATCTCTCAATTTTCTTTTTGTCGGGAGAAGTTGGCTTTGATCCAAAGAGAGCCTTCTCTCTGGTTTTCCCCTTGCCAAGGGACAAAGATTGTCAGTTCTGCCTTTGGAGTTGGTCAACCATCAGGATGTGGCCTGAGACACATGATGCATAAGCATATTTCTACCAAATTTGCCAGTTCTCATGGGGTTAATTTAAATCTCAATCCTCTCCTCTTCCAGGAAAATGTCGTGCATTTTACATGTTCTCTCACTCGTAATTCTTGTGCCTATCTTTATAAACGGCATAACTTCACAAGGATAATTTCGGCCTGCAGTGGTTACTTTGGAGACCTTTGAACACCAGTAAACTAGTTTATTTAAGCACTGCACTAGATTTAAGAGGATTACACTCTTCTCAAGAAGAATGGGGTGCTTGTATTGATTGATACAATGTGGCTTCTAAAAGACAGAACAATTACAAAACTGACTCTCTAAAAGATTCTTTAATGCATGCAGAAGATAGGGATAAACCCTGCTTAAGAAAGAGTAACTGTTCTTCTTTTGCTACTATATCTATATGTAGGTTATGTGTGTATATGTTATAACTTCTTACCTCCATACAGTATTACCAAATTAGATTATAATATCCTTTCAAGGAGCTTTATTCTGATTGGCTTATAGACAACCAAGTGTTTAAATAAGTTGGATGTTGTTATTGTTGTTATTAGGTGTATTCAAGTTAGTTCTGACTCATAGTGACCCTATGTACAACAGAACGAGATGCTGCCCGGTCCTGCGTCCTCTCAATTGTTGCTATGTTTGAGCCCATTATTAGAGCTACCGTGTCAATCCATCTCGAGGGTCTTCCTCTTTTTCGCTGACCCTCTACTTTGCCAAACATGATGTCCTTCCTTCTCCAGGGACATGATGTCCTTCTCCTGATAACATGTCCAAAGTATGTGAGACAAAGTCTCGCCATCCTCACTTCTAGGGAGCATTCTGGCCGTACTTCTTTCAGGACAGATTGGTTCGTTCTTCTGGCAGTCCATGGTATAGTCAATATTCTGTGCCAACACCACAATTCAAAAGCATCAGTTCTTCTTGGTATTCCTTATTCATTGTCCAGCTTTTGCATGCATATGAGGTGATTGAAAATACTATGGCTTGGGTCAGTGCACCTTAGTCCTCAATGTGATATCTTTGTTTTTTAACTCTTTAAAGAGGTCTTTTGCAGCAGATTTGCCCAATGCAATACACATTGTTTGATTTTTTGCCTGCTGTTTCCAAGGGCATTGATTACGGATCCAAGAAAAATGAAATCCTTGAGAACTTCAATCTTTTCTCTATTTATGATGATGTTGCTTTTTGGTCCAGTTGTGAGGATTTTTGTTTTCTTTATGTTGAGTTGTAATCCATACTGAAGGCTGTGGTCTTTGATCTTCATCAGTAAGTGCTTCAAGTCCTCTTCACTTCGGCAAGCAAGATTGTGTCATCTGCATATCACAAGTTGTTAATGAGTCTTCCTCCAATCTGAGGTCACATTCTTCTTCATATAGTCCAGATTCTCAGATTATTTGCTCAGCATACAGACTGAATAAGTATGGTGAAAGGATACAACCCTGATGCACACCTTTCTTGGCTTTAAATCACAAGTATCCACTTGTTCTGTTCGAATGACTGCCTTCTGGTCTATGTACAGGTTCTTCATGAGCACAATTAAGTGTTCTGGAATTCCCGTCCTTTGAAATATTACCCATAATTTGTTATGATCCACACAGTCAAATGCCTTTGCATACTCAATAAAACACAGGTAAACATCTTTCTGGTATTCTCTGCTTTCAGCATAATCTATCTGACATCAGCAATGATATCCCTTGTTTCATGTCCTCTTTCGAATCTAGTTTGAATTTCTGGCAGTTCCCTGTTGATGTACTGCTGCAACCGTTTTTGAATGATTTTCAGCAAAATTGCACTTGTGTGTGATATTAATGATATTGTTCGATAATTTCTGCATTCTATTAGATCATCTTTCTTTGGAATGGGTGCAAATATGGATCTCTTCCAGTTTGTTCACCAGGTAGCTGTCTTCCAAATTTCTTGACATAGATGAGTGAGCACTTTCAGCCTTGCATTTGTTTGTTGAAACATTTTAATTGGTATTCCATCAATCTCTGGAGCCTTGTTTTTCACCAATGCCTTCAGTGTAGCTTGGATATCTTCCTTCAGTGCCCTCAGTTTTTGATCATATACTACTTCTTGAAATGTTTGAATGTTGACCAGTTCTTTTTAGTACAGTGACTTTGTGTATTCCTTCCATCTTCTTTTTATACTTCCTACATCATTCAATATTTTGGCCATAGAATTCTTCAATATTGCAACTCGAGGCTTGAATTTTTTTTCTTCAGTTCCTTCAGCTCGAGAAATGCTGAGAGTGTTCTTCCCTTCTGGTTTTCTAACTTCAGGTCTTTGCACACTTCACTATTATACTTTATTTAGTCTTCTCAAGCTGCTGTTTGAAATCTTCTGCTCAGCTCTTTTATGTGATCATTTCTTCCTTTTGCTTTAGCTACTCTACGTTCAAGAGCAAGTTTCAGAGTACCTTCTGACATCTGTTTTGGTCTTTTCTTTTTTTCCTGTCTTTTTAATGACCTTCTGCTTTCCTTATGTATGATGTCCTTGATGTCATCCACAACTCATCTGGTCTTTGGCCATTAGTGTTCAATGTGTCAAATCTGCTCTTGAGATGGTCTCTAAATTCAGGTGAGATATACTCAAAGGTTGTAATTTGGCTCTCGTGGACTTGCTGTCTCTTTTGCTCTCTCTTCTAATTTTCTTCAGCTTCAACTTCAGCGAGCATATGAGCAATTGATGATTTGTTCCACAGTTGGCCCATGGCTTTGTTTTGACTGATGATATTGAGCTTTTCCATCATCTTTTTCAACTGATGTAGTTGATTTAATTCCTGTGTGTTCTATCTGGCAAGGTCCACGTGCAGTCACTGTTTATATTGGTGAAAAAAGGTATTTCAAATAAATAGGTTATTGGCCTTGCAAAATTCCAACATGCAATTTCTGGAGTTGTTTCTATTACCAAGTTCATATTTTCCAACTATTGATCCTTCTTTGTTTCCAATTTTTGTATTCCAATCACCAGTAATTATCAATGCATTTCTTGAATGCATGTTTGATCAATTTCAGACGTAGATGTTGGTAAAAATCTTCAATTTCTTCATCTTTGGCATTAGTGGTTGGTGCATAAATTTGAATAATGGTCATATTAACTGGCGTTCCTTGTAGGTGTGTGGATATTTTCCTATCACTGACAGCACTGTACTTCAGGATAGATCTTGAAGTGTTCTTTTTTGACAGTGAATGTGATGCCCTTCCTCTTCAATTTGTCATTCCTGGCATAGTAGACCATATGACTGTTTGATTCAAAGTGGCCAATACCAGTCCATTTCAGTTCCCTAATGCCTAGGATACTGAAGTTTATGTGTTGCATTTCATTTTTGATGACTTCCAGTTTTCCTGGATTCATACTTTGTACATTCCATGTTCTGATTGTTAATGGATGTTTGCAGCTGTTTCTTCTCATTTTGAGTCATGCCACATCAGCAGATGAGGGTCCCAAAAGCTGTACTCCATCCATGTCATTAAGATCGACTCTACTTTGAGGAGGCAGCTTTTCCCCAGTTGTACTTTAAGTGCCTTCCAACCTGAGGGGCTCATCTTCTGGCATTATACCAGACAATGTTCTGCTGCTATTCATAAGGTTTTCACTGGCCAATTTTTTTTAGAAGTAGATGGCTAGGTCCTTCTTTCTAGACTGTCTTAGTTTGGAAGCTCCGCTGAAACCTGTCCATCATGGGTGACCCTACTTGTAGTTTGAAATACTGGTGGCATAGCTTCCAGTATCACAGCAGCATGCAAGCCACCACAGTATGACAAACTGACACACTAGTGATAGAGTAAGGTGGATAGTCCCACTAGTCCCAGAAATTAATGAATGTGAATTTGCTATGACAAAAGCTTATTTCAACAGTAATTATGTTTTTAACATGGCAGCTGAAACAGTTTCCAAGATCTGTTTTATAACTTAATCCTGGATTTAGGCTAGATTAGACAAACCGAACAAGATGGATTCTGTTGAAAATAGAGAGTAATTTTGTTCTAATGTAAATAGACTAGTTGTTTTAGAATGAGAAATAGGAAAGTTTGGGAGAAAACCCTATGTATATGAAAAGTAGTAGAAGGTTTGTGCAACAGCAATGTTCTTTCTTATAGTCAAAGCTAACTAACACTAGAAAGAATTTTTAAAGAGCTTTAGTATCAAATAGCATGCAAAGCTAGAATTTGGTTTTCTATGCATTAAAATGACAAAATTTTCTTTAATTACTGGGTTGTCCTTAGTAAGAGGTTGTAAAAGCTTATCTTTATCTTCTTTGTAATCTATCTAGAAGACAAAGATTCTATATCTTATTAGAGCAAGTTTCTGGTTTTGTGTTGACCTTATCATGTCCTCAAGTGTTTAAGATAAACCAAATTCTCTCACTTATGACAGAGCTGAGATTTTTTTTCAATCATATTACCTCCTATATTTACTTTTAAATGTTTTTATTTTCATTTTGTTTAAATAGATATCCAATATTGTTTCATCATGACCTGTGATCCTATTTAACCAATTGTTAAAACCTCTCAAAATGAAATCTGCAATGATAAATTTATACCTAAAACTTGCCTTTTGGGATTTCCAGCAGGCCCCCTGAAAAGTCTCAAAAGATTTGTCTTCTCCCTATTTGTAAACAGAGAGGATCTAGAAATAATTAAATTTACTTGCTTTGTTATGAGTCCCATGGGAAGTGTTATCAAATCAGAAGTGGTGCCTTACCCTATTTTGGAACTTCAAGAACAGAGGAATTCAGTCAAATCTGTGGCTACTGTAGGTGAAATCTAGTGCTGAGTTCTTAGCTTGGCTCCTAGCATTGAGAAGCTTCTATAAATTCAATCTGAAGTTTCTTGTGAAAACAATCAGCAAAGCAAATTTTAGAGTCCTATATGATAAATTACCATTCTTGCTTTACCTATGTAAATACTTAAAATGAAATTTATTGTTATGGATTGAATTGGGTCCCAACCCCTCCATGCCCCAATATTTGTGTTAGAATTCCTATCCCTGTACCTGTGGATGTAAACTCATTTTCAAATACGGGTTTCTTTGTTAGTTAAAAAGGCCATACTAGTGTAGGGTCTGCCTTAAACCTACTCACTTTTGAGATATAAAAAGAACAGATTAGGCACAGAGAAGCAAGTATGAATGGGTGAAAAATAGATGCCAAGTGGAGATCTCCAAGGAAGGCCAAGAAGAACACTATAGAAGTTGGGACTAGGATTTTTCTCTAGAGAGGACAAAGAAAGTCTTCCCCTAGAGCCAGCACCTCGAATTTGGACTTCTGTCCTCCTAAATTGTGAGTAAAAGTTTCTGTTCATTAAAACCATGCATTTGTGATATTTCTGTTACAGCTTCACTAGACAACTAAGACATTTATCTTAAGATCAAGAAATACTTTGCTTTGAGATTGTCTTTGATCAAAAGGAAAGTTACTGTACATCAAAATAATTTACCCAAAACAAGTAAAAACACAAGGTACCAACAGGGAGAATATCTTCGGAAACAATATATCCGATAAGTCTCTAATAACCAAAATATATATAAAACAACACAAACACAAGTAACTCAATCGTAAAATGAGCTAAAGACTTGAATAAACATTTCACCAAAAAAAAAAAAAAAAAAGAGAAAAAAAAAAAAAGACATGACATTGAGTGGTTGATCAGAGACTGAAAAAAAAAAAAAAAATCTGCTGCTGTTGAGCTGATTACGACTCTTAGTGACCCTATAGGACAGAATAGAACTGCCTTATAGAGTTTCCAAGGAGTGGCTGGTGGATTCAAACCGCTGATCTTTTGGTTAGCAGGCATAGCTCTTAACTACTGTGCCACCAGGGCTCCAAAGAGGACATTCAGTTGGCCACCGAACACATGAAAAGATGCTCAATGATATTAGTCATCAGAGAGAAGCAAATCAAAATCACAATGGGATACCATTTCACTCCCATTAGGATGGCTCCAAAGAGGACATTCAGATGGCCACCAAACACATGAAAAGATGCTCAATGATATTAGCCATCAGAGAGAAGCAAATCAAAATCACAATGGGATACCATTTCACTCCCATTAGGATGGCTAAGATCAAAAAAGAAAAACAGAAAATAACAAATGTTGGTGAGGATGTGGAGAAACTGGAACCCTTATTTACTGCTGGTAAGAACGTAAAATGGTATAGCCATTGTGGAAAACAGTGTGGCAGTTCCTGTAAAACAAAAAATAGAACTACCGTATGACCCAGCAGTTCTACTCCTAGGTATATACCCAAAAGATTTGAAAATAGGGACTCAGAGACTTGTACACCAATGTTCATTGCAGCACTATTCACAATAGCAAAAAGGTAGAAACAACCTAAATGCCCATCAATAGATGAATGGATAAACAAAATGTAGTATACATACAATGGAATACTACTCAGCCAGTAAGAGAAATGAAGTCTTGATACGATACGGTATGGATGGAGCTTGAAGACATTATGCTGAGTGAAATAAGTCAATCACAAAAGGAAAAATATTGTATGACCTCACTTATATAAAAAGGCAAGAAAAGGCAAATGTATAGAGATCAAAGTATATTAGTGTTTACCAGGGGTTGGGGCGGGGGGAGGCTGAAAGAGGGGGTTATTGCCTATGGAATACTGAGCTTCAGTTTATGGTGATGGAAAAATCTGATTAATTGAGAGTAAGATTGCACAGTTGATTATTGTAAGTGCCGTCAATAAGCTGTACACCTGTAAAAAGTTGAATTGGCGATAATTGTATGATAGATATATTTACAATGACAAAAAAAAAAGACTATCTGCTGAGGATAGTTACATATAACCAAATATCACATGGCATGTGGTTCCTTGGTTTAGAGGTTTAAGGTCATGGTTTCATGGGACATCCCAGTTAATTGGCCTAATAATGTGTTTAGTGCTTCTGTTCTACCTCCTAGTGCCTGGGGTCTTAATAGCTTGCAAGTGGCCATCCAAGGTACAACAATTTGTCTCAATTCACCTAGAGCAACAGAGGAAGAAGGAGAGTAAGCAATAGGAAGAGGAAATGGAATGTGAGGCAAATTGTCTCCATAAACAACTGCCTCCTTTGCCATGAGACCAGAAGAACTGAATCATGCTGGCTACCATTACTGAACATTTTGTTCAAGGATTCTATAGAAGGAGGCGGGGCCAAGATGGTGGAGTAGTGAGATGCTTCCGGTGAACCCTCTTAAAACAAAGACCCGAAAAAACAAGTGAATCAACTATATATGACAATCTAGGGGCCCTGTACATCTAAGGCAAAGTTGAGGAACCAGACTGAGTGGCAGAGGAAGGGAGAAACGGTTCGGAAGTAGCGAGAAGTTGCCAGACCTAACCTGGTGAGAGCCTGAGCCCTTTAGGCCTGATCAGCTCATGGGTGAGTGGTGAGGCAGGAAGCAGCAGTGCTTAGGAGGCGCGTTTTCCACACTGGGAGAGACCCAGCACCAGAGAGTCTACTCGGCCACCCAGAACCAGTGAGAAGCAGCCCTCAGTTGGCGAAAGGTAAGTACTCGCGTATGACATGGGGATCAAAAACACCCCCCCTTAGGGAAAAACCTCTCTCCCATTTACCTCCCCACTCCTTGCTCTGCACTGGGTCCTGGACAGCTTCAGCAATTACCGAGTCCCCTGTGCCAGAAGTAGGATCCGTCACGTGCCCTGAGCCATTCTCCCAGCCTTGGAAAGTGAACAAATTAACAAACAGGGGAAAAAGTAAACTGCCAGCTCCCCTAAGCCAAGAACCAGGGTAGGCACAGCTCCTTTGCCTAGAAACAGGCATAAGGGATACAAGGACTTTGAGTGCCTTTCTCCCTGCATAGACTTGTGTGGGCCCATTTCAACAGTGTAGGCCCTCATTACTGCAGTACAACAGGGTTTATACCGGAACTCTAACTTCAACTGTTTCAGCTGTGAAGTGGCAGGTTCATGACATTTGACACTGCTCTGCCCATTAAGCAGGGTCTTCACCTATCCACATCAGGGGCCTGAGGACTGGTGGCTCCACCCACACCACCTAGCTACCTGCAATAGGGGCCCAAAAATAAGAGGTGCCCCCCAGTCCTTACAGCTAACAGCATAGGGTGCTCATACCCCAGCTGCAAAACCCACCCACCTATGCGCTCTAGGGAACAGGGTTACGCTTTCCTCCTCATCACTCGAGGGTGGCTGTCAGCCCCCTGCCTTGCCCAGAGTGTGTCCCTCTGCCGTAGCCAGATGTCTGTGTCTACACCAATCACCCATGCCTGTCTAGGACTGCAGGTGAGAGCCTACACCACACACTTGGTGGCTGTCTACATGGGCACCTGAGCTGAATCCATACAGGAGGAGTGGGCAGACTCCTGAGCTCCACTACCTAGTAACAGATCTAACCACCTGGTGACAGGACATTAGAGCTTCAAAGTTGCCAATAATCAAGCTAGCTCACACAAGCAACCTATTTGGGCATATCAAAACAAAACAAGAAGTTAGGACACAGTAAGCAAACATAAAATAAACAAATATAATAACTTATTGATGGCTTGGAGACAACAGTCAATATCCAATCACATAAAGAGGCAATCCATGATGGCTTCAGCAAGCTCTCAAAATAAAGAATCTAGAAATTTTCCAGAGGAGAATTTCTTGGAATTACTGGAAGCAGAATACAAAAGATTAATATACAGAACTCTTCAAGAAATTAGGAAGGAAATTTATTAAAACGCAGAACACACAATAGAGGAAATTAAAAAGATCAGAGAAGAGCATAATGACAAATTTAACAGGCTGCAAGAATCCATACAGAGGCAGCAATCAGAAATCCAGAAGATTAACAATAAAATTTCAGAATTAACAACTCAATGGAAATTCATAGGAGCAGATTTGAGGCAATGGAAGTCAGAGTTAGTGAGATTGAAGATAAAGCACTTGACGCCTACTTATTTGAGGAAAAATCAGATAAAAGGATAAAAAAAGTGAAGATACCCTAAGAATTATGTGGGACTCTATCAAGAGGAATAACCTATGAGTGATTGGACTACCAGAACGGGGACGGGGGATAACAGAAAATACGAAGAGAATTTTTGAAGATTTGTTAGCAGAAAACTTCCCTAATATCATGAAAGATGAGAAGATACCTATCCAAGATGCTCATCGAACCTCACATAAGGTAGATCCCAAAAGAAAGTTACCAAGATGTATTATAATCAAACTTGACAAAACCTAGGATAAAGAGAGAATTTTAAGAGTGGCTAGGGATAAACGAAAAGTCTTCTACAAAGGAGGGTCAATAAGAATAAGCTCGGACTACTCAGCAGAAATCACACAGGCAAGAAAGCAATGGGATGACATATATAAAGCCTTGAAGGAAAAAAACTGCCAGCTAAGAGTTATATATCCAGCAAAACTGTCTCTCAAATATGATGGCGAAATTAGGGCCTTTCCAGATAAACAGAAGTTTAGGGAATTTGTAAAAACCAAACCAGAATTACAAGAAATACTAAAGGGAGTCCTCTGGATAGAATATCAGTAACATCAAGTAACAACCCAAGAGTAGAACACAGGACAGAGCAACCAGATATCAACCCATATAGGGAAGTCACAAAAATAAATCAAAGCTAAAACACTGAAAATAAGGAAACAGATGTCAATATGTAAAAGATGACAACATCAAAACAAAAAAGAGGGACTTAAAAAATGTAGACATAGATTTTGTGTATGGAGAGGAAGTCAAGGCAAT
>NW_004444024.1:2673010-2674424 GCF_000243295.1 Trichechus manatus latirostris | reverse complement strand
ATTAAGGTAACCACAAAGGAAACTAACAATCCTACAAGTCAAAATAAAAAACTAGAAAAATATAAATACTCAGGAAACACAAAAATCAACAACAATGAAAAAGATGAAAAGAAAATACATAAAGAAAAATGACTCAGCACAGAAAATTAAATGGAACAAAGAAACTGTGAACAACACATGAAAAAAGACATCAAAATGACAGCACGAAACTCATACCTATCAATAATTACGCTGAACGAAAATGGACTAAATGCACCAATAAACAGACAGAGAGTGGCAGATTGGATAAAAACACAATCCATCTATGGGCTGCCTACAAGAGACACAACTTAGACTTAAAGACACAAACTAAAACTCAAAGGATGGAAAAAAATATATCATGCAAACAACACTCAAAAAAGAGCAGGAGTGGCAATATTAATCTCTGACAAAATAGACTTTAAAGTAAAATTCACCACAAATGATAAGGAAGGACACTATATAATGATTAAAGGGTCACTACACCAGGAGGATATAACTATAATAAATATTTACACACCCAATGACAGGGCTCCAAAATATATAAAACAAACTCTAACAGCACTGAAAAGAGAGATAGTCAGCTCCACAACACTTGTAGGAGACTTCAACACACCACTTTCAGTGAAGGACAGAACATCCAGAAGGAAGCTCAACAAAGACATGAAGATCTAAATGCTACATCAACCAACCTGATCTCATAGACATATACCAAACACTGCACCCAACAGCAGCCCAGTATACTTTCTTTTCCAACGCCCATGGAACATTCTGCAGAATAGACCACATATTAGGTTATAACGCAAGCCTTCACAAAATCGAAAGGGAGCTGAAACCAGGTCACCCATAAGTGTTCTAGAAGGAGGTTCTACCACGATGTGGTTCAAGGTTCTCCCTGGAATTGCTGTCATGGCAACGTGTTTGTTCATCCCCAGAGTGGCCGCTGCGCACATCCACAAATTCAGTAACAGGGGAAAGGAGAAAAGGATTGAACATTTTCTGTATCAGTGGAGTTTGATGGAAAGAGATAGGCGGGTCTCTGGGGTGAATTGTTATCATGTATCAAAGGGCTTGGAGAACATTGACTAAGGAAGCATTGTTCTGATTGGTGAAAAAACAACTCAGTTACGCTCACCTACCCCTGCTATAGAAGCTTATGCAATGTACTATCTAGTGTGTTATGTAGCGCTTATAAAAATAAAATGACAAAGAAGAAAAATCAAACAAAAAAACCCCCAAAATCCAAAACATCAAAATATTACAAAACATCTTTTCTGACCGTAAAGCCATATAAGTAGAATAAACAGAAAAAACAAGGAAAAAAAATCAAACACATGGAAACTGAACAACACCTTGCTCAAAAACTACTGGGTTATAGAAGAAATTAAGGATGGAA
>NW_004444024.1:2633993-2671470 GCF_000243295.1 Trichechus manatus latirostris | reverse complement strand
CCTAATACATGGCATAAACAGAATATGAACCATAAGTAACAATGCACAAGCAGCAGAAGAAAGACTAGATAACTGGGAGCTTGTAAAATCAAACATTTATGCTCATCAAAAGGCTTCACCAAAAGAGTAAAAAGACAACCTACAGACTGGTAAAAATTTTTTTGCTATGACAAATCTGATCAGCGTCTAATCTCTAAAACCTACAAGATACTGCAAAACCTTAACAACAAAAGGACAAATAACCCAATTAAAAAATGGGCAAAGCATATGAACAGGCACTTTGCCAAAGAAGATATTCAGGTGGCTAACAGACACATGAAGAAATGCTCACAATCATTAGCCATTAGAGAAATGCAAATCATAACTACAATGAGATACCATCTCACCCCAACAAGGTTAACATTTATCCAAAAAACACAAAATAATAAACGCTGGAGAGGTTGTGGAGAGACTGGCATGCTTATACACTGTTGGTGGGAATGTAAAATGGTACAATCACTTTGGAAATCGATTTGGTGCTTCCTTAAAAAGCTAGAAATCGTATGGTACAATCCAGCTATCTTGCTCCTTGGAATATATCCTAGAGAAATAAGAGACATCACACGAATAGATATATGCACACCCATGTTCCTTGCAGCACTGTTCACAATAGCAAAAAGATGAAACAACGTAGCTGCCCATCAATGGACAAATGGATAAACAAATTACAGTATATTAACACAATGGAATATTATGCAATGAGAAAGAGCAACAATGAAGCTGTGAAACATAATGTGGAGGAATCTGGAATTCATTATGCTGAGTGAATTTAGTCAGTCACAGAAGGACAAATATTGTATAAGAACACTATTATAAGAACTCAAGAAAAGGTTTACACACAGAAGACAACATTCTTTGATGGTTACGAGGGTGGGGAGGAAGGGTGAGGGTTATTGACTAACTAAATGGTAAACGAGTATTATCTTAGGTGAAGGGAAGGACAGCACACACTACAGTGGAAGTCAGGACAACTGGATTAAACCAAAGCTAAGAAGTTTTCTGAATACAACCAAACACTTTGAAGGACAGAATAGCAGGGATAGGGGTCTGGGGACCATGCTTTCAGGGGACATCTAGATCAATTGGCATAACAAAGTTTATTAAGAAAATGTTCTGCATCCTACTTTGGTGAGTGGCATCTGGGGTCTTAAAAGCTTGGAAGTGGCCATCTAAGATGCATCAATTCGTCCCAACCACCTGGAGTAAAGGAGAATGAAGAACACCAAAGATACAAGGAAAGTATTAGCCTAAGAGACAGAAAGGGCCACATAAACCAGAGATTTCATTAGCTTGAGACCAGAAGAACTAGATGGTGGCTGGCTACCCCTAATGACCACACTGACAGAGAACACAACAGAGAGTTCCTGATGGAGCAGGAGAAACGTGGGGTACAGAACTCAAATTCTAGTAAGAAGACCAGACTTAATGGTCTGACTGAGACTGGAGGAACCCCGGAAAGCATGGCCCCTGGACTCTCTATCAGCCCAGAACTAAAACAGTTTCCGAGGCCAACTCTTCAGACAGGGATTGGACTGGACTGTGGGACATACACTGATACTCGTGAGGAGTGTGCCTCTTAGCTCAAGTAGATACTAGAGACTAAATGGGCAGCTTTTCTCCAGAGGTAAGATGGGAAGGCAGAGAGGGTTAGGAGCTGGTTGAATGGACATGGAGAATCAGGGGTTGAAAGGAGGAGTGTGCTGTCATGGTATAGGGAGAGCAATTAGGGTCACACAACAATGTAGGTATAAATTTTTGAATGGGAGACCAACTTGAAATGTAAACTTCATTTAAACTACAACAACAACAACAAAAAAATAAAATCCCTATGGAGTACGGTACTATACTGACACACATGGGGTCACCATGAACAAAAGTCAAAAAAAAAAAAAAAAGATTCCATGGAAGAATCCTGATCAAAAGGGTGGAAATACAAAACAGAATTTAAAATTCTCATGGAATCCAGACTTTCTGGAGCTATGGGAGCTGGTTGAACCCCCTAAACTATTGCCCTGAGATAATCTATAAACCTTAAACCAAAAATATCCCCTGAAGTCTTAAAACCAAACAATAGTTTAACTTAACTAGCAAAAAAATGACTGCCTTGAGCATTATGCCCTTTTAAGAAATATCTGTGTGGAATCAAAGTGACAGCAGCAGCATGAAAGATGAGACAGAAACCTTACGAGGCAGTGAGTTTATGTGAATGATGGAGGAACGATTCAGCAAAGAAGGATGAGAATGGTTGCACAACTAGAAGAATGTAATCAATGTCACTGAATTTTACATGTAGAAACTGTTGAATTGGTGTATGTTTTGCTGTGTATATTCTCAACAACATTATCAACAAAATAAATAATTTAAATAAAAAGAGTTACTGTAGAGAGAAATTTATGTTTCAATAGAAAATTATAGCACCCTCTTGCAGGCTGTGAGACACTGGTGCTGTTCATTGTCTTTGAGCTCTTTTACAGCCCTTGGTAAACTACAGGCCACTAATCGTTTCGTTTTCTACCTACAAATCAGACCGGTTTTTGCTACATAGCTTATGCTGTTCCCATGTGTCCCTACATAATCATTTACCCACTGGGAAAAATTAGAAATATGAGAGGGACCAACAATGTAGGAACAAAAGAACAAACTATTACCCATTTAAATGCAGCACCAAATGGAAGTATATAAAATCCTCTAACTGAAGGCAAACTTTTAGGATGCTTGATTATGGGAATAGCTTTTTTAGTCACAGGAGCTGGACTTTCTTGCATTGGAAGATACGCTTTAAGATTACAAATCAAACTAGAGAAAGTAGCATTAGAACTAGAAACTTCATCATCACAACTTGGGGAAGATATCTTTTTCTTATCCAAAGAAGTATTAGAAATTCGTGAAATTACCTTACAGTATAGATTAGCTTTAGACTATATGTTGACCTCACAGGGTGTTTGTGCTTTGTTTGGGTCACCATGCTGTATGTACATAAATGATACACAGCATGAAATTTATCAAAGTGAAGCTCATGCACAAGAAGCTGCTGAACTGGCCAAAGTGAAAACTGAAACTCCATGGGATTTATTCTCCTGGATAAATCTCAGATATAGGAATCTTGGCTCAGAAGAATCTTCCAAACTTTGGGTATAGCCCTCTTGGTTGCTGTCATTGTAGTTACCCTCCTAAAATGTATAATTTCTACAATCTTAAATGCACTAAGACGACAAATGATATCCACTGTCACCATCAGAAGAAACATACGGAACAAAATCAGACATCAGACATTCCTACTAATCAGTGATGGAAATTTTTGGACAAGCTCTCAGTATGCCTGAGAGTATGACCAAGAGGAGGGAATATTGTTTTTTTTTAAAAAAAGAAAACTTAGGTGAGTTTTACAGATTCCTCTGAGTGCATAGGAAATTTCACAATGACTCTGAACAAAGTGGAATGCACCCTATTACAGATAAACAGGAACGCACGAGACATGGTGGAGACATAGTGTTCATAAAATCTCTTTGTGATAAGACATTTGTTAAGTATGGACTTGCTTAAAGTTTACCTTGTGGAAAGAATTTAACTTTACAAGGTAATCTAGTTTTAGCCCTTCTTTCCTTAGACAATAGTTCTAAACCTTTAGATTTTCCTGAATAATTGAGACACCTTTCTTGTACCCATGAATGAGTGCTGGCTGGGCCACAAGGACCACCTATTGGCCTAAGGAAGGGAAAGAAGCATGAATTAATTATGCTAGCAGTAGGCAAATGGTTTATCTCCTTCTTTGTGTTTCATTACTTTTCTCCTTAAAAGCTCACCTTAACTAGCCTAAAATGAGCCCTGCTACTTTTCTGAATTGAGAGGTCTCCCTGTATGCATATAGATGAACTGCTTGAATAAACCCTAAATAATTTCTTTTGTGCCTCCATTACTTTGACAACCCTAAGGAAAGCCCCTATATACCTCCTTGACTCTGGCTCAAATGGGGATTAACTGCCTTCTGATAGCTCCCTGTGCTGAGATGATTTTGTCAAGCCTTGCTTTGGGCAGTTTGTATTAAGAAAATTAGTTTTTTTTTTCTAGTACAATATATTCACTTATTAAATTTCAATAAACTTATTAACATGACACATGCTTCTCTGCCATGAGATTTTGATGTTGTTGGTGCCCAAGCCAATCTTATGAACTATGCACAACACATAGCTCTTCAGCACCTCTGCAGGCTAAAATGGGTCTTGTCTGTCTTGTCTACTGCTGGATTGACTGTGAACAATGGTAGGAGGAATCCCTGGCATTGGGGAGCGTGCACAACTGGGCCCTCCGGAAGGAGGATCAAAGAGAAGCTCCAGGGAGATGAAAGAAAGGAATTCTTTCAGTCTGGGCTAAGCAATAGGGCACATCCCCTTCTCTGATCTGGAGCATTCTAGGATTAGGGCTAAATGGGTCTCCCAGAAGAACCATTTAGTAAAATATTTATTCTTAGCAGATGATAGAAAATTATTTCTGCTGACACATGTCTATTCTTGCTTATAATGTGAGGCTGGTGCCAGGAACCTTCCTTGTCTAAAAGAGCTACAGGTGACACTTCTGAAGTGGGTCTCCGACCCTCTAGTCCTCAGACATTAATTTGGAGGCTCTTGGGACCCATAAAGAAGTGGATGTCACTAGCACAGTAACAGAGTCATTGAAGTCTGGAAGACCTGTGTTTGAATCTGCCAGTTATCCTCTTTGCCTCCTTGGACCAGTTGCTTCCTCTTGTTTTTTTCATGAATAAGATAAAGATGTTGATAACTACCACATGGGATGCTGTGTGAGAATCAAATGAAATATTTTCCAAGCATTTAGCAACATGCCTGGCATATAGCAAGCTCTTCTTATGTTATTTGGGGTGAGGTAGGGATGAATTACACTTCTCTGGAGTGAGTTCTCCACTTCAGCGCATTTCCTGTCCTTAAACTGGGAGAGGGTGTATGGAGAGGTGAGGGGATGTCAATTCTTGAAGCTAGGTGTTTGGGTAAGGGAGGACCCATGTTCTGGGATGTGCCTAGAGCTACACAGGAACCTGATGCCAAAGCAACAGAACTTTTGCTTGAGAACAAGGTTTTTAAATTTCATTCATCAACTTGTAAGCAAATAATCATCCCTATCTTGCCTGGGAGCTGCTTGTGTGGCAGAAGCGGTTTGTATCAGCTGCTGAACGAAAGGTTGGTGGTTCCAATCCACTCAGCGGCTCATAGAACAAAAGGCACGTGATCTGCTTCCATAAAGACTATAGCTAAGAATACCCTATGGAGCAGTTCTACTCTGTAACACATAGGCTCACCATGATTCCGGGGGCAGCTAACTGGACGGCAGCTAACAACTATATCTAGTCTGGACTACGGTCTAGTAGGTAAGCCCCACACTCCTATTTTGTGTTCAGGCTTTATTTAGCAACAGTGAAAGCATATATCCGTTTCTCTGAACATATTTTGTTAGGCGCTTCAAATATCTCACCTCCCACCGTATTTCAGGGAAGTAGTCCTGTGAAGGGAGCCCTGGTGGCACAGTGGTTAAGCGTTTGGCTGCTAACCAAAAGGTTGGCAGTTTGAATCCACCAGTTGTTCCTTGGAAACTTTATGGAGCAGTTCTACCCTGTCCTACAGGGTTGCTAGGAGTCGGAATCAACTCCACCGCAATGGGGTTTTTTTTTAGTCCTATGAAGTATGGAGTGTTGAAGCCAGCATGCCTCCAGAGTCATTAACTCACCTGAATCTCACAAATTCTTTGGCTGCATAAAGCAGATACGATTCTCCCATTTTAATGCTAGTTAAAATGAGACAAAAAGAAGAAATGGAAGAACATGGCTCTTTGGCTCTCTGTGGACGTGACCAGAGCCAGGGATGCTGGGAGCAGCCAGGCCAGGGCTCCCCTGAGGCAAGGGGAAGTACAGCGTACTCCTGGGCTTCCACTGGCTGCTCCTCCCATCCTGGGGTTATAAAGCAGCGATTCTCAGGGGCTGAGGCACCTGGCTCTTGCCCTTGTCTTTTGCTCTTCCCTTGTTCTGAGATGGGTAAGCACCTGCTGCTGCTGTTGCTGGGCCTCTCCATTCTGTTGGATTTCCTGCAAGGTAAGCTTCTGGGAGCATTTGGAAGGACGGTCGGGGCTTGATCTAAGTTAGCAGAACCCACACCGGTGGCTGTGGATTGTTGGTCCACGGGGAGGTGAGGAGTGAGGTGCAAGAGTGGTCCTGGCCTTCCCTTTAAAGATGGTCTCCACAGCCTCCACTCCACCCGCACTTGTTTGTCTCCCCTTGGCCTCCACTCTCTTTTGCTTCCTCCTTGGCTTTTGGCTTCACTATGCTCCTCTTTAGTTTTTCCTCCTCCCTCCCCTGGTGGCACAGTGGTTAAGAGCTTGGCTGCTAACCAACAGGTTGGCTGCTGGAATCCACCAGCCGCTCCTTGGAACTCTGTGGGGCAGTTCTACTCTGTCCTATAGGGTCCCTATGAGTTGGAATCAACTCAATGGCAACGGTTTTTTCTTGTTTTGTTCTCTCCCCTATTTTACTTCAAGCTCAAGCTTCTCCCTGCTGCCTGCGTTCTAATCTCTGATACTCCCAAATTCCACTTGCTTTCTTCCTGATGGCCCTAAATTTGAGTTGAAAGGGAGCTAACATGGTTTTTTGTGGGCAATGAGGGCAAAAGATGAGGGTTGTTCTGAAAGAGCTGGGAGGAAGGATTGAGGGTGACAGGATATGGGATGGGGGAACCTGTAATGTAGGTCATGATTTTCACCCTACAGTAGCACCATCAATTTCAGGAAGCCTGAGTACCTGTAAGTACAGAAATTCTGTCTGAATTGGCCCAGGCCCTGCCCCCAGAGGCATGCATACTGCCTCCCCACAAAGGCCCTTGGTACATTCCCCCAGATTTGCGAAAGATGCTACGCTGTTATAAGCCAACCACCAAGAAATCAAACATGTGCTTACAGCACACTAATATACACCAAATATGTATGGGAAACTGAACATTCATTGTTCATGCTAGGTGTGGGACAAGTGGTGGGCACTGTCTTCTGACCTATGGCAAAGCTGGGCCCAGGAAGAGCCACATTATTCTGATTTTGACTTTCCAGCTCTAGAATGTCACAATTGTAGTTATGTCAATCCTGATGGGAGTTGCCAGACTGAGAGAAACACATGCAAAGCCAGAAAATATCAGAAGTGCATTCTGAGGAAGTACTATGAAGGTAGGTGGGGACTGAGGAGCCTCTTGTCATGACCCTAGCCAAATCTTGAGAGAGGTGGCTCTCTCAGGAGCCTTGAGGGCCAGAGAAGAGAGATTTGGGACAGCGTCCTCTGGTTCTGGTGCTGTGTTGCCACTAGCCCTTGACTCGACCAGTAGACCTATCAGGAGAAAAAGGGCTTGCTGAGGGGTCTCTGGGCCTTTGAGTGCTACTATTAGATCCTGAGGGATGACACGAATTGGGCTATAAAAATTGCACTGGGGTTTGTTTGTGGTAGGGCTTTTGGGAACTGGAGATTCTGTGGGGAAGAATTCAGGGCTGGGAGAGGATGACCCACGAGGGTCCCACCTCATTCGTCTCAGTTCCTTCCTTCCAAGCAGCTTCATGCCCAGATCAATGTGCTGTTTTTCCTCACTCATTGAATCATTGCTACTTCCAAGAAATGTTTATTGCTTTCCTCTTAGGTAGCAAATGTTTGCCTTTTTTGAAGGAGGTCTCCTTTTTCTTGTCTTTATTCTTCCGCAGATGGCAAAGTCCAGTATGGATTGCAGTTCTGTGGGTACTTATGTGGCTTTGAAGCTTTGTATGAAGGATCTTGGCGCATGGAAAGTTCATGCTGCAATGACAAGGATCTCTGCAACAATTTTTTTAACCTTGACCCTCTATCCTGAGCCTTGGTCCTCCCATTCATCACTTCTCTGTTCTCATGTGTAAGCCTCAAAGAACTGGGCTTTCTTTAAGCTGCATTGTCCAAGCCCTAAAATCTGCTCCTACTGAGCTATAAGTGTGAAAGATTTAACAGCTAACCCATCTGCTAGGTGTTTCCTCCCTTACACCACCTATGGTGCTCTGTCTTTTCTTAGATTCTAATCTTCTTGCCTTGCTTTGCTCCGTCCTTCTTCCTCTTCCTATCCTCCTTCTTCATTCTTTTCTTTTTAAACAAGTATCTCCTGACTGCTAAGCACTGTTATTACAGATTGAATATACAACAGTGAATAAGACAGACGTGATCTCTGTTCTCATCTCACCTTTGGTTTGGTGCTTCTTTTGTACCAGGCTGGCCATGGTAACTATGGTTCCAGCACCTTCATCTTTCTTATTCATAGAATTTAGGGCTTGAAAGTACTCCTTCACCACCCCCTCCATCAATTACACACACACACACACACACACACACACACACACACACACACACTCTCCCTCTCTCTCTTACTTTCTTACTTACACAAATTTCCTGTTTTTTCCCAGTTGTACATTTTGGCTTTTTTCCTAATAAATCCCTTATATTTGGAGATTGGTGTTGTTTGAAATTTTTGTTTTAATTGCATGAGTAAAATGCATGTTTAATTTAGAAAAAGTTGAAATGTCAACATAAGCAAAAATAGACATCACTAGTAATCCTATCCTTTGTACTCCCATATACATTTTTAATCAGTTGATTTCTACAAAAAAAATACATGATAAGAATTTGAGTGGGAGTAATGCTATACTTTTTCTTGAAGCACTGTTTTATCTGCCTTCCACAAACATTGATATATTATGAGTTTATTTTCATGCAGTTCAAAATATTTTCTAATTCCCCCTTTGACTTACTCCTCTCAGTTATTTAATTTCCAAATATTTAGAGTTTTCCTGGTTATCTTTCTGTTATTAATTACTAGTTTAATTTCATTGTTGTTAGAAAACATACTCTGTTATGATTTATTTTAAATTTGTCGAGGCTTGATTTATGGTACATAGTATATTCTATCCTTATGAATGTTCCAGTGAAGTTGAAAGGAGTGTATATTCTACTACTGCTGTGTATTCTCCAAAAGTCGATTAGGACTAGATGTTTGACAGTGTTATTGAGATATTCCATGCAGTGATATTTTGTTCAACTTGTTCTACTGATTACTGTGTGTCATGGATTGAATTACATCCCCCCAGAAATGTGTGTATCAATTTGGCTGGGCCATGATTCCTGCTATTGTGTGATTTTCCTATATGTTGTAAATCCTACCTCTATGACGTTAATGAGGGAGGATGGGTGGCAGTTATGTCAGTAAGGCAGGACTCAATCTACAAGATTGGATTGTGTCCTGAGGCAATCTCTTGAGATATAAAAGAGAGAAGTGAGGAGAGAGACAGGAAGACCTCATGCCACCAAGAAAGCAGTGCCAGGAGCAGAGTATGTCATTTGGACCCGAAGTCCCCGCGCAGAAAAGCTCCTAGTCTGGGGGAACATTGATGAGAAGGCTGACACAGAGATAAAGGCTTTCCCTGGAGCTGATGCCCTGATTTTGGACTTTTAGCCTACTTTACTGTGAAGAAATAAATTTCTCTATGTTAAAGCCATCCACTTGTGGTATTTCTGTTGTAGCAGCACTAGATGACTAAGACACTGAGAGAAGAGTTTTGATATCTCTACCTATTTCTTTTTGTTCATTGGTTTTTGCTTTATGCATTTGACATTCTTTTGCTAGTGTATGTAGGATTATTATGTCTTCTTGGTAGATTGATCTTTTTATCATTAAGTAATGTCCCTCTTTATACCTGTTAATAGTTATTTTCCTGATAATATAGTCACTCCAGCTTTCTTTGAATTAGTGTTTGCACGATACATCTTTCTACATCCATTTACTTTTAACACACACACACACACACATACACACCCCTTTATATTTAAAGTGGTCTTTTTTTTTGAGCACAGCATATAGTTGGTCCTAGTTTTTTTTATACAATTTGACAATCTATTAATTGGCATGTAATAGTGTTTACTTTTAATTATATCATCTCTTTTTCAAGAAAAATCTTCATTTTACCTTTGATTTTGGAATTATTTTTGTTGGCTATAGAATTCTGGGCTGAACTTTTTCTATCAGTATTTGAACCCATTGTCGTCAAGTCGATTCTGACTCATAGTGCCCCTATAGGACAGAGCAGAACTGCCCCATGGGGTTTCCAAGGAGCGACTGGTGGATTTGAACTGTCAGCCTTTTGGTTAGCAGCTGAACACTTAACCACTGCACCACTAGGGCTCCGTATCAGTATTTGAAAGTAGTCACTTTATTGTCTACTGGACTGCATAATTTTTGATGAGTATTCTGGTACAGTTCCTATTTTTGTTTCTCAGCACATAAAGTTTTTTTCTCATGCTGTCCTCAAGATTGTCTCTTTATCTTCAATCTTTAGCAGTTTGATGGTATTGTTTCAGTATTTATCCTATTTGAGATTCTCTCAGTTTCTTAAATCTGTGTTTTAATGATTATTTTTGGAAAATTATTGCTGTTGCCCCTTGAAATATGAATTCTGCTCCATTTTTTCTTTCTTTTTCTTTTGAGAAATCAATCACATATATTAGACTATTTCATATTATCCCAAAGCTTTTGGGTGCTCTGTGTTTTTATTATTATTATTTTATCTTTTTGTGTTTTAGTCTATTGCACTGTCTTCAGTTCACTGATTTTTTTCCACAGTCTACTGATGGGCCCATCATAGGAATTCTTTACCTCTCATACTTTGTTGTTTTATTTCTAGCATCTTATTTGGGTCTTTTTTGGAGATTTCATTTCTCTTTTCAAATTCTTCCTGTTCATGCATGTTGTATATATTTTCCACTTAATCTTTTAACATACTAATTATAGTCATTTTAATATTCTTGTTTGATAATTCCAACATCTAGGCTCAGTCTCGTTCTAGTGATTAATTTCTTGACAATGGGTTTAGATCTTCTTGCTTCTGTGTGTGTCTTGTAATTTTTTATCTAATGTTGGACATTGTGTGTAGAAGAGTAGAGACTGAGGTAAATAGTATTGATGCCTAGAAATGGACATGTCTCCTCTTGTGCCAGAATGTTAGTATGAGAATTGGGGTCAATCTAGTCAGAAGTTGTGCTAGGCTGGTCTCTGCTGTCCCTGTCATTATTTTTAGTGTACCACAGGCTTCAAATACTTCTAGTGGTGGGTTGCTGTTGTCTTAAGCTTAGGAGGACATAAGCTGTGCTAGAGGGTTTTTCTTTTTGTTCATCTCCTTACTCAGCTTTCAGCCGTCCCTGAATGATTGCACCACAGAGGTGGTCTCTCTCCAGGCTTTGCTCCTCTCTCAGCGGTACACTATTGCTGCTTGTTACTCAGTGCTAGGCTTGTAGTGATGACAAAGAGATTCTCTGTTTTCCTAGTTCAACCACAATTGAACATATAATAAAATGAATGAGAAGAATTTAATTAAAGAAATGTGATATAAATAATATAAACACATTTTCCTCACCTGAAATGAGACATAAGTCTTCAAATAGAAAGGTTCTACCAAATGTCAAGTAGGATAAACAAAAAGATTCCACTCAGACACATCATTATGAAAATTCAGTTTACCCATTATAACGAAAAGATACTATAATCTCCTAGAGAGAAAAATTACTGAAAACCAAACCTCTTGTTGTCGTTTTGATTCAGACTCATGGAAAACTCACATGTTCCAGAGTAGAACTGCTTTGTAGTGTTTTCTTGGCTATATTCTTTATGAAATCAGATTGTCAGGCTTTTGTTCTGCAGCACCTCTGGGTGGGTTCTAACTGCCAACCTTTAGGTTAGCAGTTGAGCTTAAATTGTTTGTACCACACAGGGACCTTTCCTAGAGAGAAAGAGCAGGTCAATATAAAGAGATGAGAATAAAAATGACATTGTTCTCAGTAGCAGCCCTAGATGCTGGAAGTCAAAGGAGTAATGCCTTTAATATTCTCAGTGATATTCCAGGATTTAAAATGACAGAGGAAAGGTAATTTTGCCCTCCTCTCCTTAGAAACCACTCAAACACAACAAGGAGAATGAGAGACAAAAGTGCATACCTTACCTTAGAGGAAACAAATCACCTATAACACATATGGAACTGTGGTGGTGCAGTGGTTAAGTGTTTGGCTGCTAACCAAAAGGTTGGCAGTTTGAATCCACCACCTGCTCCTTGGAAACCCCATGGGGCAGTTCTACTCTGTCCTACAGGGTTCCTATGAGTCAGAAGTGACTTGATGGTAATGGGTTTGGTTTTGGTTTTTTGCTAACACATACAACACATGAAGATAGAAAACCAATGAAGGAGTGAGAAATGACTTGACAGAAGAGGAAATGTGGAAATGTAAGGGTCAGCAGAGGGCTTACAAGTAGCAGGACCCAGAGAAGCTTAGGAATTGGAGCCACCAGGAACTGCAAAGATGGCATGAGGCTCGAGCCTAAAAACAGAGAGGCAGTTGGTAAGGAGCAGTTAGGGCCCCATCCCCACCCCAACCCTCATAGGAAGACAACAGCTTCCTACTCTGCCCCAAAGCAGCTGAGAAAATTATTCACAGAGCTCCACACTTCGGACTCCAAGCAGAGTTAGAGGCAGGATAAACACCAGGCTAGAAATGGAGATGAAGTGAATGTCTAAATAGTGAGTGTTGAGGCCTGTTTGCCCTCCCCCTACCTGATCCCAGAATGCTGGAGAGACTCTTGTCCCCATGCAGATAGAATTTTGGAGATTCACTGTCTGGAAAAATGACTACTGCAAAATGAGAGAACTACAAACACTGACATTTGTGGCTCCCTCCAGGGAATAGTCAGCTCTGCTACCTGCCCAGCCCCACAGTATAAGCTACCCATCAAAAAGCTCTGCCCCTTAAGACAGTACACCATACTGGGGAAGCCAGCACAACTTGTACAAGGCAAGGTCATGGAAGCTTCATAGACACATCCGAACTCCCTGAGGGACTGAATTGCTGGGTGGAGGGCTGTGGGGACCATGGTCTTCAGGAACATCTAGCTCAATTGGCATAACATAGTTTATAAAGAAAATGTTCTACATTCTACCTTGGTGAGTAGCGTCTGGGGTCTTAAAAGCCTGTGAGCAGTGATCTAAGATACTCCATTGGTTTCACCGCTTCTGGAGCAAGAAAGAATGAAGAAAACAAGATACAAGGGAAAGATTAATCCAAAGGACTAACGGACCACAACTACCATGGGATCCACCAGACTGAGTCCAGTAAAACTAGATGGTGCCTGGCTACCACCACTGATTGCTCTGACTGGGATCACAACAGAGGGTCCCAGACAGAGCTGGACAAAAATGTAGAACAAAATTCTAACTCACAAAAAAACACCAGACTTACTGGCCTGACAGAGACCGGAGAAACTCTGAGAGTATGGCCCTCGGACACCCTTTTAACTCAGTAATGAAGTCACTCCCGAGGTTCACCCTTCAGCCAAAGATTAGATAGGCCCATAAAACAAAATGAGACTAATGGGGCACAACAGTCCTGGGACAAGGACTAGAAGGTAGGAGGGGACAGGAAAGCTGGTAATAGGGAACCCAAGGTCAAGAAGGGAGAGAGTTCACATGTTGTGGGGTTGTTAACCAATATCATAAAACAATATGTGTACTAACTATTTAATGAGAAACTATTTGTTCTGTAAACCTTCATCTAAAGTACAATAAAAAAATTTTTTTTAAAAAAAGCTCTACCTTGCACAGAGTTTCCTATCTCTTTTCTAGTACCTCAGTCTTAAACTTTAATAGCAATATAACAAGATATTTTAGGAATGCTCCTACGGGAAAGACAGAACCAAAATAAACACATTATTTTTTTTAAAAAAACAACTGAGAGAAACAGAAAACTGGATGAAACTTTAAAACATGCAAACATATTTGAAGATAATCATAAAAAATTTAATTAATAGAAAATTTGGAAGATAATGTTGAAAAAATCTATGAAATATTAAAAACAAATAACAAACACTAACAAAACACAGGAGATGGACAATAGAGAAGGCCAGAGTTTTGGAGTCAAACTTGACTCCTCTCTTTCTCTCACAACCTACATCCTGTCCATTAACAAATTCTTTCAACTTTACCTTCAGAACATATCCAGGATTGGTCCTTTGGTTGGGCTACCCTTGGTCACAATGGCTATCATCCCTCACCTGGAGTAATTCAATAGCCTCCTAGTGTTCCTCCTCCCAAACTTGCCCTCCTTCCCACCCTTGCCATAGTTGATTCTCCACAACTGCAGCCAGAGTGCTCCTTTTAAAAAACAGGTGAATCAGGTCATTCTTCTGTTGACAATGATTTGATAGAGCCTGTCGTCTTTTCTAATAGGCAAATTTCTATCAAATAATACTGCATGGCAATATTTAACATATCAAAAAACATTAAATGACAACTTTAGCATATCAAATCATACTATAAAATCATTTTACAAATTATTTTAGGCAATAATGTGCCATTTTAGTTATCTCAAACTTGATGTGGTAGTCAACCTCCAATATGGTCCCCAATGATTCTCACCCTATCTGAAGAACATGATTGGTGCCCATGATTTTGGGTTTCAGGTAGAAGCATGCCCTAATCGACATACCCAGCAACACTATGGTACCCATTGGGATTTCCAGGGTCCTCTGTGTTGAGGAAGTTGCTTAGATTCCTTGAAGAAGACTGACAGAGAGAAGGAAGATTTGGAAGTAGGTCAGAGAGGGCCTGAGGGAAGTTAATAAGAAACCTCCCACCATGTCTGGGAGACCCAGAACCAGTATGTTTCAAGTATTTCAAAACTGAAAACAGGTATCCCTTGATTGAAATCACTGAACTTAATAAAAATATATGAACAGAAGAAATACTGGGTGGTAGCTCATGTGGGACTACTTCCTTGGGTAGAATAAAAAACTTAAAAAAACCTTCCTTTGGTATGCACGAAAAGCCTTCCTATATTGTAATTCTTTTAAAAAATTGCTCTGAGCTTTCAGTAAGGAAATTCTCCTATAGGTGATGTGGAGGCCTTGTGGAGCTATCTGGGCTCCAAAGCAGAAGGTGTCAGCTTATTAAGTATAGAATAATCTGAGTTGCAAGTGAGAAACAGAGGTAAACGAGTGAAGGTGGGATGGCAGGAAAAGTATCAGGAGAAGATCAACCAAAAAGGAGAACTATAAGAGATGGAGTATGAAAGTTGCCTACTTCAAGGATTCTGCCCACTAAAAAAATTGGTGTGGGGAAAGAAGGAGATAACCAAAACGTTTGGGTTCCATCTATATAACAGGGAAAATGAATTTACCTTGTCTACTTTATTGGGTTATCTACTTTACTGGGTTTGTCTACTTTATCATCCTGTCTGATGATCTAAGTGATATTGCAAATATTATACAGGTTGTCCCCTACTTTTGTACATACTCTAATCCTGAAAATGCATATGAAACTATAAATCTGAAAATTAGCTTGTATATTAGAACCACGTTTCCATTCCTAGATATCTAAAAATATTATCAAATTCCCAATTAAACATTTATCATGTTCAATTTATCATGTTTAATTTTCAATGATATGTTTATTTTCAGCACTTCAAGCAATTTCCTTAAAATAAATTATCTCCAAAATTGTCCAGGAACTGTTAAAATAATCAAAACACAAAGAAATTGAAACATATTTTGAGCAGTCATGCTATATGCATGCAGGGATATAATTTTTTTCTAACACCAAGTGGCTCAAAGTAAGCTAGTTACAATTGTTAAAAACTAAATCTTTGAATTAGCTTAAAACAAGAATATTTGGTAGTTTCATGATTTAATAAACAACTTGCAAATTGAGGGAATGCAAGTCTCCCTGAATGAAGAAAATGAAGAAAAATACTCCTGAGGATTGGAGATTTCACAGAAGCTTAAATATGTTGTTTCATGAAAACAATTTTCCATGATGACTAAGTACTTAATGGTTACCGAGCTCACTTTAAAAAGTAACTCTAGAAAGTTTGGCACTTTACTCATTTGTAGCTATGAAACTTCTTGAAATTAAAATTGAAGAAGCACACAGTTGGTTTCATTAAATCACGAGTAACGAGTTTGTTATTGACTACACTTTTCCAGCCAGAAAAGACAAAATTACAATGCTGTACAGCAGAACAAGTCAATACTTTTTCAGTTTGGGTCAGGCTTTTTACAGTTAATTTTTGGATTCATGGGTAAAAGAAAATGCCTAAAATCAAAGTAAGATGTCTTTTTTTTTTTTTTTAACGTAAGTAACCCGAGTTAAGCCCAATGAGCATCCAGTGGAAGCTCTAGGTTTTTTGTTTTTGCTCTACTTAATTGGTTTTCATTACTAGGTGAAGTACTAAGACCCTCAGCTCCTATTTCTGGTACCATAATTTTACAAACAGTAGAAGTAAAATGGAATAGTTTTTCAAATAATCTTATACACACTCCCGAGGGGACATAGGTCACAAATGAGAGTAGCTGGTCGGCGGTACACCTTGTGATGGCTAGAAGCATTCATTTGTCAGTTGATGCACCCAAGTCTGAATCCAGTCTATTAAAGAGGATCAGTACAGGTTGATCAAAAGTTAAATATAGGATGTAGAGGCCTGCATGTACGTCAGCCTAGGACAAGGTTAATATAAGAAATGACAGTCAGAGTTAGACTCCTAGAGCCCCTTGGATTTTGGAAACATTCTGACCATGCCCAGCACTTGGAGCTATATAAGGTCTTCTACATAATAGAAGTTAAAAAATTGTTTGCTGAATGCTTGATAAAAAATATTTAGAGAAATCTATTAGACTGTGAGAGAAATGTATTTTATAGGTTAATTAAATGTAGATATTATTTATGTAACATACAAAAACAAAATCATTGAAAACTTTGAATTCTGAGTTGACATTGTCTTGGGCGAATAAATCCTGTACTGATAAAAAAACAAAAAACACTAAAAAAAAACCAAACCCGTTGCCATCAAGTTGATTCTGACTCATAGCGACCCTATAAGGGAAGGAAAAAAACAACAAGAACATTTCAATTCAATCTTTTCCAGTTCTAAAAGGTGAGACTTGTTTTTTTGTTTTGAGTGTGTGTGTGTTTTTAATTATGGAAAATATACATATATATGAGGTACAAAGGGTTTGCCCTAGACTGAAAACCTAAAGGTTGATAATTTGAAACCACTCACAGGTACTGCAGAAGAAAAGTTCTGGCAGTCTGCTAATGTTAAAATTATGTTAAAATTACAGCCAAGAAAACCTTATGGAGTAGTTGTACTTGGTAACACATGGGGTTGCCGTAAGTGGGAATCAACTCAACTGCAACTAAAAAAAAGAAAAACACAGTGTATATGCATAACAGAAAATTTTCCATTTCAACATTTTTTAAATGTACAATTCAAGGCCATTACTTACAATCATCATTTTGTGTAGTCATCACCACTATTAGTTTCCAAATTTCTCCCATTACCCCTAAGAGAGGCTCAGTGCTCCTTAAGCAAGCAACGAGACGTTTGTTTTTGCAGACAAATGGTTGATTTTGTAGATCTGTGAAGAAGGTAGGGTTAGAGCCAAGATAGGGGACAAAGAAGGATATTGTTTCTCATAACAAAAGGAAGAAAACTAAGATTCTAACGCAATCGGTGATTTCTAGGGCTCTAGAGAAAAGAAAAATTCAGAGAGTCTGGAGAGGAGTCTGGGGGAGGAGGTGATCAGGCAACAGGGTGGTATAAAACTCCTCTGTTGAGCCCTCAAATTTTCAAAAACCTTTGCACACATGAATGCCTTATATTATTTTGGTGGCAAAGGGATGAATGTGGAAAAGGAGTTCAGTGCCTTGTCTGGGTTGGTGCTGGGCACACGTATGAAGGAAACTAAGGAAGGTTGAAATGCCAGTGAGGTCAAGAGTCAAAGGAGAGATAGAATTAGAGCTAAGAGTGACCATAAAAATGTAAAGTGATTTGTACACCCACACAATAGATGATGATATTCTAAATACTTCTGAGCTTTCCTGGTCAGCAGGGAACAGGTGGATAGCAGAAAAGTTTGGACTTGTCAACCGTGCCCCTTCTGTTACACCTGCAGACGCAGGATCGCATGGAGACTAGTACATCTCTCATCAATGGAGGCCTCTGAGAGGGCGGATGTTACCAGAAATGAGTGGTTTACTTAGGAAGTACAGAGCCATGGACTGGCGAGAAAGATTTTAAATTGTGTTCCACCACTCTACAAAGACGTGCTGACCATGCAGGCCTCTGAAGCCAAGAGGCAAAGAAGGAAGGCTGAGAAGTCTCCCAGGCAACACAAGAGCAGCTGGACCTTCTAGGTCAAAATTTCCACCGTGCACGCATACACACACACTATACACATGCAGCAAAGAGAAATAGCCTCTGAAAAAGTGATGTGACCCGAATGACTCTTGCCAAGAGCAGCACAATGTGCTACTGAACTAGGAAATAGATACAAGATGGATTTCTGGGAAGAAATTATATAGTCTCAGCCTTGGAAACGGGACAGAATAGATCAACATTAAGATATTAATGTTGTAAAACAACTTTTTTTTTGTGAAACAAGGATATTACTGTAAGTCTGAAACGGCGTTATGAGAAGCTTTAAAGGGATTGTTGTTGTTAGGTGTTGTCCAGTTGATTTTTGACTCATAGTGACCTCACATGGCAGAGCAGAACTGCCTTATGGAGTTTTCTAGGCTATCGTCTTTAAGGGAGCAGATCACCGGTTCTTTCTCCCATGGAGCCACTGGGCAAGTTCCAGTGGCCAACCATTGAACCACCAGGGGTTATTAAAGGGATAGAGGAGGGGCAACTGATTTAGCAGGAGAGAAGAAATTAATCTAAGTGCCTACACTGGGGGATAGTAGCAAGAATCAAGAGAGCCCCGGTGGCACAGTGGTTAAAATGCTCGACTGTTAACCAAAAGGTTGGTAGTTCGAATCTACCAGCTATTCTGTGGAAGAAAGATGTGGTGGTATGCTTCTGTAAAGATTATAGCCTTGGATATCGTATGGGGCAGTTCTACTCTTTCATATAGGGTTGCTTGCAGTCAAAATTGACTTGACGGTAATGAGTTTGGTTTTTTGGGGGGGTGGGGTAAGAATCAAGCTGATGTACCTCGTAACTACTAGAAGAAGGTGGGGTGATATGGATTGCTCCACCAATAAGATTGCTTACAAGTCTATATAAAAAAAGGAAGATTCTCACGTCCCCCCATCTCCTAAGTTCAGACCCATATATCCAATTACTAGCTACACTCATTTCATATATCTAGGTACCAACTCCACCATGGCACCCTTAGCAGAAGGCAGTGGAGATGAAGTAGACGTCAGACTGAAACCTGGAGGAATAAGTAAAAGTCTGAATGCTGAATGGTGATGCCGCCAACAGTGGCGCCACTAGGGGGTGCGGGGGACGCAGACAGCACCAGGTGACACTGTAAGAAGGGGTGACACCAAGATAACTGTCTATAAAATTTTTGTGCAGTGTTTCAGCAGAAATTTATTACTTTTTAATAAAAATATCCCAGTAGTTAGTTATAACAACAGAAACATTTTTCATAAGCCCAGCTTACATGTATCAATATACCTCCAAGGCTAAAACGATATGCTAATTTACTTTTTGAACCTACTAATGTGCTCCGGTCAGAGCTGTCGTTATTACTCAACTACAGTGATGCTTTGAATCATGTGGTTTCATCCGCACGTACTACAAGCCCGTGCTGCTGTTTTCATTGCTGCAGGTGTTCTTATAGTCACTGATTTGGTCAAATTTTCTGGTGTTTTTAGCTACAGTGTTGTGGAAATTAGTATTTGTGAACCTATATCAATAATTTTTTTGAGAATGAAGTAGTTTTAAAGGAAAGGGAGGAGAAAAATTAAAAAAAGCTTCCACTCAGTTACTAATAATACTGTAATTAATAATGTTGTAATTCAATGTAGATTTTACAAAACAATTTTGTTGTTAGTCATATAATCTAAGAAATATAACATTTAAGCAATTTACAGCTATATTTATCACATATTATTCTATGACTAAAATTGATAATAAACATTACTAAGGATTCTGTATGGTCTGGTATGGGAGGAAGTCTATCGGGGGGTGACATCATGAGTTACCTCACTGGGTGACATCAACCCTAGTGGCACCACTGGCCTCCAGTTCCTTTCCCTTTCAGAATGCTGGCAGTCAGCCTCTGTCAACACCTCCCTAGCTAGACAAGAGATGAGAAGATCCTCCTCTGAATTCAAGTTGAATGAGTCTAGAAAAAAAAAACAACTTACAGATGTTGACATTTGGGTAAATCAAGGTAAGAGTTGCTGCTCACTCAGCCCCCATTGTCTAAAGTGAAGTTTCACTTATTGATGAACCCCCTGCCCCTTTGTCCATGCACATAGAATTTACGATGGCTTTCTAGAGTCTGTATCTGAAACGTGAACACAGAGCCGATGTCACCAGATATTTTAGGACAGCTTCCAACATGAAAGACAGATGCCAAAAACAGGAAAATGTACCACGGAGGTAATAGAAACCCTACACAGAACAGATGAAAACTTTTAAATATAATATTCTTAGTGACATAGTTTCCAACTGCAGGATAAACAGAAGATCCTGTGAGTTCACAGAGAAGAAAGCAGTACCTATAGAAAGGATCAGGAAAAAGTAATAACATGAAAGTTCTCAGAAACAACATGGCAAAGTAGAAGAAAACAGAGAATTTTAAAAAAGAAAAAAATGAGTGAAAATGCTTTTCAATCCATATTTCTTTACTCAGTTTAAACTGAGAAGAGAATAAAGGTATTTTCAGAAAACCAGACTAAAAAAAAAAAAAAAGAAAGAAAGAAATGATTACCTGCATCAAAAGTACACTCTCCTACAAAACTTGAAGTACTAACCTGATAGTGGTTAAGAAAAAACAGGAGTTTCAGTCAAACCATTAAATCTGGTCTTTTTACGAAAATTTGACTGAGACTGGGGGGACCCCAGAAGACATGGCCCTTAGACTCTCTGTTAGCCCAAAACTAAAACCATTCCTGAGGCCAACTCTTCTGACAAAGATTAGGCTGGATTATGAGACATAAGATGATACCTGTGAAGAGTGTGCTTCTTAGCTCAAGTAGATATATGAGACTAAATGGGCAGCTCCTGTTTGGAGGCAAAGTGAGATGGCAGAAAGGGACAGGAGCTGGTTGAATGGACACAGGAAATTCCGGGGGAAAAGGAGGAGTGTGCTGTCACAGTATAGGGAGAGCAACTAGGATCGCATAACAATGTGTGTATAAATTTTTGTATGAGAACTAACCTGAATTGTAAACTCCCACTGAAAGCAAGTTAAAAAAAAAAGAGGAGGGGGGATTTATTTTCTCATATAATAAGAAATCTGGAGATAGGCAGTTCCTGATACTGGGTCAGAGGCTTGAGTGTCAAAGTCTAGTGTCTGAAGTTCTTTTGCCCTTTCCCTTATTCTTGTTGTTCATAGTCACAAAATGGCTGCCTAAGGCAGGCATCATCCATATTCAAGGTGGTGGCTGAATGTGAGGTGCATTGGCCAGGAATTACACACACAATCTCCCTCATGGTTCCCACATGGAAGGAGAGAATTCTAGCACTGAAGCACCACTGCCTCTTGCTTTTATCACTATCTGGCATTATATTATATTCCAATTTGTTTGTTTGTTTCTTGCCTGTATCATCAGGTCTTATCTGTATGCTCATAACTTTATCTTGTCAAAATAATCAAAGCACGTAGAAATTAAAGCATTTAGAGTTTATTCAAGTAGTTAATCTGTAGGCATACAAACAGACCTCTCTGTTCAGAAAAACAGGGAGATTTATCTTGGGCCAATTACACTGAATTTTGTAAGGAGAAAAGAGAGAAAACATGAAGAAGAAAATTAATTAAAAGGGTAATCTTACCATGATTAATTTGAAATATGCTCCCTATCCTTTTTGGGGTTAGTTGACGTTGGACACCAGGTGGTATTTGTGGCTTGGCCAGCCTCTACTCATTTGCACAAATTCTCAGGTGTTGTCTGGAGGTGTTAAGTAATAAAGGCACCTCAGCTACTGAAGAAATTCCAAGGATTATTTCTCAGGAAAAGAACAAAGGCCAAACTACATTGGGTAAAGTTAAATTCTTTGCACAAGATAAATTTTAAACAAGTTTTTTGTTAACAGATGTTATGTTACCAAAATGGATTTGCTCAATTTCATAGTCACTGTGTCTCCTCTTAATTTCTGTTTACGTATTCTTGAGTGCATTCTACATTGGTCAGTGACCTTTGTGAATTTTCTTAGGTACTCAGAGGAATCTGTCCATTTCTTGCTCCTTGGTTTCTCTCTTTAGCAATGCCCTACCTCGTGGTCATGCATACTCTCTGAGGTGCTGAGAGCTTGACTCAAAATCTAAGCAATCTAAAGACTGATCCTGTTGTTCTGCTAGCTTCTGTTGACTGATGATGGTGGACACCATTTTTATCTTAGCTATTGCTTACACACATTTAAGATCCTTGAGATTATACATTTTAGTAAGACTATTCTAATGTGTGTGACTAAAAGGTCAATACCCAAGGTTTGAAAAATTCCTTAGAGACAAGGACAGCAAGAACCGCGATTTAGCCAGGAGAATAAATAACGTGGAGTTTTCATTTTTACTTTGGCCAGTTTGACTGCTTGTTGTTTATGGGCTTTAGCTGCTGCTACACTTTGATAAATTTCATACTGGGTATCGTTTATGTACACACGGCATTGGCACAAACATCTCCCTGTGAGGTCAACACATAATCTACAGTCAGTCTATTCTGTAAAGCCGTTTTGCGAATTTCTGATAATTCTTAGGATAGGGAAAGGATAGCTTGTCTGAGTTCTGGCACCGAGTCTTTTAATTCTAATGCTAACTTATCTAAGACCATTTATAATCTTATAGTGTATCTTCTCGTGCAAGAAGATCTGTCTCCTGAGGCAAAGGGAACTATTTCCATAACTGTGCATCCTAGAAGGTTGTTTTCCATTAAAGATTACTTGTAACTATTATTTAGTGTTCCATGTGAACAGACAATCATTTATTCTGTTGTTTTTACAGCACTGGTCTCTCTCATATTCCTAATATTTCCTTGGGGTAAATGATTACGTATGGACACATAAGGAACAGCATAAGCTATGTAGCAAGGTCCAATTCAATTTAGAGGTAGAAAACAAAACTGTTAGTTCCCTATAGATTACAAAGAGATGTAAAATAGTTCAAAGACAATGAGCAGGACAAGAATCTGATAGCCCACAAGCGTGCTACAGTTTTCTATTGAAACATAACATTTCTTCCTATAGTCAGCCTCCTTTTGATCAAAGACAATTTCAAAGCAAGGTTATTCTTGATCTTAAAATCAGGCTGGTCATCATTATTTACATAGATGCAGCAAGAATGGTCATTTATTATTTGGCCTTTTAAATTTGCTTTGCTGGAAGTTTTCATAGAGAATGTCAGCTGAAACTTATAAAACTCTCTGAAGACTAGGAAGCCAAGTCAAACACTTGCAACCAGATTTCATCTGTAGTACCCACATATTTGAATGAGGTCCTCTCTTCTCAAGATTCCAAAATATCGTAAGGTTCCTGGTCCTGCCAGGAAGTGACATTTTGTACTTACATGTAGTGCTGGGAAAGCTGCAAGCCAGGTACCGGGCTGATTTTCTTGGGAGGGCTTTGTAAGTATTTGCTCCATAAAGTCAACCTTAGTTCTTTAATCGGTCATATCTGATTATATGGGAATCCTTTTCAAATACAATACCCCAGTCGAAGCTTGATTATGTAACCAATGTTTTCAGTTATTTCCTGTTGATAAAGATGACAAATCATTATTGAATTTATGTATGTATTTACATTGCCATGAAAATAAGAATACTCATTAAGAGTTTTCTAAATCTGGAGGAATCAAGCAGAAAGAAAAAGAAATGTTTCATTTCTGTTTACAAAAGCATAGTCTACTAAATTGTTATAAGTTGTAGACAGTTTAAGACAAAAAAAGATATTCCTTATATCTGGAAATAAAAATATTAAAATTGGCAATCCACAAAACCAAACCCGTAATAACACTTCAATCCACTCAGGCCTATGTAATTAATTCCTGTTCCACTCGATCTAGGGTTTCTAGTCTTGTGAACCCATCAGCTTCTCCACCAGAGTTCTGGAAATCAGGGACCTATATCTGTGGATATAATCCCATCTTGGAAGTGATTTGTTAACGTTAATGGGGCTATATCAGTATAAGGTGTGTCTTAAACCTAATCACTTTGAGATATAAAGAGCAGCATAGACACAGAGACAAATGAGCATAAATGGAGGAAAGATAGATGCCCGATGGAGATCTCCAGAGAAGGTGGAATGCCGGAGCTAGAGAAGCTGCAACAAGGGTTTTCCCCCAGGGCAGATAGAGAGGGAGCCTTCCCCTAGAGCTGGTGCCCTGAATTTAAACCTCTAGTCTCCTAAACAGGGAGGTAATAAATTTCTGTTTATTAAAGCCACCCACTTATAGTATTTCTGTTATAGCAACACTAAGAAACCAAGATACTGGTGCACTTAGTTAAGTGCCAGCTCCTTAGCTTGGTGTTCAAGACTTTCCCCAAATTAGCCCTCAACTTCTACCTCAGTACTCCCAGTACTTTAACCAATATTGAATTTATTTCTCTCAGAACACACTGCACTCTCCCATCTTTATATCTCTAAAAAAACTCTAAAAGTTTTCCTATGATCTGAGCCTGTCAAAAGCCTACCCATCATTCTAGTCCAGAGTTTTTCCATCTTGGCCCTATTGGCATTTTGGTTCCTTGTAGTGGGCCACACTGTCCTGCGTGACATGTTTAGCAGCATACCTGGCTTCCGTCCACTAGATGCCAGTAACAAACCCCACCCCAGTCCCCGCAGTTGTACAAACCAGAAATGTCTCCAGATATTGTCAAATGTCCCCTAGGGTGGGATTATCCCCAGCTGAGAACCACTGTTCCAGTCCCATCTCAGATGACACCTTCATAAACTTTTTCTTAAAACTGCTTGCTCTTCCCCCTGTCTCTAATATTCCCTGGTTTAGGTTCTTTATTTATTTATTTATTTATTTTTTATCTCCCTTGTAACGTTGAATCATTTTTTGCTTTACTATTATCACTGTTTGTGACCAGATTCCCTTCATTCGCTTTTACAGTGTCTTTCTGTCCTTGAGAGACAACAGTGTGTAATTCAGAAAGAAACCAAACCAAAAAAAATACCTCAGGCTCTGCAGTCAGACCGCTGTGCATTAGCCTCACAGAGCTTACTTACTATATGACCCTAGATAGGACATTCAATCTCTCACCCTTTTTTCATTTGTTAAAAGGGAATAAAATGTTAAAATGAGATGAAATTTGGTATTAATTTTAAGCACAGTACCCGACAAAAGTTGGCACCTGAATACGCTTTAATAGAGCAAATTGAGTTGGGCCTTATTCTTTCATGCGGCTGAGGCCTCCCTATGCTCTAGAAGATACTGCTCATCCCTGTGTCTCTGAGCCAAGTGAAGGGGCAGCTGAGACTAGAATGTGAGGGAGGGGTGTGTGCACTTACAGGTCAGGGTGAGGAGTGACGGGTAGAGGCTGCAGTTAGGAGCTGGCCTCACACACATGAGGAGGAGTTTCCTACATGTCGTGTGCTTCTTTCCCTCCCAGTCACCCTCCTGGTCATTCTTCCGGAAGCTGTGGCCTTGGAATGTGTCCAGTAAACAGTATCATGAGCCATATCTGGAGTCATACGAATTACAGAAAGTGGAGTCAAGTAAACTGGATTAAAAAGATAATTTCTCAGAACCTCCTTGTCTCCTCTGTAAAACAGGGCTGATAATATATACATGTTAAAGAAAATTGCCTCTTCCGCCTATTTAAACTTAACTCCTAACCCTTCCCAGAAACTAAAAACTTGTGATGAAGACAGTTCTGGGAAAAGTTTAAATAATAAACCATAACTAGCCTATTGAATGCAGACATGAAAACTTAATAAAACAATCCAAGCTAAAGCTCCACTTTTAGATACCCCACCTGCTGCCCATTTTGTGAATGACAACCAAACATTTTAAATTTCTATTCTGGAAAATCCCCTAACAGTTTGTACTATTTATAAGCTGGTCAAAATTGTAATGTGAGGAGCTGATTTCATTGGAGGGGCACTTGCTGTTTGTAAACAGTTATTTGCACCCAATAAAACCTTTTAATTCTCATTGACTTATTGATAAGATTTTATATAGACATACCTCACAGTACTGCTATTAACAGGTAAACTGTAAGTACTATATACAAAAGCTACAAATTTAATATATATGATATTACCAGCACAACTTAAACCTCCACAACAGAGGGTGCTGGACAGAGCTGGACAAAAACGTAGAACAAAATTCTAACTCACATTAAAAAGACCAGACTTACTGGCCTGACAGAGACTGGAGAAACCCCGAGAGTATGGCCCCCGGACACCCTTTTAGCTCAGTAATGAAGTCACTCCTGAGGTTCACCCTTCAGCCAAAGATTATAGAGAGGCCCATAAAACAAAACGAGACTAATGGGGCATAACAGTCCAGGGACAAGGACTAGAAGGCAGGAGGGGACAGGAAAGCTGGTAATAGGGAACCCAAGGTCGAGAAGGGAGAGCGTTGACATGTTGTGGGGTTGTTAACCATTGTCATAAAACAACATGTGTGCTAACTGATTAATGAGAATCTATTTGTTCTGTAAACCTTCATCTAAAGTACAATTAAAAAATAAATTTAAACCTCCAGAAAAGGAAACCTTAATAATTACTGACTACTCTTCATTAAACTCCTGCTGTGAGCCAGGCATTGTGCTGAATATATTCACCTACAATGTCTCAGTCAAACTTCAGACGGCTAAAACTTAGCAACTGATGTTGTATGTTTTGTTAGTTGCTGTGGAGTTGGTTCTGACTCTGGGTGACCTCACATATAATAGAATGAAACATTGCCCAGTCCTGCACCATCTTCATGATCCTAGTAATTTGCTCCCATTGTTGTAGCTATTGGGTCAATCCATATCATCAAAGATTTTCCTTGTTTTTGTTGGCCCTTTTCTAGTGATTGGTCTTTACTGATGATGTAAGCAAGTTGAAGTCTCACCATCCTGGCTTCTACGTAGCATTCTGATTGCATCTCTCCTTGTTTGGTGGTCCACAGTATATTCAATATTCTTCACCAACACTAAAGTTCAAATTCATCAATTTTTCTTCTGTCTTAGTTTCTCATTATCCAATTTCACACGCATATGAGGCGACTTAAAAGACCATGGTTTGGGTGCTATTTTACAGATGAGGGCACTGAGGCTCAGAGAGGGTAAATCTTTTGCCCAAGTTCACACAGCCAGAAACCTGCAGAATAATATTTAAATGCAAATCTTTGCTTTGTGACATACCAAAACCAAACCCGTTGCCCATCAAGTCAATTCCGACTCATAGTGACCCTATAGAACAGAGTAGAACTGCCCCACAGGATTTCCAAGGAGCAGCTGGTGGATTCCGAATCCCCTCCATAGCAATGGGTTTGGTTTGGTTTAGACAAGATCTATGTGTGCACATAGCATTTATTAAGAAGCTCAGTAGTCTTCCTGATATACTTACCCATCTTCTTCAGCCACTCTCAACTACTTGAGGTCTTTCTTTTGGGATTTACCTCCATGACATAATAAATATATATCAGTATTTCTGAATCATCCATTTTAGACATTATCTATAGACTTACTAATAGGAAACACAAGATTCACCTTTCTTACACATTTCCCTTCCTCAGCTTCCATGCTTTCAATATAGTTATTATACAACATAGGGTAACCCAATATTTACTCATCCATTTAGATATTGATCAAATGTCTAATATATGCCAAAGTCTGGGAATTGTTAAAGAGACAAACTGAGGACCAGAGACATTGACAGATTCTACTGCGTACATAGGAAAATTCACAAAGGTCACTGACCAAAGTGGAACACACCCTAGAACACATGAACAAGAATAAGAGACACAGTGGAGACATAGTGACTATGAAATTGTGCAAATCCCTTTTGGTGTCATGACGTCTGTTAATCACAAAATTGCTTAAAGTTAATCTTGAGCAAAGAATGTAGCTTATTAAAAGTATTTTGGCCTTTGCTCTTGCTTACTGAGAAATAACTCTTGGAATTTCTTGAGTAACCGTGGAGCTTTTATTATTTGAGAACTCCAGAGAACAGCTGAGAATTTATGCAAATGAACAGAGGCTGGCTAGTCCACAAACACCATCTGGTAGTCAGTATCAGCTAACTTCGGGAAATTCAAATAAATCAAGCTAAGACTAGCTCATTTAGTTAGTTTTCTGCTCTATATTTCCTGTCTTTTCTCCTTAAAGAGCTAATTGTGACTAGCATAAGATGAGTCTCCTGGTTTGTCTAAACAGAGTAGTCTCCCTGTGTCCATACAGATTGACTGAGTAAACACTATATGCTTTAATTTCTTTGTGCTACTGTTACTTTTATGCGTTGTGCTGGGTAAAAGTGTCGTTTGTCATTAAAAGAACTGTAAAGTAGCACACAAGCATAGGCCATGTTAGCCTATTGTTTGAGTCAGGCTCATGGACCAGTGAGATTGTGCTTATCACCAGACAAGCGTCCACTTGTCAAACTTTGCTGTGAGTCACCTATAAAACTTCATGAGTTTCTCCTTCCATTTTCTTTGTGTCTTGAGAGCTTGGCTTTGATCCAGAGACAGCATTGTCTCTGATTTCGTGCTTGCTGGGGAGTGCAGATTGTCACATCTGCATTTGGAGGTGACCAGCTCTCAGGATAAGGGCCCGAGACATGAGGTGCATAAAGGTTAAATTCCTATGAAACTTTGACAGCTCTCATGGTGTCATTTAAGTCTCAATCCTCTTCTCTTCCAGAAAAAAGTCCTGCTTTTTACATGTTCTCTCATTCCTAAATCTTGTGCCTATTTTTCTAAATGGTATAACTTCACCAAGAATTACTTGGGCCTGCAGTGGTTACTTTGGAGACCTTCCAACATCAGTAAACTGGTTAATTTAAGCAGTGCAATAGGATTGAGGATCCCATATTTCTCAAAAAGAATAGGGTGCTTATTTTGATTTATATAATGTGGCCTCTAAAAGATAGAATGATTCCAAAATTGCCTCTCTACAGAGTCTTTAAAGCATGCAAAACACAGAGTCAAATCCCTGATTTCAGGAGGAGTTTAATGGTTAGTCTTTCTGCTCCCATATTTGTGTATATGTATGTTACATGTATATATGTCATATTTTCCTACTTCTGGATAGTATTATCAAATTTGATTATAATAACCTTTCAAAGAACTTTATTCTGATTGGTTTAGAGATAAATAAGCACTTATGTAAATTGAATAATACTAATATTTCCAGAAATTAAAGAAAGTGAATTTATTCTAACGAAAGTTTACTTCAACAGTAATTGTGTTTTTGGTGTAATAACGTAAACACAGATTCCAAGATCTTTTTGGTAACTTAAAATCTTACATTTAAGCTAGGTTAGGCAAGGTGTACAAGATGGATTTTATTAAAAATAGAGAGTAATTTTGTCCTAACTTAAAAAGACTAGTTGTTCCAGAATGAAGAAAAAGAAAATGTGAACCAAAACCCTATGGATATGAAAAGTTGTGGAATGTTTGTGGAAAAGGAATGTTTACTTCTTACATTCCAAGCTAACTAAGGTTTGATGTTGCTGTTGTTAGGTGCTGTTGTGTCGGTTCCGACTCATAGCGACCCTGTGTACTACACAGCAAAACACTGCCCGGTCTTGCGCCATCCTCACAATCGTTGTTGTGCTTGAGCCCATTGTTGCAGCCATCGTGTCAGTCCATCTTGTTGAAGGTCTTCATTTTTTTCGCTGACCTTCTACTTGACCAAGCTTGATGTCCTTCTCCAGGGACTGACCCCTCCCGACAACATGTCCAAAGTATGTAAGACATAGTCTCGGCATCTTTGCTTCTAAGGAGCATTCTGGTTGTACTTCTTCCAAGACAGATTTGTTCATTCTTTTGGCAGTCCATGGTGTATTCAATATTCTTCACCAGCACAACAATTCAAAGGCGTCAATTCTTCTTCGGTCTTCCTTATTCATTGTCCAGCTTTCGCATGCACAGATGCGATTGAAGATACCATGGCTTGGGTCAGCTGCACCTTAGTCTTCAAGGTGACGTCTTTGCTTTTTAACTCTTTACAGAGGTGTTTTGCAGAAGATTTGCCCAATGCAATGAGTCTTTTGATTTCTTGACTACTGCTTCCATGGGTGTCGATTGTGGATTCAAGTAAAATGAAATCCTTGACAACTTCAAACTCTTCTCCATTTATCATGATGTTGCTTATTGGTCTAGGCATGAGGATTTTTGTTTTCTTCATGTTGAGGTGTAATCCATAATGAAGGCTGTAGTCTTTGATCTTCATCAGTAAATGCTTTAAGTCCTCTTTGCTTTTAGCAAGCAAAGTTGTGTCATCTGCATAATGCAGGTTGTTAATGAGTCTTCCTCCAATCCTAATGACCCATTATTCTTCATATAGTCCAGCTTCTTGGATTATTTGCTCAGCACACAGATTGAATAAGTAGGGTGAAAAGGATACAGCCCTGAAGCACATGTTTCTTGACTTTAAACCACACAGTATCCCCTTGTTCTGTTCATACGACAGCCTCTTGGTCTAAAACAAGTTCCTTATGAGCACAATTAAGTGTTTTGGAACTCCCATTCTTTGCAATGTTATCCATAATTTGTTATGATCCACACAGTCGAATGCCTTTACATAGTCAATAAAACACAGGTAAACATCTTTCTGGTATTCTCTGCTTTCAGCCAGCATCCATCTCGTTAGCAATGATATCCCTGGATCCATGTACTCTTCTGAATCCAGCTTGAATTTCTGACAGTTCCCTGTCGATGTATTGCTACAACCATTTTTGAATGATCTTCAGCAAAATTTTACTTGCGTGTGATATTAATGATATTGTTTGATAATTTCTACATTCAGTTGGATCATCTTTCTTGGGAATAGGCATAAATATGGTTCTCTTCCAGTCGGTTGGTGTCATAGATTGAATTATGTCCCCCAAAAATGTGTGTATCAATTTGGCTGGGCCATGATTTCCGGTATTGTGTGATTTTCCTTTATGTTGTAAATCCTGCCTCTATGATGTTAATGAGGGAGGATGGGCAGCAGTTGTGTTAGTAAGGCTGGACTCAATCTACAAGATTGGATTGTGTCCTGAGGCAATCTCTTAAGTTATAAAAAAGAGAAGCCAGCAGAGAGACAGAGGGACCTCATACCACCAAGAAAGCAGTGCCAGGAGCAGAGCACGTCCTTTGGACTCGAAGTTCCTGTGCAGAGAGGCTCCTAGTCTGGGGGAAGATTGATGATGACAAGGACCTTCCTCCAGAGCTGACAGAGAAGAGAAAGACTTCCCCTGGAGCTGATGGCCTTAATTTGGACTTTTAGCCTACTTTACTGTGAAAAAAATAAATTTCACTTTGTTAAAGCCATCCACTTGTGGTATTTCTGTTATGGCAGTACTAGATGACTAAGACAGTTGGCCAAATTTCCTGGCATAGACTAGTGAGCACTTCCAGTGCTGCATCTGTTTGTTGAAACATCTCAGTTGGTATTTCGTCAATTCCTGGAGACTTGTTTTTTTCCAATGCCTTCGGTGCAGCTTGGACTCCTTCCTTCAGTACCTTTGGTTCCTGATCATATGCTACCTCTTGAAATGGTTGAATGTTGACCAATTCTTTTTGGTATAACAACTCTGTGTATTCCTTCCATCTTCTTTTGATGTTTCTTACATCATTTAATATTTCTCCCATAGAATCCTTCACTATTGCAGTTCCCCAGCTGAGTGGTGCTTTACAGCCAATCACGAAGAAGCAAAGATGGCAGACGGAGCCAGGTTTGAGAGAAAGGAGTGGGGGAGGTGAGAGGCAGGGAAGAAACCAAAAGAAGCCAAAAAAAGCAACACCAGGAACAAAGAAATGGCACTGAAGGGTGGGGTGAATCCAAGTGGCACGGAGCCAGCACCTCCCTGGCTCAGCGACTGCGGCTGTTTAGGAAGTGATGGAGGCTGAGGAGGAAGATGGGTGGGGAGTGGGAAAGCATATATTGCTGGTTATTGGGTGCTCTGTTTCCTGCTGGGAGCTCTGTGAAGCTGCTGCTTTCCCATACTCCCTGTCTGCCGATCTCTGACAGGAGTCCAAGATGGTGAATCCGTGCTGTGTTAGCTTATAGGGGACCTCCACTTGTATCTCTCCTTGCTCTCTGTTCTCCGTCAGTTTCTTATTCCATAAGGTGCTTGGTTAAGTTCTTTATCTCTTCATTTGACTTTTAGGGTTTCAGGATTGACGTTTATCTCTGTTTTACTTAGGTTTTTGGGTCTTTGCTGTGGAGGAAAGGCATGGTGCTTCTGTCTATAGTGCCATGTTGGCTCTGCCTCTCCAATCAAAATCTTATCAGGCATTTTTTTTTTTTAAATCTATAAGCTGATTTGAAAATTTATATGGGAGTAACAGGATAGAATTACTAGTTATGTATACTTTTGCTTGTATTGCTTATTTTACCGTTTTTAAATTGAGCATGCATTTTACTCATATAATTAAAACAAAAATTCCAAACAATACCAATCTCACAATATAAGGGATTTATTAGGAAAAAAGCCAAAGTGTACAAAGGGGAAGACTGAGGAAATTTGTGTGAAAGACAGAGAGTGTGTGTGTGAGTGTGTGTGTGTGTAATGGATGGAGGCAGTGGTGAAGGAGTCCCTTCAAGCCCTAAGTTCTATGAATAGGACAGAAGCAGTACTGGAACCACAGTAACCCTGGCCAGCCTGCCAGAAAATGGGCACTAAACTGAAAGTGTGTTGAGAGCAGGGATCATGTCTGTCTTATTAACTGTTGTATATTCAGTCCCTAATCAAAGTTGTCAGAGAGCACACTGTGTGTGATTTCAGTTCTTTTGAATTTGTTGAGGCTTTTTGTTTGTTTGTTTTCAGTGGCTCAGGGTATGTTTTATCTTGGTGACTGTGGGCACTTGGAAAAATGTGTATTCTGCTGTTGTTGGGGGGTGTGTTCTATAAATATCTATTAGATCTTGGTGTTTGAAGGTGCTGCTGAATTCTTCTATATCCTTGTTGATTTTTTCTATCTATTGTTCTGTCAACTGTTGAGAGAAGATTGTTGAAATCTCTAACTCTAATTGTGGATTTGACTATTTCTTCTTTCAGTTCTACGAGTTTTTGCTTCACCTATTTTACATCTCTGTTGTTTTATTGATAGATACTTATGATTCGTTCTTCTTGATAAATTGACCCTTTATCCATCAAGTAATTTTATTTACTTTGAAGTCTACTCTATCTGATTTAATATAGCCACTCCTGCTTTCTTTTGATTAATGTTTGCATGGTATATATTTTTTCATCCTTTTAATTTAAACTTACCTATATTGTATATTTGGAGTGAGTTTCTTGTAGAAAGCATATAGTTGGGTCATGTTATTTTAGCCTCTCTGCCAATCTGTATCTTTTAATTGGTATATTTATATTTAATATAACTATTAATATATTAGGGCATATGTTATGGATTGAATTGTGTTTCCCCAAAATAAGGGTTGAAATACTAACCCCTGTACCTGTAAATGAGGTCTCTTAGGGGTGCAAACAGTTTGTGCTCATCTACTAATCTAAAGGTTAGTGATTCAAACCCAGCCAGTAGCACCATGGAAGAAAGGCCTGGCAATCTGCTTCTATAAAGATTACAGCCAAATAAACCTTACGGAGCAGTTCTACTCTGTAACACGTGGAGTTGTCATGAGTTGGAACTGACTCAATAGCAACAAGTTTGGCTTGCTTTGGTGCCTGTAAACATGACCATGTTGGAAACAGGAGTTTTCTTTTGTTATGTAAAGAGATTATACAAGTATACGGTGAATCCTAAATCTAATCATTTTGGAGTTATAAAAAGACCAGAGTAGACACAGAGACATACACTGGGGGAAGACAGACACCAAGAAGTACCAGGGAACACCAAGAAGTGCCAAGGAATGCCATGGAATGCCAAGGAACACCAAGAAACTCCAAGGAATTCCCAGGAACTCAAAGGAACTCCCAGGGCTACCAACAAGAAAAGACCATCCATTAAAGATGAAGCAGCAGTACATAGACAGGGCACTGCCAGAAATTCAAGATGGATTCAGAAGAGGATGTTGCACAAGGGATATCTTTGCTGATGTCAGACGGATCATGGTTGAAAGCAGAGAATACCGGAAAGATGTTTACCTGTGTTTTACTGACTGTGCAAAGACACTGGACTGTGTGGATCATAAAAAATCATGAATAACTTTACAAAGAATGAGAATTCCAAAACAATTAATTGTGCTCTTGAGGAACCTGTACTTAGACCAAGAGGCAGTTGTTCAAACAGAACGAGGGGACACTGTGGGGTTCAAAGTCAGGAAAGGTGTATGTATGTCAGGCTTGTATCCTTTCATCATACTTATTCAATCTGTATGCTGAGCAAATAATCCAAGAAGCTGGACTATATGAAGAAGAATGGGGCATCAGGATTGGAGGAAGACTAATTAACAACCTATGATATGCAGATGACTCAAAATTGCTTGCTGAAAGTGAACAAGACTTGAAGCACTTACTGATGAAGATCAAAGACCATAGACTTCACTATAGATTACACCTCAACATAAAGAAAACAAAAATCCTCACAACTGGACCAATAAGCAACATCATGATAAACAGAGAAGAGATTGAAGTTGTCAAGGATTTCATTTTACTTGGATCCACAATCAACACCCATGGAAGCAGCAGTCAAGAAATCAAAAGACTCATTGCATTGGGCAAATCTGCTGCAAAAGACCTCTTTAAAGTGTTCAAAAGCAAAGATGTCACTTCAAGGACTATGGTGCACCTGACCCAGGCCATGATGTTTTCACATAGGCACGTGAAAGCTGCATTATGAATAAGGAAGACTGAAGGAGAATTGATGCCTTTGAATTATGGCATTGATTTTGAATATACTATGGATTGCCAAAAGAATGAACAAATCTGTCTTGGAAGAAGTGCAACCAGAATGCTCATTAGAAGCAAAGATGGTGAGACTTTGTCTCACATACTTTGGTCATATTATCAGGAGGGGCCAGTCCCTGGAGAATGACATCATGCTTGGTAAAGTAGAGGGTCCCTGAAAAGATGACGATTCTCAACGAAATGGATTTGCACAGTGGCTGCAACAATGAACTCAAGCATAACAATGATTGTGAGGATGGTGTAGGACTGAGCAGTTGTTTCGTTCTCTTGTACATAGGGTTACTATGAGTCAGAACCAACTAGACGTCACCTAACAACAACAGCATCATTATTTTTAGTGTACCACAGGCTTCCAATTCATCTAGTGGTGGGTTACTGTTGTCTTGTGATTGTGAGGACGTCAGGAGTACTGGAGAATTTTGTGCATGTGTTCATCTCCTCACTCAGCTTAAGCCATCCCTGAATGTCTGCAACACAGAATAGGTCTTTCTCCAGGCTTTTGCTCCTCTCTCAACATTTGTGTCTCCCTCCAGGGAAAAGTCAGCTTTGCTAGTGTCTCCCCTCCCGCACACAGTATAGACCACAAGTCAAATAGCTCTACCTTCGCACGCAGAGCCTCTAGTCAGTTTCCTAGTACCTCAGTATTCAACTTCAGTAACAGAATCACAAAACACTTTAAGAAGGCCTTCTACAGAAAAGACAGAACAAAAATAAGCACTTTTTTTAAAAAGCAACTTAAATAAACAGAAAACTAGAAGAAACTTTTTTAAAAAATGCGTATATATTCAAGATAGTCATAATAATTTTTTAATTAATAGAGAATTTGGAAAATAATATTGAAAAAATCTACCAGATATTAAAAACAAACAAACATGAACAAATTCAAAGAGTTGGACAATAGAGAAGGCCAAAACGTTGGAGTCTGACTTGACTCCTCTCTTTATCTCACAACCCACATTCTCTCCATGAACAAATTCTTCAACTTTACCTTCAGAACACATCCAGCTTTGGTCCTTTGGTCCTCTTATCTCCTAAAGCACTACATCTGGTCACAGTCACCATTATCCCTCACCTAGAAGAATGCAGTAGCCTTTTAGTCTCCCTGCTTCCAGGCTTGCCCTACCTCCCACCCCTACCACAGTTTATTTTCCAAACTGCAGCCAGAGTACTCCGTTTAAAACACAGGCAGATCAGGTCATTCTTCTACTGAACACCTCCCATTGTCTTCCTATTTTCCCCAGTGTAGCTGAAATCCTTACAGAGGTCTGTAAGGCACTACAATATCTGGGTTCTCTTTACTGCTCTGATCTCATCTTCTACTCTCCCCACTCAGCAGCTCTTCGCCTTCTTGCTGTTCTTCAAAACCCCCAGGAAACTCTTACTCCAGACCATTTGCACTTGCTGTTTCATCTGCCTGAAAAACTTCCTCTAGATAGCCTCCAACATCACTCCCTAAAATCCTGAGGTGTCTGCTCAAATATCACTTTTTCAAGGAAATCTGTACCCAAGACATTATAGCAAGATAACATCACTTGGGCTAGTCTTTGTCATCTCTACTAAAGAATCCCATGGTGGTAATATGCCAATCTTAGCACCCTCTATTTGATAAGGTATTAGATATTATATCAAAACAGAGATAATTTTCAAGAGTTTCTTCTATTAATAATGATAAAGCAGTAAACATAGCAAACTCCAAAAGGCAGTAACATTTGTACATTTATGTTTTCAATATCACATATTATTATGCAAAATTTTTTAAATACGACTAAAAATTCACCTGTGTTCATTAGCATCTATATTCATAAAAGTCATACTATGAGTGCATATCTCGAGGAACGTATGCTAGGATGCTCTGTAGGCCTCCAAACATCATGGAGTGTTGGTTTACACAGAAGTATGAGACTGAGGAAATTCCTGTTCAATCATGCAACAAGTTGAGGAAAAAGGTGACTATTTCAGGAAAGAAAAGCTGCAAAATGATGACCAATAACAGTCCCATGCATTGTAACGTAAGAAAAGTTTAGATGATTGATTTTTTTCTCTATGATTATATTTAGGCAGAACTTTTTGGGCATCATCCCTTGACCAAGTATAGAATGAATACCTCCTGACCCACTGGCTTTAAACCATTATACTGTTTAAGTAAAATTTGAACAGGGATTTTTCTTCCATAGTAGTCTTTGAAGACTATACAGCTGCCCCATACCTCTTTTCCTTGAGCTTCAGGATAATAACTCAGGTGTGAATGAAGCCTGTGCCAACAGTAGTCAATATCTCTTGCAGGAATCCATGAGCACCACTGAGTTTCTAAGGCCTTAGCCAGGGACTTGCTAGGTGGATGCAATCAGGAGACAATTTTGAAACACAAGCATTGGTAACTAGAAT
>NW_004444024.1:2631645-2633357 GCF_000243295.1 Trichechus manatus latirostris | reverse complement strand
ACAGACACAAAGAAGTCTTGGAACTAGGTCGGAGAGGGCCTGGGGGAAGTTAGTAGGAAAACTGCCACTAAGCCTTGGAGATCCAAACCCAGTCTGTTTCAAGTGTTTCCAAATTGTGACAACAGGCATCCCTTACTTCAGTGATTCAAATGAGTGAAGTTAATAAAAAGACGTGAAAAGAAGAAAGAATGGGGGATTGCTCATGCAGAGCACTGCCTCCTTTTAAAGAATCTAAAGCTTTAAAAGAGTTACTTTTGAAGGAAAAGCCTTCCTATGTTGAAATTCTCTTAAGAAATTGCTCTGAGCTTTCAGTAAGGAAATTCACCTAAAGGTGATGTGCAGGCCTTGTGGAGCTGTCCAGACCCCAAGCAGAAGATGTCAGCTCACTGAGAGCAGCACTGGTCTGAGTTGCAAGTGAGGAACAGACGTACCAAGTGCGAAGCACAGTGAAGCAGGGACTATAGGGAAAGGATCAGGAGAAGACCCATAAGCAAGGAGGGATATAAGTCAGAGTATGAAAGTTGCCTACTTCAAGGATTCTGCCCTCTAAAAAATGAGGTGTAAAGAAAGGAGAGAACATAAACATTTGAGTTCCATTTGTATAAAGAGGATAATAATTTTTCCTTTCTACTTTATTGGGCTGTTTTGTGAAGACAGTCTAAGTGCTATTGCAAATATTACATAGGTAGTCCCCTACTTTTATACATAGTCTGATCCTGAAAATTCATGTGAAATAGAAATATGAGAATTAACTTATATGTTGGAACCAGGCTTCCATTCTAGACAAATAAAAATATGATCAAAATCCCAATTAAACTTCATTGTATTGACACCATTTTCAATAACATATTTGATTTCAGCACTTTAAGCAGTTTCTTTAAATTCACTTATCTCTGCAATCGTTCAAAGAAGTGTTAAAATAATCAAACCACAAATTGAAACATAAGTTTTATTTTGAGCAGTCATTCTGTATGTATGCAGGGAGATCATTTTTTTCTAAAAACAAGTGGCTCAAAATAAGCTAGTTACAATTGTTAAAAACTAAATTTTTCAATTAGTTTAAAACAATACTATTCGATAGATTCATGATTTAATAAATAATCTGCAAATTGGAAGAGTGTGAGCCTCCCAGCATGAAGAAAATGTTTTATGAAGAAGGTAGGGCTACGGCCATGACAGGGACAGAATGGATCTTGTTCTGCATAATGAAAGGAGGACAATTAAGGTTCCAGGAGCTTTGTGGTTCCCAGGGCTCCAGAAAAAAGAGCACAATGGACAGCCTGGAGAAGAGTCTTGAGGGAGAGTTGGTAAGGCAACGTGGTACAATCAACTGTTTTCTGAAACTCATATTTTCATAAACCCTTGTACATATGAATGCCGTTTCTTATTTTCTTGGCAAAGGGGTGAATGCAGAAAAAAGAGTTAAATTTCTTACGTGGGGTGGTGCTGAGCAGAAGTATGAGGGAAGCTAAACTCGTTGTGATTAAGTCAATTCCAACTCATTGTGACCCTATAGGACAGAGTAGAACTGCCCCATAGGGCTTCCAAGGCTGTAATCTTTATGGAAACCAACTGCCACTTCTTTCTCCTGGATAGCGGCTAGGAGTTCCAAATGCTGACCTTTCAGCAGCAGAGCTCTTAACCAATGTGCCATGAGGGTTCCTTTGAAGGAAGCTAAACCAAAAACAAAACCCGTTCCCTCAAGTCAATTC
>NW_004444024.1:2629860-2630927 GCF_000243295.1 Trichechus manatus latirostris | reverse complement strand
AGGGGAAAGATTTTAACTTGTGATGCACCAGTTTATAAAGACATGCTGAATCTGCAGGCTTTGAGCCTAGAAGCCATGAAGGAAGGCTGAGAGTCTCCCAGGCAACACAAGAGTAACTGGGCCTTCTAGGTGAAAATTTCCACTATGCATGCATATGCACACACTATGAACACACTATGCACACAGTGCAAAGAGAAAAAGCCTCTGCAAATGCTATGACCAGAGTGACTCCTGCCAAAAGCAGCACAGGAAGGTGCTATTGAACTGGGAGTCAGCTAAAAGATGCATTTCTGGGAAGGAATGAATATAATCTCAGCCTTGAGAAGGGTAGGACAGAATAGGTCAACATTAAGATATTAATGTTGTGAAATGAGATTTATTTTTCTGTGAAACAAGGATATAACTGTAAGCCTGAAAGCGCAGTATGTGCAGAATTCAGGGGATTGTTATTTGGTGACTTCGAGTTGATTTTCGGTTCATAATTACCACATGTGAAAGAGTAACTGTCCCATAGGGTTTTCTAGGTTGAAATCTTTAAGGGAGCAGATCGCCAGTTGTCATGGATTGAATTGTGTTCCCTAAAAATATCTGTCAGTTTGGCTAGGTCATGACTCCCATTTTATCTTCTGATGTAATTTCCCTATGTGTTGTAAATGTTATCACCATGATGTAATACGGTGGATTAGTGGCAGTTGTATTGATGAGGTCTACAAGATTAGTCTTAAGCCAATCTCTTTTGAGATATAAAAGAGAGAAGTGAGCAGAGAGACATGGGGACCTCATACCACCAGGAAAGCAATGCTGGCAGCAGTGTGCTTCCTTTGGACCTGAGGTTCCTGCGCTGAGATGTTCCCAGACCAAGAGAAGACTGATGCATTACAAGGACCTCCTCCAGAGCTGACAGAGAAAGACAAAGCCTTCTCCTGGAGCTGATGCCCTGAATTTGGGTTTGTAGCCTACCAGACTGTGAGACAATAAACTTCTCTTTGTTAAAGCCATCCACTTGTGGTATTTCTGTTATAGCAGCACTAGATGCCTAAGACAGAACTTGGTACCAGGAATGGGTG
>NW_004444024.1:2626790-2628344 GCF_000243295.1 Trichechus manatus latirostris | reverse complement strand
GGGCTTTGGGGTTGTGAACGACTGAGGCCTCCCTTTATTCTGGGAAGATGCTGCTCATCCCTGTGTCTCTGCACCAAATGAAGAGCAGCTGAGACTAGAACTTGTGAGGAAAGGGTGTGTGTGCTTACAGGTCAGGGGAGGGAGTGGTGGGTAGAGGCTGCAGTTAGGAGCTGGCCTCAGGCACATGAAGAGGAGTTTCCTGGGGGTCTAGGCTCCTCTTCCATGTCAGCCACCTTCCCAGTCATTCTCCGAAGCTGCAGTCCTGAAATGTGTCCAATGTCCATTATCACCAGCCATAGCCTGGAGTCACAAGAACTATGGGATGTGGAGTCAAGATAAACTGGATTAACGAGATATGTCTCAGAACCTCCTTTTCTCCTCTGTAAAATAGGGGTGATAATATATGTCTATCAAAGAAAATTGACCCCTCCTATTTAAACTAACTCTTAACCCTTCCCAGAAACTAGAACCTTATGACGAAGACAAGTTTTGGGAAAGTTAAAATAATTAGATAAACCACAACTAGCCTATAGCGTGCAGACACACAAGCTTAATAAACCAACCCAAGCTAAAACTCAGCTTTTAATGGCCCACATCCTGCTGATTAAGTGAATGAATGACAACCAATCATTTTAAATTTCCATTTTGAAAATCCTCTAACAGTCTGTACTGTATATAAGCTGACCAAAATAGTAATGTGAAGAGCTCATCTCATTTGAGGGGTGCTTTCTGTTTGGAAAAAGTTTTTTTGTGCCCAATAAAGCTTTTTAACTGTAATTGACTTATTGGTCAGACTAAAAACATTTTTTTTTATTGAGGTTTTGGTGAAAGTTTACACAGCAAGTTAGGTGCATTTGACAATATGTGCACAAATTGTTCAGTGACGTTAGTTACATTTATCACAGTGTGTCAACATTCTCTTTAATTGTGTTCTGTTTGTTCCATTTCCAGTACTCTGGTTTCCCTGCCTCCTAATTTTCTTATCTTTGCTTTTGAGTAATTGTTAACCTTTTGATCTCATACTGATGGTTGTTAAATAGAACACCCATCTTATGGATAATATCATTTATTTTAAAAATGACCTTAGGGGATAGGCTCAGTTCTAGGTTTAAAGAGTATCTCAGGGCAATAGTCCTCTGTTCTCTACTGTTCCAGTTTGTCTGACTTTTGTGTTTTTTTTTAATAAGAATTTGAGTTCTGAAAAAGATTTGTGATGCACACCAACATGGCACTATAAGAAGAAGCACCCTCTGCAGCAAAGACCTGAAAAACTAAGTAAAACAGTTTATAAACATCAATCCTGGAACCCTAAGTACCAAATGAAGGAATAAAGAACTCATCAAGCACTAAGTGGAGTAAGAAGCTGGCAGAGAATAGAGAATGAGGAGAGCTATGGAGAGAGGTCCCAGAGCAGCTAACATGGCTGGATTTGCCATCTTGGGCTACACTCAACAAAGAACTCAGACAGGGAGTACAGGAAGGCAACTCCATGGAGCTGCCAGCAGGAGACAGAGCACCCAGTAACCAGAGATATACACTTTCTCATCCCCCTCC
>NW_004444024.1:2613541-2614471 GCF_000243295.1 Trichechus manatus latirostris | reverse complement strand
GCTCTTTGGAAACCCTATGGGGCAGTTCTACTCTATCCTATAGGGTCGCTATGAATCAGAATTCACTTGATGGCAACAGGTTGGGTTTTTTTATTTTACTGTAGATATAATTCTATCTATTCTCATCTAGATACATACCTGTACCTGTCTGTACACCAATATGCCCATACCCATCCATATGTGCTCAAACACTCGTTTTTAGTTTGGATGTGCTGTGTTCACTACATCCACATTTGGTGTCAGTTTTCCCATCACAAAATAAATAAATAAATAAAATAATAACTAGTCTTTGTGATGTAAAGCATACTTTCCCCTCTTCCCTTCCTCTCCCTGGTAACTACTGCTGAACAATGGTCTCTGTCTATATATCTATTCTTGTCTTCTTATAAAAGAGAGATCATACAATATTTGGCCTTATATGCATGTGAAAACTGGACAATGAATAAGGAAGACCGAAGAAGAATTGACGCCTTTGAATTATGGTGTTGGCGATGAATACAGAATATCATGGACTGCCAGAAGAATGAACAAATATGGCTTGGAAGAAGTACATCAGGAATGCTCTTTGGAAGCAAGAATGGGAAACTTCATCTCACGTACTTTGGACATGTTATCATGAGGGACCAGTCCCTGGAGAAGGATATCTTGTTTGGTAAAGTAGGGAGTCAGCAAAACAGAGGAAGACCCTCAATGAGAAGGATTAGTACAGTGGCTGCAACAACGAGCTCAAGCGTAACAACAATTATGAGGATGGCACCCGCATGTCAGTTTATTGTACTGCGGTGGTTTGTTTATTGCTGTGATACTGGAAGCTTTGCCACCAGTATTTCAAATACCAGTAGGGCTACCCTTGGTGGACTGGTTTCAGCTGAGCTTTCAGACTAAGACAGACTAGGGAGAAGGACCTGGCAGTCTACTTCTGAAAAAATT
>NW_004444024.1:2601064-2612058 GCF_000243295.1 Trichechus manatus latirostris | reverse complement strand
AAAAAGAATTGGTTGATGTTCAACCATTTCAGGAGGTAGCATATGATTAAGAATCCATTGTACTGAAGGAATAAGACCAAGCTGTACTGCAGGCATTGGAGAAGAACAAGGCTCCAGGAATTGACGGAATATCAATTGAGATGTTTCAACAAATGGATGCAGCACTTGAGGTGCTCACTTTTCTATGTCAAGACTTTTGGAGGACAGCTGCCTGGCAATCCGCTGGAAGAGATCCTTATTTGTGCCCATTCCAAATAATCTAACAAAATGCAGAAATTATCAAACAATATCATTAATATCACACACAAGTAAAATTTTGCTGAAGATCATTCAAAAGTGGTTGTAGCAGTACATCCACAGGGAACTGCCAGAAATTCAAGCTGGATTCAGAAGAGGATGTGGAATGAGGAATATCATTGCTGATATTAGATGGGTCTTATTGACTATGAAAAGGCTTTCAACTCTGTGGATCATAACAAATTATGGATAACATTGTGAAGAATAGGAATCCCAGAATACTTAATTGTGCTCATGTGTAACCTGTACATAGACCAAGATGTAGTCTTTCAAACAGAGCAAGGGAATACTGCATGGTTTGAAGTCAGGAAAGGTGTGCATCAGGGTTGTATCCTTTCAGCATACTTATTCAACCTGTATGCTGAGCATATAATCTGAGAAGATGGACTATATGAAGAAGAATGAGGCATCAGGATAGGAAGAAGACTCATAAACAACCTGCAGTATGCAGATGACACAACTTTGCTTGTGAAAGTGAAGAAGATTTGAAGCATTTACTGATGAAGACCAAAGACTACAGCCTTCAGTATGGATTGCACCTCAACATAAAGAAAACAAAAATTCTCACAACTGGACCAATAAGCAACATCATGATAAACGGAGAAAAGATTGAAGTTGTTGTACCATTTTACATTCTATTGCCTTAATTCTGCTCCTATGACTTCTATTGAGTCGTCTAATTCTGAAATTTTATTGTTAATCTTTTGGATTTCTGATTGCTGTCTCTCTAATGGATTCTTGCAGCCTATTAAATTTTGTTATTATCTTTTTGAATAACCTTCTTAAGTTCCTCTATTGCTTTGTCTTTCTTTGGAAGACAGAAGAAGAATTGATGCCTTTGAATTATTGTGTTGGTGAACAATATTGAATGTTCCATAGACTGCCAGAAGAATGAACAAGTCCTTCTTGGAAGAAGTACAGCCAGAATCCTTTGGAAAAGAGGATGGCGATTGTTTTTTTCAGGTACTTTGGACATGTTATTAGGAGGAACCAGTTCCTGGAGAAAGACATCATGCTTGGTAAAGTAGAGGGTCAGCAAAAAAGAAGGATATCCCAAACAAGATAGATTGACACAGTGGCTGCAGCAATGGGCTCGAGCATAACAAAGATTGTGACGGTGGCACAGGACCGGGCAATATTTCCTTCTGTTGTATATGGGGTTGCTATGAGTTGGAGCAGACTGAACAGCACCTAACAACAACAACAACAACGATAGCATGCTTGACTTATTTTGCTCAGATTATGCCCTCCAGGTCCATCCCTGTTATGTTTCGAGGACTCATTTTTGTTCTTTATGGTTAAATAGTATTCCATTGTATGTATGTACCACAGTTCGCTTATCCATTCTTCTATTGATGGACACTTTGGTTGATTCCATTTATTTGCTATTGTGAATAAAGCAACAATGAACTTTTTGTTGTTGTGTGCCGTCGAATTGATTCCGATTCATAGTGACCCTGTAGGATAGACTAGAACTGGCCCGTAGCGTTTCAAGGAGTGGCTGGTGAATTCGAACTGCTGACCATTTGGTTAGCAGTCAAGCTCTTAACCACTGTGCCACCAGATGTCTGTTTACTTCATTATTTTTAGGTCTCTAGGGTATATACCTTATAAGGTTCCTGTGAGTTGGAATTGACTCCATGGCGATGGGTTTGTTTTTTTGTTTTAGGGTAGGTACCTAGGAGTGGGATTGCTGGATCATAAGGTAGATGTATTTCCAGTTTTTTGAGAAACCGTCATAACTTTTTCCATAGTGGCTGTATCATTTTACTCTTCACCAGCAATGGATGAGGGTTCTAATCTCTCCACATCCTTGTAAACATTTGTTGTTGTCTTTTTTTTTTTTCAATCAGTGCCATTTTAGCTGTGGTAAGATGAAGTCTCATTGTAGTTTTGATTTGCATCTTTCTAATGGCTAATGATACCGAGCATCTTTTCATGTTTTTGTTGACCTCTTGGATGTCCTCCTTGGTGACAGTTCTGTTCATGTCCTTTGCCCATTTTGTGATTGCATTGTTGGTGTTTTGTTGTTGTGTTGTTAGTTTTTTATAGATTTTAAAGATTAGACCCTTATATTGATCAGATTTTTATACTGACATGCCACACAGTGTAGCTGCAAATGGATAATCTATAAAGTACTATATAAATAACTATAAATTAAGTATATATGATAGTATCTGCAAAACTTAAACCTCTAAGGGAAGAGAAAGCTAAATAATTCATTAAACCCATCAAACCCATTGCCGTGGAGCTGATTCACGTATAGCAAACCTGTAGGACAGAGTAGAACTGCCCCATAGGCTTTCCAAGGAGCAGCTGGTGAATTTGAACCGCAGACCTTTTTATAAGCAGCCTAACACTTAACCGCTGCAGCACCAGGGCCCCTGTTAATTCATTACTACTCTTCATTATATGCCTACTGTGTACCAGGTATTGTGTTGAGTATGTTCACCTACATTGTCTCATTCAAACCTCAGAAGCCTAAAACATAGCAACTGATTTTGTTGTTGTTAATTACTGTGGAGTGGTTCTGACTCAGCATTAGCTTATGAATAACAATAAAACATTGCCCATTCCTGCACTATCTTCATTTTCGTTTGCAGTTTGAGTCCATTATTGTAGTTATTAGGTCAATCTACCTCATCGAAGGTTTTCCTTGGCCCTTTCCTGATGACATGACTGAAGTATGCAAGTCTCAACATTCTGGCTTCTAGGGAACATTCTGGTTGTATTTCTCCTAAGACTGATTTGTTCCTTCTTTTGGCCGTCCACGATATATGCATTATTCATCACTAACACCACAGTTTGAACACATCAATTCTCCTTCTGTCTTTCTTTCTCATTATCCAAATATCACCTGCATATATGGTGATTAAAAAGACTAAGCCTTAGGACCTCTTTTACAAATGTGGGTATTGAGGCTCAGAGAGGGTAAATCTCTTGCCCAAAGTCACACAGCCAGAAACCTGCAGAACAATATTCAAATGCAAATCTTTCCTTTGTGACTTAATGCCTGGAAAGTCACAAGTTGTAGGGAGTGGAACCAGACAACTTGGAAGAACCTAGACTAGAAACAAGGAATGCTCTTTCAGTTCTTTTCCCTCCTCTATGGCTGCTCTGGCTCGAAGTCAGTACAAAGTATGAGTCAGGACTCCTCCTGGCCATTTGGACTTTATGAAATTTAAGGAAAGAATTTTGGGTGTAGAATGGACCTGTAGTTTCAGCATGTACCTCTTCAGATGTGAGGATGGAATGCCTGTTGAACAAGCCATGAGAAGCAAATGAAATGGAAACTCCTCTATGAAACTTGTTTGGCTTCTCTGAGTTTCAGGTGATTTGATAAAATTTACACATGCACATAGTGCTTATTAAAAAACTCAGCAATCCTCTGGATACCTTTACTCATCTTCTACAGCCACTCTCAATAACTTTAGGATTTTTTCTGTTATTTATCTCTATGAAATAATAAGTTTATATCATTATTTCTGATTCATCAATTTTAGACTTTATCTATGGACTTACTAATATGATAGATGAGGATTCAGTTCTACTGTACATTCCCCTTCCTCTCCTTCCATGTTCTCAATATAGTCATTACACAATATAGGGTAAACTTATATTCACTCTTCAATTCAGATATTGATTAAATGACTCTGGAGGTTGTTAAAGAGAGAAACTGAGGACCAGAGAAGTTGACAGATTTCTCTAAGTACACTGGAAAATGCACGAAGGTCACTGACCAATGTAGAATGCACCCAAGAACACATAAACAGGAATAAGGAGAAACAGTGGAGACACTGACTATCAAATTGCGCAAATCCCTTTTTGTGACTACATCTGTTAACCAAAAACTTGTTAAAGTTTACCTTGTGCAAAGAATTTAACTTTACACAATGTAATTTGACTTTTGTTCTTTTCCCTCAGAAATATCCCTTGGAATTTCTTGAGTAGCTGAGATGCCTTTATTATTTGGAATCTCTTGACAACACCTGAGAATGTGAGAATTTGTGCAGACGAATAGAGGCTAGCCAGGACACAAATACCACCTGGAGGCCAATATCAACTAACTTCAGGAAGGGAGGTTGATTCAACTTAATCATGCTGAGGTTAGCCCTTTTACTTACTTTTCTTCTACGTTTCCTCTCTGTTCTCCTTACAACTTGCAGTAACTGGCCTAAGATGAGTCTCCCTGTTTGTCTGAACAGAGAGGTCTCCCTGTGTGCTTGCAGATCAACTGATTGAATACACACTGTATGCTTTAATGTCTTTGTGCTACTGTTCCTATTTTGTGTTGTGCCGTCTAAAACAATGTCTGTCATAAATAGGAGAATTATAGGGTAGACAATAGGCCTAGCCTTCTTCAGTCTGTTGTTCGAGCCAGCCTCACAGACCGGCTAGTTTGAGGTTCTTACCAGACCAGCTTCTACTGGGACAAGCTTTACTGTGGGTCACCTATAAAACTGGATGAGGCTCACCTTCCATTTCATTTTTGTCCTGACAGCTTATCTTTGATTCAGAGAAGGCATCCTCTCTGGTTTTCCACTTGCCAGAGCACACAGAGTGTCAGGTCCGTATTTGAAGGTGGCCAACCATCAGAATGTGGCCTGAGACACAAGATTCATAAGCATCACATTCCTACCAAACTTGCCAGCTCTCTTGGGGTCATTTAAATCTCAATACTCTCCTATTCCTGGAAAAAGTCCTGCTTTTTACATGTTCTCTCACTCCTATTTCTTGTGCCTATCTTTATAAATGGAATAATTTAACAAAGGGTAATTTGGGCCTGCTGTGATTACTTTGGATATATTTCAAGATTGGTAAACTGCTTCATTTAAGCACTGCACTAGATATAAGGCAACCCCACACATCTCAAAGAGATTGGGCTGCTTATTTTGGTTGATATAATGTGGCTTCTAAAAGACAGAACAATTTCAATATTGTCTCTCTAAAAGATTCTTTAAAACATGCAGAAGACAGGGCTAAATCTCCGACTTCAGGAGAAAATAACTGTTAGTCTGTCTGCTCCCATATCTATATGGATGTATGTTATATGTGTATATGTCATATTTTTCTCTCTTGGATGATATTACAAAGTTAGGTTATAATATCCTTTCAAGGAGCTTTATTTTGATTGATTTAAGGATAAATAAGTGCTTAAAAAATTGAATGGCCTCAATATTCTTAGAAATTAATGAAAGTGAATTAGTGATGACAACAATTTATTTCAACAGTAATTATGTTTTTAGTACAACAGCATAAACACTGTTTTCAAGATCTTTTTGGTAACTTAAAATCTTAAACTTAGGCTACATTAGGCAAAGTGTCCTCACACATCTGTCACTTTGTTGTACTGTGGTGGCTGATGTGTTGCTGTGATGTTGGAAGCTGTGCCACCGGTATTTAACAGATGGATTTAACAGATGGATTGTGTTAAAAATAGAGAGTAATTTTGTTCTAATGTAAAAAATCTAGTTGTTCTAGAATGAGAAAAAAGAAAATGTGGGGCAAAGCCCTATGTATATGAAAAGTTGTAGAAGGTTTGTGTAAAGGAATGTTCTTATAGTCAAAGCTAAGGCTTGATAGGATTTTTTAAAACCTTTAGTATCAAATAGTATGCAAAGCTAGAATTTGGTTTTCTCTGAGCTAAAATGACAAAATTTTCTTTAATTATTGTGTGCTCTTAGGCAGAGTTTGTAAAAGCTTATCTTTATTGTCTTCCAAATCTGCCTAGAAGGCAAAGATACTGTCTTTTCAGAATAAATTCCTGATCTTATGTTGACCTTCTCATGTCCTCGTTTGTTTAAGAAAAACAAATCCTCTCATTTATGAAAAATCTGAGGTTTTTTTTTGGTTTGTTTGTTTGTTTTTTACCGTCACATTACCTAATATATTTACTTTTAAAATGTTTCTATTGTCACTTTGGTTATACAGATATCCAAGTATTGTTTCTCTATAATCTGTGATTCTATTTAAACAAAGGTTAAAACCTCTCAAAATCTAATTTTAAATGATATCTTTATACCAAAAACTTGTCTTTTGGCATTTCTCAGGAGGCCCCTAGAAAAGTCTCAAAAGATTTGTTTTCTTTCTATTTGTAAACAGACAGGTACTAGAAATTATTAGATTTATTTGATATGTTATGAATCACTTGGGGAGTGTTATCAAGTGAGAAAAGGGCCTTACAATATTTTGGAACCTCAAGAGGAAAAGAATTCACTCAAGTCTGTAAGTACTACAGATAAAATCTGGTGGCAAGTTCTTGGACTGGCTTCTTAGCTTTGAGAGAATTTTATCAATCCATTCTGAGATTTCTTATGAAAACATTCAGCAAAGTAAACTTAAGGGGACTATATGATAAATTGGGAGCCCTGGTGGCCTGGTTGTTAACCACTTGGCTGCTAACTGAAATTTCGGCAGTTGGAAACAACCAGCCGCTCTGTGGGAGAAAGATATGACCGGATGCTTCTGTAAACATTACTGCCTTGGAAACCCTATGGGGCAGTTCTACTCTGTCCTATAGGGTCACTAAGAACTGAAATCAACTCGATGGCTGTAGGTTTTTGGCTTTATATGATAAATTATCATTCTTGCTGCACCTATGTAAATAATTATGACCAATCTTATTGTTATGATGGAATTGAGTCTAGTCTGGAAGGAGCCTGAGTGGTACAATTGGTTTGTATCTGCCGCTAAATAAAATGTTGACAGTTAAAACCTACCCAGTGGCACTATAGAGCCTGGTGATTTGCTTCCTTAAACATTATAGCATAAAAGCATTATAGCATAAAAGGCCTGGTGATCTGCTTCCTTAAACATTGTAGCAAAGAAAACACTATGGAGCAGTTCTACTCTGTAATACATACAGGGTTACCTGGACAACAGCTAAGAAAAACAACATCTAGTCTGGACTGTGGTCTGTAAGGTAAGCCCCATATGCCCATTTCAGGTTCAGTGTTGTATTTAGAAACAGTCAAGGTACACATCTGTGTCTCTGAACTTAGTTCATCAGGAGCTTCAAATATCTCTATTCCCTGTGTATTTCAGCCTACTCCTATGAAATATGGAATGTTGAGGCCAGTGTGATCCAGAGTCAGTAACTCACCTGAGTCTCACAAATCTTTTGGTTGAGTAAGGCAGACATGATTCTCTCATTTTAAAGCTAGTTCAGATGAGACAGAAAGGAGCCATGAAAGAACATGGCTCCCTTAGCTGGCCGTGGAGGTGAGCAGAGCCAGGGATACTGGGAGAGGCCAGGGCCAGGGTTCCCCTCTGGCAAGGGAAGTACACCCTCCAGCTGGGCTCTCATTGGATGTTCCTCCCAGCCTGTGTTTATAAAGCAGTGATTGTCAGTGTATGGGACACCTGCAGGCTCTATTCGGCTTTCTGCTCCTCCGTGGTGCAGGGATCTGAGATGGGTATGCGCTTCCTGCTGCTGCTGCTGGTCTTTTCCATGCATTTGGGCTTCCTGCAAGGTGAGCTCCTGGGGATGTTTGGAAGGACAGTGGGGACTGGGTCTAGGTGACCAGAACCCACGCAAGTGGCTGTGGATTGTTGGTCCATGGCAGGGGAGGAGTGAGATGCAAGGATGGTCTTGACTTTTCCTTAAGAGGTGGTCTTCACAGCCTCCATCCCACCCTTTCTTATTTTCCTCCTCCTGGGCTTCCACTCTCCTTTGCTTCCTCCTTCACTTTTGGCCCAAATATGCTCCTCTTCATTTCTTCCTTGTTTCTCTCCTACTTTACTTCAGGCTCAACGCACCTTCATTGTTAGTACTAATTCATGATACTCCCAAATTTCTCAAGCTTTCTTTCTGAGAGCCCTAAATTTGAGTTGAAAGGGAGCTAGGAAGGTTCTTCGTGGGTGATGAGGAAAGATGAAGGTTGTTCTGAAAGGACTGAGAGGAGCGTTCTCGGATCCAGGATGGGAGGCCTGAGGGAGCTGCAGTGTAGGCGATGATTTTCTTTCCCCAGCAACAAGCAACACAGTCCATTTTAAGAAGACTGAGTACCTATGTGTATAGAAATTATGTCTCTGCCTGGGCACATGCCTTGCCCCCAGAGGCACACATGCTTCTTCTCCACAAAGGCACTTGGTGCAGGCCCCTTGAAGATGCAGAAGAGGCTCCTAGACTAAGCAAACCACAGAGAAATCCTCCATGCTTTTAGCACAATAATCTATGCCAGTGTGTGCTGGGACTTGACCATTGTTCATGCCAGGTGTGGGTCAGGTGGCTGGCACCATCTCCTTACCAGCTGCAAAAGTGAGCCCAGAAAGAGCCTCATTATGCTGGTTTTGAATTTCCAGCTGTAGTCTGTCACAAGTGTGATCTTCTCAATCATTTCGGATATTGCATGTCTCGGAGTAGCTACTGCGTCACCAGCGAGCAAGAGGATTGCATTCTGAAGAAGTACTATAAAGGTAGGTGGAAACTGGGAAGTTCTCTTGGTGTAACCCTTGACAAACTTTCAGGAAGGTGGCTCTCTCATTAGTCCTGGGGGTCAGAGTAGGAGGGAGGATTTTTTTTTTTCTTCTAAAGAGTTGGGACAGGTTTTTCTGGTTCTGGTACTGTGTTGTCACTGCCTCTTAATGGGACCAATAGACTTATCAGGAGAAAAAGATTTTGGTGAGGGTCTCTGGGACCTTGGGTGCTGCAAAATCATCAGGCAAAAAGATACTATTAGATTCTGAGGGATGACAGGAATTGGGCTATTAATATTCCACTGGGGCACATTTGTGGTAGGACTTTTGGGAAATGAAGTCTCAGTGGGCAGGATTTGGGGCTGGGGGAGGCTGACCCACCAAGGGCCCACCTCAATCATCTCAATCCCTTCCCACCAAGCAGCTTGCTGCCTAGGGCATTGTGCTGTTTAACCTCACTCATTGAATCATTGATTTTTCCTCTTCACAACAAATGTGTATTGCTTACCTCTTAGGTGGCAAATATTTGCCTTCCTGAAGAGGACTTGGAGGCAGAAATTAGGGACCCTCTTTTCTTGTCTGGAAACCCTGTTGGCATAGTGGTTAAGAGTTTGGCTGTTAACCAAAAGGTTGGCAGTTTGAATCCACTAGGTGCTCCTTGGAAACCGTATGGGGCAGTCCATAGGGTCACTGTTAGTTGGAATTGATTCTATGGCAATGGTTTTTTTTTGTTTTTGATTTTCTTGTCTTTCTCCTTCTCTAGCTGGCATCCTCGTGTTTGGATACCAGAACTGTCGGTACCTATGCAGCAATATGACCATATTACAAGGAACTTTTCAAATGAATGTTAAATGCTGCAGACACGAACATTTATGTAACAGGTTTTAGGATCTTGGACCTTGATCCGGAGCCGTGGTCCTCAAGTTCAGTCATTCTCTTTTCTCATGTGTAAAGACTCGTTTTTCTTTCCCCTGCATTGCCCGAGCCCTGAAACCTGCTCCTACCCAGCTATAAGGGTTCAAGTTTTAACAACTCAACCCATATAATAGGTGATTTCTCCCTCTCACCACCTGCGGTGCTCTTAGATTCTAGTCTCCTTGTCTTGCTTTGTTCTTCCCTTCTGTATAATTCGTTTTAAATTTTTGAGGCTTGTTTTATGATCTCTGTTTTGAATTGAATTATGCCTCACAAAAATATGTGTTATAAATCCTAACCTCTATGCCTGTTGTTATAATCCAATTTGAGAAGGGTTGTCTTTGTTATCGTATTGAGGCAGGATTACTGTAGGGTGTATCTTCAGTCAATTTCTTTTGAGATATAAAAGAGATTAAACAAGTGATCAGAGCAGACATGAGGAGAGGTAGATGACCAAGAAACATGGAGATCACCAACGAACCAGGAAGTAGAAGCTGAAGAGACAAGGACCTTCCTCCAGAGCCAACAGAGAAAGCTTTCCCCTAGAGCTAGTGCTCTGAGTTCAGACTTTTAGCCTCCTAAACTGTTTGAAAATAAATGTCTGTTTGTTAAAGCCATCCACTTGTGATATTTCTGTTATAGCACTAGTAGATAACTAAGACAAAAAGTATTTCTGCCTTCTTATCCTCAGAAACCACTGAAACACAACAAGGAGATTGAGAGAGAAAAGTGCATACTTTACCTTGGAGAAAACAAAGCACCTGCAACATCACAATACAAAACACGAAATGGAAAACCAATGAAGGAGTAAGAGATGACTTGAAAGAGCAGGGGTTGTGGAAATGTAAGGATCTGATTAGAGTGTACAAGAAGATCTCAGAGAGTCCTAAGATTACAGCCTCAAGGAACTGCAAAGGTAGAATGAGTCTATAGCCTAAAAAAACAAAGGAAGTTGGTAAGGAGCAATTAAGTTCCAGTTCCCCACACTACCTCACACAGGAGGAAAACTGCTTCTGCCTCTTCCGCCTCAAACCAAAAACCAAACCAGCTGTGATCCTATTGTGCAATGGTTAAGCACTCGGCTGCTAACATAAAGTCGGCAGTTCGAACCTACCAGTCGCTCCACAGGTGAAAATGAGGCAGTCTGCTTTTGTAAAGATTATAGCCTTGGAAACTCTATGGCGCAGTTCTACTCTGTCCTATACAGTCACTATTAGTCTTACCCCTAGGAACTGAGATATTTATTCACAGAGCTACAGACTCTGGCCTCCAGGTAGAACTGGAGACAGGATAAAGTTCCAGGCTGGAAACGGGGATGAAGTAAATGTCTCAGTAGAGAATGGTTAGGCCCCTGTTCAGCCTCC
>NW_004444024.1:2599077-2600472 GCF_000243295.1 Trichechus manatus latirostris | reverse complement strand
CTACAAAATGATGGTTAGTAAACATTCACATGCACTGTAACAAGAGAAAAGTTTAAATGATTGATTCTTTTCTCTAGGGTTATATTTAGGCAGAACTTTTTGGGAATCTTCCCCCGACCAAGTGTAGAATAACTACTTCCTGACCTATTGGCTTTACATCATTTTGCTGTTTAAATTACATATCAATAGGGATTTTTCTTCCATAGTAGTCTTCATGGAAGACTATGCAGCTGCCCCTCACCTCTTCTCTTTGAGCTTCAGGATACTAACTCAGGTGTAGTTGAGAGTCCTGTGCTGACAGGAGCCAATATCTATTGCAAGCATCCATGAGCACCATTGAGTTTCCAAGGTCCTAACCTAGGACTTACCAGGTGAATGCAATGAGGAGACAATTTTGAAACACAGGAAATGGTAACTAGAATGCAGCTGACTTGCCTCCTTATTGGGTACCAGAGTCATAAACAAGGTCACTTAAGATCACAGTTGACTTACCTTCTTACCAGATTATAGAGAGGAACCCAGTTAGTAAATTAATCCAAGGTCAAATTTGGAAGGAAGGAACAATCCACCCCGTGACCTATACATTATGGAGAAACATAACTCAGTCTACACATCATCACAGACCTCATATTGCCATAAAAGACATCAATGTGCCTTTTATCCCTTAACTGATTAAATAATAATTTGGCAAAAACAATTTTTATAGAATCCATCATCTTTTCTACTAGGCAAGCTTCTACCAAATAACACTGAATGGCAATATTTAACACACCAAGTACTATTAAATGACAAGTTTAACATAGGAAATCATACTATAAAATCCTTTTTAAAATCCTTTTAGCCATTTTAGGCATCTCAAAACATAATGTGGGAGCCAGCCTCTAAGACCGTCCTCAGTGATCCTCACTTGATCTGGAGAACATGGTTAGTGGGCCTGGTTTTGGGTTTCAGGTTGAAGTATGCCCTGACATACCCAGCAACACTATGGGAGCCAGTAGGATTTCCAGTGTCCTCTATGTGAAGAAGTTGCTGAGATTCAGTGAAGAAAGTGGACAAAGAGAAGGAAGGCTTGGAACTGGGTCGGAGAGGGCCTGGGGGAAGTTAATAGGAAATCTGCCACCAGGTCTTGGAGATCCAAACCCAATCTGTTTCAAGTGTTTCCAAATTGTGACAACAGGCATTCCTTGCTTTAGTGATTCACGTGAGTGAAGTTAATAAAAAGACATGAACAGAAGAAAGAATGAAGGATTCCTCATGCAGGACACTGTCTCCTTTGAAAGAATCTAAAACTTTGAAAGACTTACTTTGGAAAGAAAATCCTTCCTATGTTGTAATTCTCTTAAGAAATTGCTCTGAGGGAGTTCTGGCAAAATGGCGCTCTAGGCAGAAGCACCA
>NW_004444024.1:2576992-2577973 GCF_000243295.1 Trichechus manatus latirostris | reverse complement strand
TAGGCAGCATATAGATGGATTGTGCTTTTTATCCATTCTGCCACTTTCTGTCTCTTTATTGGTGAATTTAGTCCATTAACATTCAGCGCAATTATTGATAGATATGAGCTTAGTGCTGTCATTTTGACATCTTTTTTTTATAGTGCTGTTGACTGTTTCTTTTTCCACTTAGTTTTCTGTACTGCGTCATTTTCTTTTATGTATTTTCTTTTCATCTTTTTCATGGTTGTTGATTTTGTATTTGTTGAGTCTTTATGTTTTTCTTGGTTTTTATTTTGATGTATAGGCTTGTTAGTTCCCTTCGTGGTTACTTTAATATTTACCCCTATTTTTCTAAGTTTAAACCAGTCTTTTATTTCTTTAAAAATAGGGAACACTTCAGGGATTTGTGTGTCATCTTTGCCTAGGGGTCATGCTAATCTTCTATGTATCATTCCAATTTTAGTATATGTGCTGCTGAAGCGAGCACAAGATTAGACTCTTATATTGCTCAGATTTTTATATTGACATGCCGCACAGTGTGGTTGTAAATGGGAATCTATAAAGTACTATATACACAACATACAAATTAAATATATATGATAATATCTGCAAAATTAATCCTCCAAAGGAAGAGAAACCTCAGTAATTCCTCACTATTCTTCGTTAAATACCTACTTTGTTCCCAGCATTGTGTTGAGTATGTTCACCTACATTATCTCATTTAAACCTCAGAAGCCTAAAACATAACAACTGATGTTCTTGTAGTTAGTTGCCTTGGAGTGGTTTTGACTCAATGTGACCTTATGTATAACAGAATAAAGCATCGGCCAGTCTTGCACAAACTTCATGATAATTTGTAGTTTGTATACACTGTTCTAGCTGTTAGGTCAATCCATCTCATTGAAAGTTTTCCTTGGCCCTTTCCTAGCCATTGGTCTTTCCTGATGATGTGACCAAAGTAAACAAGTTGAAGTCTTGCTGTCCTGCCTTCTAAGAAAC
>NW_004444024.1:2570926-2574904 GCF_000243295.1 Trichechus manatus latirostris | reverse complement strand
TTTAGTTAGCAGCCATAGCTCTTAACCACTATGCCACCAGTGTTTTCATAGGTTTTTTAAAAGCTTTAGTATCAAATAGCATGAAAAACTAGAATTTGGTTTTCTCTTAGGTAAAACGAAAAATAGTTTTTAATTACTGGGTTGCTCTTAGAAAGAGCTTGTAAAGCCTTACCTTTATGGTCTTCGAAATTTGCCTAGAAGGCAAACATTCTATGTCTTTTCATAATAAATTCCTGATCTTATGTTAACTTTATCATGTCCTCAATTGCTTAAAAAAAGGTAAATCCTCTCACTTATGAAAAGCTGAGTTTTTTTATTTTTTACAATCATTTTACCTCCTATATTAATTTTTAAAATGCTATTATTGTCACTTTGGTTATATAGATATCCAAGTACTGTTTTTCCATGACTTGTGATTCTATTTAACCAAATGATAAAACCTCTCAAAATCTAATCCTAAATTATGGGTTTATATCTAAAATTTGTCTTTTGGCATTTCCCAGCATGCCCTAAGAAAAAATCTCAAAAGATTTGTTTTCTTTCTATTTGTTAACAGAGAGGTTGTAAAAAATATTAGACATTTTTTTGACATGCTATGAAGCACATGGGGAGTGTTATCAAATCAGAAGAGGGCCTTACAATATTTTGGGAGCTCAAGAAGAGAGGAACTCCCTCAAATCTGTGAGTTCTACAAGTAAAAGCTGATGGCAGGCAAGTTCTTGACTTGGCTTCCTAACTTTGAGAGATTTTTATAAATTCAGTCTGAGATTTCTTAAGAAAACATTCAGCAGAGCAAATATAAGAGGCCTATGTGATAAATTGCCATTCTTGCTGCACCTGTGTAGATACTTACGACCAACTTCCTTGTTATGGATTGAATTGAGTCTAGTCTGTATGGAGCTTGAGTGACACAAACAGTTTGTATCTGCTGCTAAAGTAAAGGTGGACAGTTCCAACCTACCCAGTGGCACCATTGAGCAAAAGTACTGCTGATCTAGCAGTTGTGCTTTGCAACACATGAGTATCTCAAGAGTCAGAGGCTGACTTGATTCACCTAACAACAAGATATCTAGTCTAAACTGTGTAGCCCCATATGCCTATTTTATATTCAGGGCTGTATTTAATAATAGTCAAGGTACATATCCATTTCTCTGAACTTACTTTATTAAGAGCTCAAATAACTTTACTCCCATCATATTTCAGGGAAGGACTCTTGTGAAGTATGGAATGTGGAGGCCAGTGATCCAGAGTCAGTAACTCACCTGAGTCTCACAAACCCTTTGGCTGAGTAAAGCAGATGTGATTCTCTCATTTTAAAGCTAGTTCAAGTGCAGCTAGAGAAACCATGAAAGAACGTGGCTCCCCTGGCTGACCATGAAGGTGAGCAGAGCCAGAGATGCTGGAAGGACCAGGGCCAAGGCTCCCCTCTGCCTAGGGAAGTACACCCTCCACCTGGCCTCTCATTGGCTATTCTTCCCAGGCAGGGGTTAAAAAGCAGTGATTTTTAGCGTGTGAGGCACATGCAATCTCTATTTGCATTCTGCTCCTCCCTGGTGCTAGGTTCTGAGCTGCATAAGCGTCTGCTGCTCCTGCTGCTGGACCTCTCCTTGCTGTTGGGCTTTCTGCAAGGTAAGCTTCTGGGGACATCTGGAAGGACAGTGGAGGCTGTGTCTATATGAGCAGAACCCACACAGGTGGCTGTGGATTGTTGGTCCAACCAGTTGTGAGGATGCAGGTGGAAGGATGATCCTGACCTTCCCGTTTAAGGTGGTCCCCACAGCCTCCATTCCACTCCTACTTGTTTTCCTCCTTCTGTGCCTCTACTGTCTTTTTCTTTCTTCTTCACTTTAGACCCGTATTTGCTCCTCTTCATTTCTTCCTCTTTTCTCTCTTATTTCACTTCAGGCTCAACCCACCTTCCAAGTTAGTACTAATTCATGACACTCCTAAATTTCTCAAGCTTTCTTTCTTAGAACCCTAAATTTGAGTTGAAAAGGATTTAGGAAGGTGCTTTGTGAGTGATGAGGACAGATGAGGGTTATTCTGAAAGAACTGAGAAGAGGGTTCTCGCATCACAGGATGTGAGATCTGGGGAAGCTGCAGTGTAGGTCATCATTTTCTCCTTCCAGCAACACAGTGCGTTTTAGGAAACTTGAGTACCTCTGAGTAAACGGATTCTGTCTGTGCACTGACACAGGCCTTGTCTCCAGAGGCACTCATACCTCCTCTTCAAAAAGGCCCTTGGTGCAAGCCCAAGGATGATGCAGAAGAGGCTTCACTGGTGTAAGCCAACCACAGAGAAATCAAACTACACTTTTAGCAAAATAATCTATGCCAACCTGTGTGTGGATCTGACCATTTTTCATGCTAGGTGTGGGCCAGGTGGCAGGCACTGTCTCCTGACCAGCGGCAAAATGAGCCCAGAAAGAGCTGCATTGTGCTGGTTTTGACTTTCCAGCTCTAAGTTGTCACCTGTGTCTTTATGTTTATGCTGATGGGAATTGTGTGACTTTGAGAACCATCTGCCATGCCACCCATGCACAGGAGTGCGTTCTAAAGAAGAACTATCAAGGTAGGTGGAGACTGAGAAACCCTCTTTGTGTGACTCTTGCTAAATTTTTAGGAAGGTGGCTCTCAGGAGCCCTGGAAGCCAAAGCAAAGAGTGAGTGAGATTTTTTTTTTTTTTACCACTGAATAGTTGGGACAGGATCTTCTGGTTCTGGTGCTGTGTTGCCACTGGCCCTTAATACAACTAATAGTCCTATCAGGAGAAAAAGAGTTTGCTGAGGAATCTGGGATCTTCGTTCTTGCAAGATCATCAGGCAAAAAGATGCTGTTCAATTATACAGAAGGAAAGGAATTGGGCTATAAATATGCCACTGGGGCTTATTAATGGTAGGATTTTCAGGAAATGAAGGATCAGTAGGAAGGATTTGGGGTTAGGGGAGGTTGACTTACCAGGGGTCCACATCTGTCGTCTCACTCCCCATCAAGCAACTTGATGCCCAGGGCAATGTGCTGCTTAACTGCACTCATTCAATTACTGCTCCTTCTTCTTCCAACAAATCTTTACTGATTACCTCTTAGATGGAAATGGTTGCCTTCCTAGAGAGGACTTGGAGGCAGAAATTAGGGATCCCCTTTTCTTGTCTTTCTTTTTCTCCAGGTGAAAAGCTAAGAATTGGACTAGGGCTGTGAATCCATGCGCAGAAACATGACAAGTTTCACTGAAGTTTTCTGAAATGATACTTCATGCTGCAAAGACAAGGGTTTCTGTACCGTGTTTTAGAGCCTTGGACCTTGATCCTGAGTTTTGCTCCTCCTATTCACCCCTTCTCTGTTCTCATGTGTAAGCCTCAAAGGACTGGTCTTTCTTTACCCTGCTTTGTCCAAGCCCTGAAACCTGCTCCTCTCCAGCTAGAAGTGTTCAAGTTTTAACAGCTCAACCCATCTGATAGGTGCTTTCTCCCTCCCACCACCCGTGGTACTCTGTCCTTTCTTAGATTCTAGTCTCCATTTGCTTTGTTCCTTCCTTCTGCATAATTTGTTTTAAATTTGTTGAGGCTTGTTTTATGGCCACTGTTATGGATTGAAATATGTCCCCCAATTTAGGAAATAATATTGGAGTCATTATTCTCTGTCCTTGAGCATAGAGAATGTGACCTAGCTGGAGCTAGACTCACAAGGAATCACAAGGACTCATAAGGACACAACTAGGACCTAAAGTATAAAGACAATAGCTAGGATAATCTCGGAAAAAATCTTTTAGGGAAACTTGCACATAAACGAATCATAAAACTGAGCACAAAAACTTTCCACTTTTATCTTTTTCTACTAGGTTTTAGTGAATGGAAAATTTGTAGGACCCAGTGAGGACCCTCCTGACTGTCATTACTGAAATCTGTACCAATGCTTGTTAAGAAAGACAATTCAAAATGTAGGATCACAGTTTCTAGCCAATCTGTGAAAAGGTGATGC
>NW_004444024.1:2568522-2569961 GCF_000243295.1 Trichechus manatus latirostris | reverse complement strand
ATTTTGACATTCTTTTGTTAGTGCATAAAATATTCAGGATTATTATGCCTTCTTGGTGGATTGGCCTGTTTATCATTAAATAATGTCCCTCATAATCCCTGGTTATATTCATTTTCTTGATAATATAGCCACTGTAGCATTCTTTGGATTTTAATTTATGTGATACATCTTTTTACATCCTTTTACTTTATCTATCTATCCAGCTGTCTGCCTGTCTATTTTCTATCTATCTATCTATCATCTATCTCTCTACATACTTATCTTTTTACCTGTCTATCTATCTCTTCATATTTAAAGTAGGCTGTTTTTGAGTACAGCCTATAATTGGTCCTGGTTTTTTATACAATTAGACAATCACTGTTCTTTAATTGGCATGTTGTACTGTTTACTTTTAGTGTAATTATTGATATGGTTGGATATATATCTACCATCTGTCTAGTCTTCTATTTTCCCCACAAAAAAATATAGGCACTTTGTATGTCTTCTTTTTAGATTATGTATTTTTTGTGATTCCATTTTAATCTTCATTATGATTGGCTTATTAGTTTTACCTTTTTCCTAAAATGTTTTAGTGGTTGCTAGGGCTTATGGACTCCCTCATCGCTATGAGTTGAAGTTGACTCAATGGTAACAGGTTTGGTTTTGGTTTGAGGGCTTATGGTATACATCTGTTACTTATCACAGTGTTACCCGAATAGGGTCCATGTCCTGGAGCAGTTGAGCCACTGAAACATACTCCAAGTCAGAAAGAGAAAGATTTAATTTAGGAAGTGTACGCCACCAGGGATCCATTAGAAACACAGACTGTCTTTAGGGAGTTCCAAAAAGCATTCTTACATTAGACCTTATATATGATTTTTACAAAGGTTAGAAGTGTTGTTATTCACTCCAAGATAATTACAGGAGACTCTTTATCATACTATAGAGGTAGGGAACCAGACATTTCCTTATCAGGCTGAAGATATTTGTCTCTGACATCTGGGTTCTAATCTTCCTGTGGGGGATCCTAAGTCATAAAACAGAGTCATTAACAAACGTATGTGCAAAACAAAGCCATTAACAAAGGTATGTGAAAAGGGAGAAGGCAAATAAAAAAGAAAAAAAACTTACAGGTTCGTTATGGCGTTAGTAATGTCAAGCCCTCAGTTGCCCATTCTGAAAAGGAGAAAACATGCTGGGGAGTATTAGGGTCACAACAGTTTACCTTAAAATTATATCACTGCACATAAAGTGAAGATCCTTACAAAAGTATACCTCCAATTTGTTGCTTCCATTCTTCATGTTACTATCGTCACATATTTTACTTTTACATGTACTATACATGTCACGATACTTTGTTACAATTTTTGCATTAGATAGTCAATTACTTCTTGGAGCATTTAAAAATAAGCAAAACAATGTCTTCTACATTTACCTTCATTTATGCCATTTCTGGTGCT
>NW_004444024.1:2562748-2566355 GCF_000243295.1 Trichechus manatus latirostris | reverse complement strand
GGTTTTCTTGCCTGTAATTTCTATGGAAGCAGATTGCCAGGCCTTTCTATGCAGTGCCTCTGAGTGCGTTCGAACCACCAAATTTGAGATTACCATTTGAGCACAAATGTTTGCACCACAAGGGAACTTTCTTAGAGATAAACTATAAAGAAATGAGAATAAAATCACCATTGTTTTCAGTAGCAACCTTGGAATCTGGAATGAATGGAGAAATGCCTTTAACATTCTCAAGGTGTCTTTCAGGTTTTAAGGTAACAGAGGAAAGGTATCACGTATTGAACTGTATCCCCAAAAATGTGTGTCACCTTGTCTAGGCCATGATTCGCAGTATTATGTAATTGTTCCCCATTTTGTGATCTGATGTAATTTTCCTCCATTTTGTGTATTGTGTAATTATCTTCCATTTTATGTGTTGTACATTCTAAACCTCTGTATGTTGATAGGCAGCATTAATGAGAGCTGTATCTTAAGTAGCACCTTTACTAAAGGGCATGATTCAAGTCACAGCCTGACTCAAGTCACAGCCTAACTCAAATCACCTACTTAAGTCACTGCCTTACTCATTCATACCATTGCTTGAGTCACATCTTTATCTTAAAAGAAATAAAAGGAAAGAGAAGCAAGCACAGCAGAGAGGAACCTGTCGACAACCAAGAAAAACGAGCTGGGAGTGGAGCACATGTTTGTATCCGGGGTCCCTGCACTGAGAACCTCCCAGACACAGGAGAAGACTGATGCCAAGACACTTGGAGATCTCCAAAGAACCACCAATGTTGAAAGGAGACAACAACCTTCTCCCACAGCCAACAGAGAGAGAAAGCCTTCCCTTAGATCTAGCACTCTGAATTCAGACTTCTAGCCTCCTAAAGTTTGAGAAGATAAATTTCTTTTTGTTAAAGCCATCCACCTGTGCTATTTCTGTTATAGAGCACTTGATAAGTAAGATAAAGGGTATTTCTTCCATCCAATCCTCAGAAACCATTCAAGCACACCAAGGAGGGTGAGAGACAAAAGTGCATACTTTACCTTTGAAGCAACAAACCACCAGTAACATCACAATACAAAATGAAAACATGGAAAACCAAAGAAGGAGTGAGAATGACTTGACAGGAGGGGATGTGGAAATGTAGGAGTCTTGCAGAGGGCTTACAAGTAGCAGAACCCAGAGAGGCTTAGGAGTTGGAGTCACCAGGAACAGCAAAGATGGGATGAGGCAATGACATTAATAAAAGGGTGGAAGTTGGTAAGGAGCAGTTAGAGTCCCATTCTCCACCCTGCTCTTCCCAGCAAGACAACTGCATCTTCCTCAGGGCTCGCACTATTTCTCCTTGAATGCTGGAGAGACTCCTGCTCTCATGCAAATAGGAGTTGGAGAATTTTGCTATGGAAAAAATGACCACTGGAAAATGAGAGAACTACAATTAATGACAAATGCAATTAAAATACAGGGCTCCCTCCCTGGAAAAGCCATCTTTGCTAGCCTGCCCCACAGTATAGACCACCAGTCAAAAAGCTCTGCCCTTGCTCACAAAGCTTCCTGTCAGCATTCTGGTACCTTCAGTATTAAACTTCAGAAGCAGAGTCATGAGAAATTTTAGGAATTCCTTCTACAGGGAGACAGAGGTAAAATAAACACATTTTTTTTTCTTTAAAAAAAAGCAAAGTAGATACAGAGGAAATTAGAAAACTCTTTCAAAAACACCAATCTATTTAATCATAAATTTTTTAATATTAATAGTAAATTTGGAAGACAAGGTTGGAAAAAAAATACCAGATACTAGAAATAAATAAATAAATGAACAAAAAAACAAAGTGATAGACAAAAGAGAAAGCCAGAGTTTTGGAGTCAGACTTGACACCTCTCTTTCTATCACAACCCACATCCTCTCCATTAATAAATTCTGTCAACTTTACCTTCAGAACCTATCCAGCCTTGGTCCTATTACAACCTCCAGTGCTAACCCTAGCACAGTCATCATCATCCTTCACCTGCAACACTGCAATAGCCTTCTAGTTACCCTGCTTCCAGGCTGCCTTACCTCCCATTCCAGCCATAGTTTGTTCTTTGCAGTTGTAGCCACAGAGCTTCTTTTAAAAGATAACTAGACCAGGTCATTCCTGTGCAGAACACCTCTCATTGGATTCCAATTGTCCTCAGAGGGTAGCTGAAATCCTTATCGGGGTCTGCAACACAATACAAGATCTACGATCCCTTTACCTCTCTGATCTAATTTTCTACTCTCCCCACTCCAGCAAATCTTGGCCTCCTTGCTATTCTTCAAAAGCTTCAGCAAAACATTACTTCGAAACATTTGCATTTTCTGTTCCCTATGCTTTGGAAACTTTCTCTAGGGAGCCTACAACCTGAGTCCCTCATGCCCTCAGGTCTGTGATCAAATATCACCTTCTCAATGACATCTACACTCAAAAACTATAGCAAGATAACATCATTTATGCTAGTCTGTCAGTTGTACTAAAGAATTCCATGAGTGGCATTATTCCAATCTGAGCAACATTTAGCTCATAAATTATTAGGCAGTATACCCAAACAGACACAATTTTCAAGAGTTTCTTTCATTAACAATTATAAAGTAGTAACAATTATAAACACCAAGAGGCAGTAACAGTGTCACATTTATGTTTTCAATATCACGTAGCACCATTAGGCAAACAATTTTTAAAAGTACTAAAAATTCACCCGCATTCATTAGCATCTATATTTCTAAAGGGAAGACAATGAGTTGGTATCTAGGGGAACACTTGCTAGGATTCTCTGTATCCTTTAAACATCATGGAGTGGTAGTTTACACAGAAGGATGATACTGAGGAAGTTCCTGCTCCATTAGGCACCAAGTTGAGGAAACAGTTTACTGTCTCAGGCAAGAAAGGTTACAAAATGATGGCTAGTAGACACTCCCATGTACTGTAACAAGAGAAAAGTATAGATGATTGATTCTTCTTTTCTAAGGTTATATTTAGGTGGAATTCTTTGAGTATCTTCCCCGGACCAAGTGTAGATTATGCACATGTCTTTAAATCATCATGACGTTCAATTATCATTTGAACAGGGATTTTTATTCCATAAAAATCCTCATGAAAGACTATATAGCTGTCCTTCACCTCTTCTCTTTCAGCTTCAGGATAATAACTCACGTGTAAGTGCGAGAGCCACCATGCATCTGTTGGTTTCTGGTACTGTGGTGGCTTGCATTTGCTGTGATACTGAAAGCTATGATACTGGTCTTTCAAATAACAGCAGTATCACCCATACTGGCAGGTTTCAGCAGAGCTTACAGAACAAAACAGACTAGGAAGAAGGACCTCGTGAATTTTCTGAAAAAATTGGCCAGTGAAAACCTTATGAATAGCAGTGCGACACTGTCTGACAGTGCTGGAAGATGAGCCCCTCAGGTTGGAAGGCACTCAAAATGTGACTGGGGAAGAGAAGCCTTCTCAAAGTACAGTCAACTTTAATGACTTGGATGGAGTCAAGCTTTCAGGACCTTCATTTGCTGATGTGGCAGGACTCAAAATGAGAAGAAACAGATGCAAACATCCATTAATAATTGGAATATGGAATGTACAATGTATGAATCTAGGAAAACTG
>NW_004444024.1:2560491-2561791 GCF_000243295.1 Trichechus manatus latirostris | reverse complement strand
CAATCCTGATCCAAATTCCAACAACATTTTTTAACGAGATGGAGAAAAAAATCACCAACATCATATGGAAGGGAAAGAGGCCCTGGATCAGTAAAACATTACTGAAGAAGAAGAACAAAGCATGAGGCCTCACACTAACTGATTTTAGAAATTATTATACTGCCACTGTAGTCAAAACAGCCTGGTACTGAAACAACAACAGATACATAGACCAACGGAACAGAATAGAGAATCCAGAGGTAAATTTATCCGCCTATGAGCAGCTGATATTTGACAAAAGCCCAAAGTCCATTAAATGTGGAAAAGACAATCTCTTTAACAAATGGTGCTGGCATAACTGGATATCCACCTGCAAAGAAATGAAATAAGACCCGTACCTCACACCATGTACAAAAACTAACTCAAAATGGATTAAAGACGTAAATACAAAAACTAAAACGATAAAGATCATTGAAGAAAAAATAGGGACAATGCTAGGAGCCCTAATACATGGCATACACAGAATACAAACCATGATTAACAATGCACAAACATCAGAAAAGAAACTATTTAACTGGGAGCTCCTAAAAATCAAACACTTATGCTCATCAAGAGACTTCTCCAAAAGAATAAAAAGACAACCTACAGACTGGGAAAGAAATTTTGGCTATGACATATCTGATCAAGGTCAAATCTCTAAAATCTACAAGGTACTGCAAAACCTCAACAGCAAAAAGACAAATAATCCAATTAAAAAATGGGCATAGGATATGAACAGACACCTCACCAAAGAAGACATTCAGGCAGCTAACAGATACATGAGGAAATGCTCATGATCATTATCCATTAGAGAAATGCAAATCAAAACTACAATGAGATATCACTTCATACCAGCAAGGCTAGCATTAATCCAAAAAACACAAAATAATAAGTGCTGGAGAGGTTGTGGAGAGACTGGAACACTTATACAGTGTTGATGGGAATGTAAAATGGTACAACCACTTTGGAAATTGATTTGGCACTTCCTTAAAAAGCTAGAAATAGAAGTACCATAGCATCCAGCAATCCGACTCCTTGGAACATATCCTAGAGAAATAAGAGCCATCACACAAATAGATATATGCACATCCATGTTCATTGCAGCACTGTCCACAATAGCAAAAAGATGGAAACAACCTAGGTGACCATCAACAGATGAATTGATAAACAAATTATGGTACATATACACAATGGAATATTACACAACGATAAAGAACAATAATGAATCTGTGAAACATCTCACAACATGGATAAATCAGGAAGGCATTATGCTAAGTGAAAT
>NW_004444024.1:2533719-2535797 GCF_000243295.1 Trichechus manatus latirostris | reverse complement strand
TTGACAAAACCTGAGAATTTGTGCAAATGAATAGAGGCTGGCCAGGCCACAAGCACAACCTGGTGGTCAATATCTACTAACTTCAGGAAGGGCAGGGAGCATGATTCAAATTAATCATGATAAGATTAGCACTTTTACTTAGTCTTCTTCTGCATTCCCTCACTTTTCTCTTTAAAAAACTTGCTGTAACTGCCCTAGGTAAATTCTCCCAGTTTCTGTGAAAGGAGAGGTCTCCCAGTGAGCGCACAGATTAATTGATTGAATATACAATGTAAGCTTTAACTTCTTTGTGCTACTGTTACTATTTTGTGTTGTGCTGTCTAAAAGTGTTGTTTGTCATAAAAAGGAGAATTACAGGGTAGAACACAGGCCTAAAGCTCCTTCAGTCTGTTGTTCAAGCCAGCCTCACAGATAGGCCAGTTTAAAGTTCCTACCAGACAAGCTTCCACTTGGATAAACTTTAGTGTGGATCACCTATAAAATGAGATGAGGTTCAACTTCCATTCTGTTTTTGTCCTGAGAGCTTGGCTTTGATCCAGAGACAGCCTTCTTTCTGCTTTTCACTTTGCCAGAGGACACAGAGTGTCAGGTCTGCATGTGGAGGTGGCCAACAATCAAGGTGCAGGAGCATTACTTTCCTGCAAACTTACCAAAACTCCTGAGGTCTTTTAAGTCTCAATCCTCTCTTATTCTTGAAAAAAGTCCTGCTTTTCACATGTTCTCTCACTCCTAATTTTTGCATCTATCTTTCTAAATGACATAACTTAAAAAAGGATCATTTGGGTTGGCAGTGATTACTTTGGAGATTTTTCAAAATCGGTAAACTGCTTCATTTAAACAGTCCAATAGATATAAGGGGATTCACACGTCTCCAAGAGATTGGAGTGCTTATTTTGACTGATATAATGTGGCTTCTACAAGAAGAACAATTCCAAAATGGCCTGTTTAAAAGATTCTTTAAAATATGCAGAAGATAGTGTTAAATCCCTAGTTTCAGGAGAAGGAAGTGTTACTCTTTCTGCTGCCATATGTATATGGATGTATATTATGTGTGCATATGTCATATTTTTCTACCTTGTACGGTATTACCAACTAGGTTATAATATCCATTCAAGGAACTTTATTTTGATTGAATTAAAGATGAGTGAACATTTAAAAAATTGAATAGTACCAATATCCCAGAAATTAATGAAAGTGAATTTGTAATGACGATTTCTTTCCACAGTAATTATGTTTTCAGTACAACACTATAAACACTGTTTTCAAGATCTTTTCAGTAACTTTAAATCTTGGATTAAGACACAATTAGGCAAGGTGTGCAACATGGATTGTGTTAAAAATAGAGAGCAGTTTTGTTCCAATGTGAAAAATCAAGTTGTTCTAGGACAAAAAAAATGAAAGTGTGGGGCAAGGCCCTATGTTTACGAAAAGTAGAAGAATGTTTGTGGTAAAGGGATATTCTTACAGACAAAGTTAAGACTTGAAAGGATTTTTTAAAAGCTTTAGTATCAAAGAGTATGCAAAGCTAGAATTTGGTTTTCTCTTAGCTAAAATGACAAAATTTTCTTTAATTACTGGGTTGCTCTTAGAAAGAGCTTCTAAAGGCTTATCTTTATTATCTTTGAAATTTGCCTAGAAGGCAAATATTCTATGTATTTTCAAAATAAATTCCTGATCATATGTTGACCCTATCATGTCCTCCATTGTTTAAGAGAAACTAAATCCTCTCACATATGAGAAAGCTGAATTTTAAAATTATTATTATTATTTACAATCATAATACCTCCTATATTAACTTCTAAAATGTTTCTATTGTTACTTTGGCTATATAGATATTCAAGTCCTATTTTTCCACGACCTGTAGTTCTATTTAACCAAATGTTAAAAATCTCTTCACATCTAATCCTAAATGATTTCTTTATCCCTAAATCTTGTCTTTTGGCATTTCCCAGCATGCCCCCAGAAAAGTCTCAAAAGATTTGTTTTCTTTCTGTTTCTAAACAGAGAGGTTGTAAAACTATGTTATGAGTCAAATGGGCAGTGTTATCAAACCAGAAGAGGGCCTTACAATATTTTGG
>NW_004444024.1:2528530-2532573 GCF_000243295.1 Trichechus manatus latirostris | reverse complement strand
GTCCTCTGGTTATGGTGCTGTGCTGCCACTGGCTTTTAATACTAGTGGTCCTATCAGAAGAAAAAGAATTTGCTTAGGTGTTTTTGCCCTTGGTTCCTACAAGATCATCAGGCAAAAAGATGCTATTCGATTTTGAGGAACGAAAGAAATTGGGCTATAAATATTCCCCTGGGACTTGTTAGTGGTTGGACTCAGTAAATGAAGGATCAGAAGGAAGGATATGGGGCTGGGGAGGTTGACCCACCAGGGGCCCACCTCAGTCATCTCAGTCCCTTCCCAACAAGCAGCTTGATGCTCATGGTAATGTGCTGTTTAACTGCACTCATTGAATCACTGCTCCTTCCTCTTCCAACAAAAGTTTATCGATTACCTCTTAGATGGCAAATAGTTGTCTTCCTGGAGAAGACTTGGAGGCAGAAATTAAGAATCCCCTTTTCTTGTCTTTTTATTCTCCAGGTGAAGAGGTAAAATTTGGGTTCCAGAGCTGTCAATCCATGTGCACAAACACATCAAGGCTCGTTGGAGTTCTTCTAACTCATACTTCATGCTGCAAAGACAAGGATTTCTGCAATGTGTTTTAGAGTCTTGGACTTTGATCCCGAGCCTTGGACCTCCTATTCACCCCTTCTCTTTTCTCACGTGTGAGCCTCAAAGGACTGAACTTTCTTTCTCCTGCATTGCCCAAGCCCTGAAGCCTGCTCCTGCCCAGCTAGAAGTGTTCAAGTTTTAACAGACCAACCCATCTGATAGGTGCTGTCTCCCTCCCACCACCCATGGTGCTCTGTCCTTTCTTAGATTCTAGTCTCCTTCCTTCACTTTGCTCCTCCCTTTTGTATAATTTATTTTAAATTTGTTAAAGCTTGCCTTATGGCTACTCTTATGGATTGAAGTATGTCCCCCAAAAATATGCACTATAAATCCTAACCTCTATGCCTGTGGTTATAATCCCAGTTGAGAAATGGTTGTATTTGTTATGTTAATGAGGCAAGATTAGTGTGGGATATATCTTGAGTCAATCTCTTTTGAGATATAAAAGAGGTTAAACAAAGGAGCAGAACAGAGATGATGTAAGATAGATGTGAAGACACACGGAGATTTCTAAGGAACCAGGAAGCAGAGGCTGCAGTGACAAGGAACTTCCTCCAGAGCACACAGAGGGAAGCCTTCCCTCTGAGGTAGATGTCTGAATTCAGACTCCGCGCCGTCTAAACTGTGAGAAAATAAATTTATGTTTGTTGAAGACATCCACTTGTGGTATTTCTGTTATAGAGGCACTAGATAAGTTAGACAGCCACAATATATATTCATGAATGTTCCAGGGCAGTTGAAAGGAATGTGTATTCTACCAATGCCAATTAGGACTAGTTGTTTGACAGTGTATTTAGATATTCAAACTAGAGGGTTTTTCTTTCTTTCTTTCTTTTTTTTTTTTTTTAATCAACTTGTTCCATTGATTACCGAGAAAAGAGCTTTGAAATCTCTAGCTATTATTATGAATTGGTCTATTTCCTGCTTTTCATTGATTGTTGCTTTATGCATTTCGACATTCTTTTGTAAGTGCATAAAACATTCCGTATTATTAGGTCTTCTTGGTGGATTGGTCTTTTTATCATTAAGTAATGTCCCTCATCATCTCTGGTAATATTCATTTTCTTGATAACATAGCCACTCTGGCTTTCTTTGGATTATACTTTACATGATACGCCTTTTTACATCCTTTTACTTTATCTATATAGGTTTCTAGTTGTCTGACTGTCTATTTGTCTATCTCTCTATATTTAAAGTAGGCTGTTTTTCAGCACAGCATAAAATTGGTCCTGGTTTTTTATACAATTAAACAATCTCTGTTCTTTAATCAGCATGTTAAACTCTTTACTTTTAATGTAATTACTGATATGGTTGAATATGGATCTACCATCTTGCTAGTTGTTTTCTATTCCCCCCCCAAAAAAAAAAATACAGGCACTTTGTATGTCTTGTTTTAGATTGTGTATTTTTTGTGATTCCATTTTATCTCTGTTATTATTGACTTATTAGTTATCCCTCTTTCCTAAAATATTTTAGTGTTTGCTAGGGCTTATGAACTCCTGGGTCACTATGAGTTGAAATCGACTCAGTGGCAAATGGTGTGGTTTTGGTTTGAGGACTTACGGTATACATCCATTACTTATCACAATTTACCTTAAAAGAATATTATACCACTGCACATAAAGTGAAGAAACTTACAAAAGTATTTTTACAATTTCTCCCTTCCTTTCTTCATGCTATTCTTGTCATATATTTTACTTTTACATGTACTATATACATCTCATGATACTTTGTTACAATTTTTGTGTTAGATAGTCAATTACTTTTTGGAGCATTTAAAAATAAATAAAACAATGTCTTTTACATTTACCTTCATTTATACCATTTCTGGTGCTCTTCATGTCCTTGTGCAGACCTAAGTTTCTATTTGCTATCATAGTCCTATCTGAATAACTTCCTTAACATTTCTTATAATACACTGCTGGCAATGAGTTATCTCAGCTTCTCTTTTTTTTTAGAAAAATCTTTATTTTATCTTCAGATTTGGAACTAGTTATGCTGGCTGGGTAGGATTTCTGGACTGGAACTTTTTTTTATTGGTGTTGAAAGCACTCACTCCATTGTCTACTGGCTTGCATGGTTTCTGATGAGTATTCTGGTTAAATTTCCTGTTTTTGTTTCTCAGTATGCAAAGAGCTTTCTTCTCTTATTGTTCTCGAGATTTTCTCTTCACCTTTGATTTTTAGCAGTTCGATGATGTTGTGGTTTCAGTATTTATCCGGTTTGGGATTCTCTCAGTTTCTTGGATCTGTGTTTTAATGGGTTTCATTATTTTTGGAAAATCATGGTCATTGTCTCTTTAAGTATAAATTCTGCTTGATTCTCTTTTCTACTTTTCAGAGGCCTATCACATATGTTAGACTCTTTAATATTATCCCAAATATCATGGATGCTCTGTGCTTTTTCTTCCTCTTCTCTTTTTTATTCCTTTATCTTTTTGTGTTTCTTTCTAAATAATTTCTAGGGCATTCTCTTCAAGTTCATGGATTCTTTCCTCGGCTGTGGTAAGATTACTGATAAGCCCATCATAGAAAATGTTTACCTCTCAGATTGTGTTTTTTTTCTGGCATATTCCTTTGAGTCTTCTTTAGAGATTCTATTTTTCTTTTCAAATTCTTCATGTATTCATCTATGCTGTCTAAATTTTCCACTCCATCTTTTATCATGTTAATTACATTCATTTTAACATCCTTACTACACATTTGCCAACAATTGGGTCATTGCTCAGTCTAGCTCTAGTGATTAATCTCTTGACAGTGGTTTGGATCCTCCTGCTTTTTTGTGAGTCTTGTCCTTTTTTATCTAATGTTGGGCATTGTGCGTAGAAGAGTAGAGACTGAGGTTAATAGTACTGATGCCTAGAAACGGACAAGTCTCTACTGTGCCACACTGTTAGTATTAGGATTTGGTTAATGCAGTCAGGAGTTGAGGTAGGCTGGTCCTTGTTGCTGCTCTCATTACACCACAGGCTTCAAATTCGTCTAGCGGTAAGTAGCTATGGTCTTGTGCTCGCATGGATGGCAGGGGTGCTGGAGGGTTTTTCTTTGTGTTCATCTCTGCACTCAGCTATCAGCCATCCCTGAATGACTGCACCACAGAAGAGGTCTCTCTCTAGGATTTTGCTCTGTCTCTAGGATTTTGCACTCTCTCTAGGATTTTGCTCTCTCTCAGCAGTACACTACTTCTGCTTGCTACTAATTGCCAGGTTTATGGTTGAGACAAATGATTCTCTGTTGTTCTGCTTCAACTACAGTTGAATGTATAGTAAAATGAAAGACAAGAATTTATCAAAGAAATGTGAGATAAGTAACATCAGCACATTTTCATCACCTGAAATGAGACATAAGACTTCAAATAGAAAGTCTTCCAAATGTCAAGCAATATAACAAAAAAGACCCCACTCACACATATCGTTGTTAAAATTCAGGTTGCCAAGTATAAAGAAAAGATACTAC
>NW_004444024.1:2526003-2528430 GCF_000243295.1 Trichechus manatus latirostris | reverse complement strand
ATTTCCTAGGGAGAAAAAAAAACACCAAAAACTGAACTTGTTGTCGTTGAGTTGATTTCAAGGTATAGCAACCCCATGTTTTCCAGAGTCAAACAGCTTCATAGGGTTTTCTTGCCTGTAATTTCTATGGAAAAAAAGATTGCCAGGACTTTCTTATGTGGCACCACTGGATGTGTTCGAACCACTAACTTTTAGGTTACCACTTGAGCACGAATGTTTACACCACAAGGGAACTTTCCTAGAGATAAACTATAAAGAAATGAGAATAGAATTGAAAGGAGCTGTGTGGGAAAGGGGCTGTGTGGGAAAGAGGCTGTGCGGGCCTAGTGTCTCGGATATTGTGGTATTGTTATTGCATAGCTTGCATAGTTCACTTCCACATGCTCCTATGATTTTGATTTTGATTTTCCTTCTCTCTTCCCTCCTGTTTTCCTGTGATTTTATAAAAGTTTAAAATTAACCTAAGTTCCTCTTTAAGAGGTAGAACAAGTGATAAAATCTGGAAGCAAGACAACTGAACAAAGGAACCATCTTGTGACTGAAACCAGGATGGTGTCAGAGGATCTTCAAGAATATCTGCAGAAGGTCAACATGTCTGGAACATGGTCATTGTGCCCACTTCAAAGGGGAACTAACATTCCATAGATCCTTCAGACCGTGACCTTGTCCCTATAAAATCCTCTGATCGGCCTCCAGAGGGGGAGGCAGATTTTGGAGTAGTCCATTCCCCTCTGTCTCCTGTATATTGATATACAACAAAGACCATCTTGCTGCTTACCTCACCCCATCTCAGTATTGGCTTTTTGCAGCAGGTTGTTCAAATCCGCGTTTTGTGGTAGCAAAATCAACATTGTTCTCAGTAGCTTTGAAATCTGGAATAAATAGAGAAATGCCTTTAACATTCTCATGTGGTCTTTTAGGTTTTAAGATGACAGAGGAAAGGTATCATGGATTCAATTGTGTCCCCAAAAATATGTGTTAATTGTCTAGGCCATGATTTTCAGTACTGTGTAATTATCCTCCATTTTGTGGTATTGTGTAATTATCTTCCATTTTATATGTTGTAAATACTAAACCTCTATATGTTGATAGGCAGGATTAGTGTGGCCCGTATCTTAAGTTACGCCCTTATTAAAGGACATGACTCAAGTCACCTACTTAAGTCACCACCTTACTCAGTTCACACCATTGCTTGAATCACACCTTTTGTCTTACAAGAAATAAAAGGAAAGATAAGTGAGCAGAGGGGAAAGGGACCTCATGACAACCAAGAAAGAACAGCTAGGACTGGAGCATGTTTCTACCTGGGGTCCCTGCACTGAGAACCTCCCAAACCCAGGAGAAGACTGATGCCAAATCACACAGAGATCTCCAAAGAATACCAGGCCCACAGATGTTGAAAGGAGACAACGACCTTCCCCAACAGCCAACAGAAAGAGAAAGCCTTCCCTTAGAACCAGCACTCTGAATTTGGACTTCTAGCCTCCTAAAGTATGAGAAAATAAATTTCTATTTGTTAAAGCCATCCACTTGTGGTATTTCTGTTATAGCAGAACTTGTTATGTAAGACAAAAGGTATTTCTGCCATCTAATCCTCAGAAAACATTCAAGCACACTAAGGAGGGTGAAAGACAAGTGCATACTTTACCTTGGAGGAAAAAGCACCAGTAACATCACACTACAAAATACAATTATGGAAAACCAATGAAGGAATGAGAATGACTTTACAGGATGGGATGTGGAATTGTAGGGGTCTGAAGAGGGCATACAAGTAGCAGAACCCAGACAGGCTTAGGAGTTGGAGCCACCAGGAACTGCAAAGGTGGGGTCTTAGTCATCTAGGGCTACTCTAACAGAAATATCACAAGTGGATGGCTTTAACAAATATAAATTTATTTTCTCACAGTCTAGTAGGCTAGATGTCCAAATTCAGGGCGTTAACTCCAGGGGAAGGCTTTCTCTCTGTCGGCTCTGGAGGGAGGTCCTTGTCGTCAATCTTCCCCTGGACTAGGAGCTTCTCCGTGCAGGAACCCCAGGTCCAAAGGATGTGCTCTGCTCCTGGCACAGCTTTCTTGGTGGTATGAGGTCTCTCTTCTCTGCTTGCTTCCCTTTCATCTCTTGTAAGATAAAAGATGGTGCAGGCTACACTCCAGGGAAACTCCCTTTACATTGGATGAGGGATGTGACCTTAGTAAGGGTGTTACAATCCCACCCTAATCCTCTTTAACATAAAATTACAATAACAAAATGGAGGACAACCACACAATATTGGAAATCATGGCCTAACCAAATTGACACATATTTGTAGGGGACACAATTCAATCCATGACGGGTGAGATGAGGCTATGGCCTTAATAAAAAGGGAAGAAGTTGGTAAGGAGTAGTTAGGGTCCCAGTCTCCACCCTGCTTCTCATAGTAAGATGACC
>NW_004444024.1:2523908-2525387 GCF_000243295.1 Trichechus manatus latirostris | reverse complement strand
ATCCTCTCCTTTAATAAATTCTGCCAACTTTACCTTCAGAATCTATCCAGCCTTGGTTCTATCACAACCTCCAAGGCTACCCCTGGTACAGTCACCATCATCCTTCACCTGCAACACTGCAATAGCCTCCTGGTCTCCTTGCTTCCAGGCTGCTTTACCTTCTATTCTGGCCGTAGTTTATTCTTTACAATTGTAGCCACAGTGCATCTTTTAAAAGATAGGTGGCTCAGGTCATTCCTGTGCAGAACACCTCTGATTGGATCCCAATTGTCCTCAGAGTGCAGCTGAAATCCTTACAGGGTCTGCAAAACAACACAAGATCTCAGGTACTTTATTTCTCTGATCTAATTTTTGTCTCTCCCCACTCCAGCAGATCTTGGCCTCCTAGTTATTCTTCAAAACCACCAGCAAAATATTACTTCAGAACATTTGCACTTTCTGTTCCCTATGCTTTGAAAACTTTCTCTAGGTAGCCACCAACCTCACTCCCTCATGTTTTTAGGTCTCTGATCAAATATCACCTTTTCAGTGAAGTCTGCAACCAAAAACTATAGCAAGATAACATCATTTGTGCTTAGTCTTTTTCAGTTATACTAAAGAATCCCATGAGGGGCATTACTCCAATCTTAACAATGTCTGCCTCATAAATTATTAGATAATATACCAAAATAGAGACAATTTTCAAGAGTTTATTCCATTAACAATTATAAAGTAGCAACAACTATAACACCAAGAGGCAATAACATTTGTACATTTATGTTTTCAATATCTCATAGAATCATTAGGCAAATAATTTTTTACTAGCACTAAAAATTCACCCACATTCATTAGGATCTGTATTTCTAAAGGGAAGACAATGAGGTGATATCTAGAGGAACATATGCTGGGATGCTCTGTAGGCCTTTAAACATCAGGGAGTGATAATTTACATAGAAGGATGAGACTAAGAAAGTTCTTGTTCCATCATGCACCAAGTTGAGGAAAAAGTTACTATTTCAAGAAACAAAGGCCACAAAATGACAGCTAGTAAATACTCCCATGCATTGTAACAAGAGAAAAGTTCAAATGATTGCTTGTTTTCTCTCAGATTACATTTGGGAGGAATTTTTTGGACATCTTCCCGTGACCAAGTGTAGATGATGCAGATGGCTTTACATCATCATGTTCTTCAATCATCATCTGAACAGGGATTTTTCTTCCATGATAGTTCTTGTGGACGACTATATAGCTGTCCCTGACCACTTCTCTTTGAGTTTCAGGATAATAACTCAGGTGTAAGTGCATGAGCCACCGTGTATCTGTCATTTTGTTGTATTGTGGTGGCTGGCATGTTGTTGTGATACTGGAAGCTATGCCACTGGTCTTTCAAATACCAGCAGGGTCACCCATACTGGCAGGTTGCAGCAGAGGTTACAGACTAAGACTGACTAGGAAGAAGGACATTGCCAACTTTCTGAAAAAAAATTGGCCAGTGAAAAC
>NW_004444024.1:2519845-2521244 GCF_000243295.1 Trichechus manatus latirostris | reverse complement strand
GTGAGAACTAGCTTACATGTTAGAACTAGATTTCCATTCCTGGATAAATATAAATATTATCAAAAATCCCAATTAAACTTCACCGTTTATATACTATTTTTAATAATATGTTTATTTTCAGCACTTCAAGCGACTTCCTTAAATTCACTTATCTCCACAAGTGTTAAGAACTGTTAAAATAATCAAAACACAAAGACATTGAAACAGAAATTTTATTTTGAGCAGTCATTCATATGCATACGGGAGATCATTTTCTGCTAAAAACAAGAGGGTCTAATAAACTAGTTATAACTGTTAAAAACTAAGTCTTTGAATTAGTTTAAAATAATATTTGATTGTTTCATGATTTAATAAACAGTTTGCAAATTGGAGGAGTGTGAGACTCCCCGCATGAAGAAAATGATCTAGAGGAAGATAGGGCCAGTGCCATTTAAAGGTCAAAGAAGGACATTGTTCTGCATAATAGAAGGAGGAAAATTAAGATTCCAGCAGCTCTGTGGTTCCCAGGGCTCTATAGAAAAGAGAAAGTTGGGGAGCCTGGAGAGGACTCTTGAGGGGGAGGTTGTCAGGCAACATGGTGGTATAAATGCCCTCTGTGAACCCCCAAATTTTCAAAAACCCTTGTACTCCCATATGTCTTTTCTTATTTAAGCGGCAAAGAGGTGAAAGCCAAAAAGGAGATAAATTTCTTGAGTCGGGTGGTGCTGAGCAAAGGCATGAGGGAAGTTAAATCCTTTGATATTTAATGAATTCCAACTCATAGAGACACTATAGACAGAGTAGAACTGCCCAATAAGGTTTCCAAGATTGTACATTTTTTATGAAGCTGACTGTCACATCTTTTTCCTGGAGAGTGACTGGTAGGTTTGAACCACTGATGTTTTGATTGCCAGCTGAGCTCTTAACCACTGCACCACCAGGGCTTCTTTGAGGGAAGCTAGGGAAGGTGAAAGGCCTGTGAGGTCAAGAGACCAGGGAGAGACAGAATTAGAGCCAAGAGTGACCACAAAAATGTAAAGTGATGTGTGCATCCACCTGATAGATACTTATATTCTAACTACACCAAAAGCACGCCTGTTCATGGGGAGCAGGTAAGAGCAAATGGTTTGGTCTACTTCATGGTTTCTGTTCTGTTCCACCTGCAGACACAGGATCCCTTGGAGGTTGGTGAGCTCCCATAAAGGGAGCCCAGCTACAGGATACATGTTACCAAAAAGGAGTGGTTTACTTAGGATGTACAGAGCCAGGGTCTGGGGAGAAAGATTTTAAATTGTGCTGCACGACTCTACAAAGCCATGCTGAACCAGCAGCCCATGAAGGTGAGAGACAAAGAAGGAGGGTTGAGAAGTCTCCCAGACAATGTGAAAGCCACTGGGCCTTCTAGGTCAAAATTTCCACT
>NW_004444024.1:2517293-2518390 GCF_000243295.1 Trichechus manatus latirostris | reverse complement strand
AAAAACAGTATCCATAGAAACTATAAGGAAAAATAATAGCATCTAAGTCCTCAAAAGCAACATAGAAAAGAAAAAAAAAAAAAAAAATGAAAAAAAAAAAAAAAACTAAGTTAAAATGATTTTCCAGCCATATTTCATTACCTAGTTTAATTTAAGAAGAGAATAAAGATCTTTTCAGAAAATCGAAGACTCAAAATGTATATATATGCATACATATATATAAAATAAAGAACTGATTCCCTAAATCAGAAGTGCCCCCTACTACAATCATAAAATACCAACTGACAGTGGCTTAAAAAGAGTAAAGGTTTGTTTTCTCACATAGTAAGAACTCCTGAGGTAGGCAGTTTTTAATATCAAGTCAGAGGCTTGAATGTCAAGTGAAGTGTCTGAAATTCTTTTGCCCTTTCCCTTATTCTTGTAGTTCATAAAGAAAAGATGGCTGTCCAATGACAGCTGTGATATCACTATTTAAGATGGTGCCTAAGCATGAGGTGCATTGGCCAGGAATCAAATATAGGATCTCCCTCATGAATCTCTATTTGGGCTGGGTTCGCTAGAGAATCAAAACCAGCAAAGTGTGTAAATACATATAGAGAGGGTTTTATATCAAGGAAATGGCTCACTTGGTTGTAGAGGCTGGAATATCCCAAGTCCATGGGTCAGGAGAGAGGCTTCTCCTAATTTATATAGCCACAGGGGCTGGTGAACTCAGAATCGGCAGGTCAGAGAGCAGGGGTTTTGCTCAGAGGCTGCAAAAATAGAAGAATCCCAAGATTGGCAGACAAGACCACAGGTAAGCTGCTAGCTCAAATCCAAAGAACCAGACAGAAGTCAGACAAACTGGAGCCAGCTGCAAGATCCAGAGCAAGAAAAGTCCATGAGCCTTGCCAGAATGTCCACTTATATTCGATGCATTCGACACACTCAAGGAAACTCCCTTTCAACTGACTGGTTACTCAGAGCAGATCCCATCGTGGAGGTGATCACAGTATATCAAATCTTATCACAGAAGTGATCACAACATCATATGACTGCCAAACCACTAAGAATTATGGCTGAGGCAAGTTGACACACAACCTTAACCATCACAGTCC
>NW_004444024.1:2514880-2516670 GCF_000243295.1 Trichechus manatus latirostris | reverse complement strand
TTGTGGCTTTCCACTGACTTTAATCAAAGGGCAGGGTAGTACTAAGACATGCCCTAAGGGATCTCCTGCACTCCAGACATACTCTTCTTTACCTCCACTATGTAATATCAATGCGATTTCCTCTTGGTAATCAGGATCAATCACACCAGCCAGTATGGTAACTCCATTCTTTGCCTGTTGATCCAGAGGCATAAGGAGCCAAAGTGGCCAGGTGGCTTTCGGTTCAATGGAATCAGTGATGTGTCTCCAGCTGGGAGCATTCCTCCCTTTGGAACTAAGACCTCTAGACTTGCAGAACATAAGGTAACAGGGACAGGAAGCGAAAATCTTGTGAATGGTTCACTTGAGGTAATAGTGAGTGATGTCACACCCATTTCCACTGTTTAATTCCTGAACCCATGAATCCTGGCTATGGGAGATACAGCACCGTATATTGGATGCTGGTTTAGAGCATACACAACCTCCTGGAGAACACTGCCCCAACCCTGCAAGGTATTGCCACCTAGCTGGCACTGTAATTGTGTCTTTAGAAGGCCATTCCATCGTTCCGTCGAACCAGCTGCTTCAGGATGATGGGGAACATGGTAAGACCAGTGAATTCCATGAGCATGGGCCCATTGCCACAATTCATTTGCTGTGAAGTGAGTTCCTTGATCCAAGATGATGCTGTGTGGAATACCATGACAGTGGATAAGGCATACTGTGAGTCCATGGATGGTAGTTGTAGCAGAAGTGTTGCTTGTGGGGAAGGCAAATCCATATCCAGAGTAAGTGTCTATTCCGGGAAGAACAAAATGCTGCCCTTTCAATGATGGAAGTGGTCCTATGTAATCAACTTGCCACTAGGTTGCTGGCTGATCCCCTTGAGGGATGGTGCCATATCAGGGACTCAGTGTTGGTCTCTGCTGCTGGCAGATTGGACACTCAGCAGTGGCTGTAGCCAAGTCATCCTTGGTGAGTGGAAGCCCATTCATAACCTCCATGCCTGCCACCATGGCCACTTTGTTCACTTGCCCATTGAGCAATGATGGGAGTAGCTGGGGAAAGAAGAGGACTGTTTTCCACAGAATGTGTCATCTGATTCACTTGATTGTTAAAATCATCCTCTGCTGTGGTCACACTTTGGTGAGCATACACATGAGACACAAATGTCTTCACTTCTTTGGCCCATTCAGAGAGGTGTATCCATGCACCTCTTCCCCATAAATTCTTGTCTCCAATTTTCTAATAATGATCCTTCCAAGTCCCTGACCATGCAGCCAAATCATCGACCACAGCCCATGAATCTGTATACAGTCACACATCTGGCCATTTTTCCTTGCAAGCAAAGCGAACAACCAGGAGCACTGTTCAAAGTTCTGCACATTGGGAGGATTTCCTTTCACCACTGTCCTTCAAGGAGGTCCTAGAAAGGGGCTATAATGCTGCCACTGTCCACTTTCAAGTGGAACTTGCCTATCACACAGAATCATCTGTAAACCAGGCTTGAGTTTTCTCTTCCTCAGTCAACTAAAAGATCATAAGGAACTCCCCATGAGGCCATAGGTGCAGACTGGGAGATGGACGGTAATGTGACAGGAGTGGAGACCACCGGCATTAAGACCACTTTCTCATGCAACTTACTTGTGCCTTCAGGGCCTGTTAGGGCCCCGTCTTGTATATACCACTTCTATTTAATAATGGAGTACTGCCGTGTACATTTGTCTTCATTATTTAGTGCTGCTATAACAGAAATACCACAAGTAGATGGCTTTATCAAATAAGAGATTTATTCTCTCACAGTCTAGAAG
>NW_004444024.1:2512097-2514045 GCF_000243295.1 Trichechus manatus latirostris | reverse complement strand
CTGGGATTATAAAGCAATGATTCTCAGTGCATGAGGCACCTGTAGGCTCTAATCTCCCTTCTGCTCCTCCCTGGTATAGGTTCTGAGATGGGTAAATGCCTCTTGGTTCTCATGCTGGGCCTATCCTTGCTATTGGGTTTTGTGCAAGGTAAGCTTCTGGAGGCATCTGGAAAGACAATGGGGGCTGGGCCTAGGTCAGCAAAATCCACATGGACAGCTGTGGATTGTTGGGCCAAGGGGAGGTAGGAGTGACGTGCAAGAATGATCCTGACCTTTCCTTTGGAGATGGTGTTCACAGCCTCCATCCCACCCTTCCTCCCCACCCCCTTCTTCTGAGCCTCCGGTCTCCTTTGTGTCCTCCTTCCCTTTTGGCCCAAATTTGCTCTTCTTCATTTTTTCCTCTTTTCTCTCCTATTTTAATTTAGAGTCAATCCACCTTCCACAGGAGTACTAATTCATGATACTCCCAAATTCTTCAAACATTCTTTCTGGAAGCCCTAAATTTGAGTTGAAAGGGAGGTAGGAAGTTTCATTTTGGGTGATGAAGACAGATAATGAGGGTTGTTCTGAAACAACTGATAGGAGAGGTCTCGGGTTACAAGATGTGAGGCCTGGGGTTGCTGCAATGTAGGTCATCATTTTCTCTCCCCAGGAACACAGTCTATTTCCAGAAGCCTGAGTACCTGTGAATACAGAGATTCTGTCTGTTCATGGCACAGGCCTTGCCCCCATAGACACACATGCCTACTCCAAACAAAGGCTCTTCGTAGAGACTCCCTGAAAATGTGGAAGATGCTCCACTGATTTAAGCCAACCAGAGAGAAATCAAACCATGCCTTTAGCACAATAATTTATGCTGATGCTTGTGGGGACCTGACCATTGTTCATGGTAGTTGCAGGCTAGGTGGTGGGCACCATCTCCTGACCAGTGGCAAAAGTGAAAAAACAAAGGGCTTCATTATGCTGGTTTTTACTTTCCAGCTCTACATTTTCATGACTATTATCACATTAAATATGATGGAATTACAAGGCTCAAAGAACCATCTGCCACACCAAGAATACAAAAGTGCATTCTGAAGAAGTACTATGAAGTTAGGTGGAGATTGAGAAGTCCCCCTGGCATGACCCTTGACAAATATTCAGGAAGGTGGTTCTCTCAGGAGCCAGAGGGTGCTGGAGCAGAGAGGGAGGGAGGGTTTTTCCCCCCTAAATGGCTGGGAAAAGTGTTCTAGTTTTGGTGCTGTGATGCCACTGACCCTTAATGGGACCAGTAGACCTATCAGGAGAAAAAGGGTTTGATGAGGTTTCTCTGGGACCTTGGGTGCTGCAAGATCATTAGGCAAAAAGATGCTATTAGATTCTGAGGAATGACAAGAATTGGGCTATAGATATTCCACTCGGGATTGTTTGTGGTAGGACTTTTGGGAAATGAAGACTCAATAGAAAGGATTTGGGGTGAGGGGTGGTTGACTCTTCAGAAGCCCACCTCAGTCATCTCATTCCCTTCCCACAAAGCAGCTTGATGTCCACATTAGATAGGGTAATGTGCTGTTTAATCTCACTCATTGAATCACTGCTCCTTCCTCTTCCAACAAAAGTTTGGTGCTTACCTCTTAGATGGTAAATGATTGCTTTCCTGGAGAGGTCTTGGAGGCAGAAATTAGGAATTCTCTTTTCTTGTCTTTCTTCTTCTCCAGGTGACATGCTCCTTTTTGGACTCCAGGGCTGTCAGAACATGTGCAACAACTCAAACATGTTCCAAGGAGCTTCTGGAATGGGTATTTCATGCTGCAAAACAAGGATTTTTGTAACATGTTTTAGCATCTTGGACGTTGATCCCAAGCCTTGGTCCTCCAGTTCAGCCCTTCTCTGTTCTCATGAATAAGCCTCAAAAGACTCAGCTTTCTTTCCCCTGCATTGTCCAAGCCCTGAAACCTGCTCTTATCGA
>NW_004444024.1:2483953-2501653 GCF_000243295.1 Trichechus manatus latirostris | reverse complement strand
AACAACATGTGTACTACTGTTTCATGAGAAACTATTTGTTCTGTAAGCCTTCACCTGAAGTACAATAAAAAAAAAAAAAACTCACTTGTACATATCATTATGAAAATTCAGGGTGTCAGGTATGAAGAAAAGATACTGCACTTCCCTAGAAAGAAGAAACAAACAAAGTTGTTGCTGTCGAGTTGATTCTGTTGCATAACAACCCTACATGTTTCATAGTAAAACTGCTTTATAGAGTTTTCTTGCCTGTAATGCCTATGGAAGCAGATCACCTGGTCTTTCTTCTGTGGCACAGCTGGTGTGTTTGAGCCACCGACCCTTAGTTTACCACTTGAGCACAAATGTTTGTACCACACAGGGACCTTTACTAGAGAGAAAGAACAGATAAAGTATGAAGAAACGAGAATAGAATCAACATTGTTCTCAGTACCTGCCCTGGAATCTGGAATCGATGTAGTAATGTCTTTAACATTCTCATGGGGCCTTATAGGTTTTTAGATGACTGAGGAAAGGTATCATGGATTGAATTGTGTCCACCAGAAATATGTGTCAAATTGTACAGGCCATGATTCTAAGTATTGTGTAATTGTCCTCCATTCTGTGACAGTGTGTAATTATCTTACATTTTATGTGTCGTGAATCCTAAATCTCTATATGTTGGTAGGGCTGGATTAGCGTGGGGTGTACCTTAAGTCACATCCTTTGGACCCAGAGTTCTTGTGCTGAGAACTTCCTAGACCAAGGGAAGATTGGGACAAGGACCTTCCCCCAGAGCCAACAGAGAAAGAAAACCTTCCCCTGGAGCTGGCACACTGAATTTGGATTTCTAGCCTCTTAAACTGTGAGAAAATAAATTCATATTTGTTAAAGCCATCCACTTGTGGTATTTCTATTATAGCAGCACTAGATAACTAAGACACCACCTTAAGTCACCATCTTATTCAAGTTACACCCTTGCCTGAGTCACACCTCTTATCTAACAAAAGATAAAAAGAGAAATGAGCAGAGAGGAGAGGGATCTCACGACAACCAAGATACATGAGCTGAGAATGGAGCACATCCTTTGAACCCAGGGTCCCTGTGCTAAGAATATCCTAGACCCAAGTGAAGATAGATACCAAAACTCATGGAGATCTCCAAGGAAAACTGGGCCCACAGATGTTGACAGGAGAAAAGGAACTTCTCCCAGAGCCAACAGAGAGAGAAAGCCTTCCCGTAGATCCAGCTCTTTGAATTTGGATTTCTACCACCTAAACTATGAGAAAATAAGTTTCTGTTTGTTAAAGCAATTCACTCATGTTATTTCTGTTATAGCAGCACTAGACAACTAAAACAAAAAGTATTTCTGCCTTCCTATCCTCGGAAACCACTCAAACACACCAAGAAGACTGAGAGACAAAAGTGCATACTTTCCCTTGGGAGAAACAAAGCACCAGTGACATCACAATATAAAACACGAAAATGGAAAACCAATGAAGAAGTGATAAATGACTTGGCAGAGCAGGGGATGTGGAAATGTAATGGTCTGCTGAAGATGCACAAGAAGCAAACCTCAGTGAGGGTGAGGAACAGAGCCATCAGGAACTGCAAAGGGGAATAAGGCTCTGGCCTGAAAAAAAGGGAGGAATTTGATATGGAGTAGTTAGGGTCCCATTCTCCACTTCACCCTACACAGTAGAACAACTGCTTCCTCCTCTTCCCCCTCAAAACACAAACCAAACCCATTGCCATTGAGTTGATTCCCTTTCATAGCGATCTTATTGTGCAGTTCTTGAGCACTAGATTGCTAACCAAAAGGTTGACAGTCTGAAACCAATAACCACTCTACAGAAGACAGATGAGGCAGTAAGCTTCTATAAAATTTACCAAAAAATATTCCTTTCCCATTGACTCAATTCCAACTCATAGCAACCCTATAGGACGTAGTAGAACAGCCTCAGGGTTTCCAAGGAGAAGCTGGTGATTTCGAACTACCAATCTTTTGGTTAGCAGCCTGAGCTCTTAATCACTGCACCACCAGGGCTCCCTGTAAGATCACAGCCTTGGAAACCCTATGGGTTAGTTCTGCTCCGTCCTATATGATCACCATGCATCTTTTCCACCTAGGAGCTGAGAAATTTATTCACAGAGCTACAAACTCAGGGCTTCAAGTAGAGCTAGAGACAAGATAAAGTGCCCAACTGGAAATGAGACTGAAGTAAATGTCTGAATAGAGAATGGTTAGGCCCCTGTATGCCCTCACCCTAAACCAAACCAAAACTCAAACCCTCTGCCGTCAAGTCAATTTCAACTCATAATGACCCTATAGGACAGAGTAGAACTGCCTCATAGGGTTTCTAAGGCTGTAAATCTTTATGCAAGCAGTGCCACATCTTTCACCCCTGGAGCACCTGGTGGACTCAAACCATTGATCTTTTGGTTAATAGCCAAGTGCTTTAATCACTTTGCCATCAAGTCTCCTCAAGTCTCCCCCTACAGTTCCGTAAAAGCTGAAGAAACTCCTGTTCCCACACAAATAGGACTTGAAGATTCTTTTCGGGCAACTTTCCCTAACCAAGTGTAGAATAAGTACCTCCTGACACACTAGCTTTACATCATTGTGCTGTTTAAATAACATTTAAACAATAATTTTTCTTCCATAGTAGTCCTCATGGAAGACTATACAGCTGTCCCTTATCTCTTCTCTTTGAGTATCAGGATAACTCAGGCGTAAGTGAGTGAGTCCTGTTCAACAGGAGCCAGTGTCTTTTGCAAGAATCCATGAGCATCATTTAGTTTCCAAGGTCCTAACCAGGGGGTTGCCAGATGGATTAAATCAGAAGACAATATTGAACCACAGGCAATAGTAACTAGAATGCAGCTGACATGCCTCCTTATTATAACCAGAGTTATAAACAAGGTCACTTAAGATCACAGTTGACATACCTTCTTATTAGATCACAGAGAAGAACTGAGCAAGTAAATTAATACAAGGTCAAACTCACAAGGAAGAAAAAATCCTAGCTTTAAACTTAGGTTAACTTCTTTAATATACAGGGGAGAATAAGATACCTTAATCTACACGTGATCATAGATCTCATATTGCCCCAAAGACATCAATGTGCCTTTCATCCCTTAACAATTAGATAATAATGTGGAAAAATAATTTTATAGAACACATCATCTTTTCTAATAGGCAAGTTTCTACCAAGTAACACTGAATGGCAATATTTAACACACCAAATACTATTAAATGACAAGTTTAACAAATGAAATCATACTATGAAATCTTTTTAGGCCATTTTAGGCATCTCAAACTTGGTGTGGTATCCAACTCCAAGATGTCCCCCAGTGATCCTCACCTGATCTGCAGAACATGGTTAGTGGGCTTGGTTTTGGATTTCAGGTTGAAGAATGCCCTAATCGAAATATCCAGCAACATTATGGTAGTTGATGGGATTTCCAGGGCCCTCTGTGTGAGAAAGTGGCTGAGATTCAGTGAAGAAAACTGACAGAGAGAAGGAAGACTTGGAACGAGTTCACAGAGGGCCTGGGAGAGGGAGTAGGAAACCTGCCACCAGGTATTGGAGACTCAGGTCCAGTTTGTTTTAAGTGTTTCAAAATTGTAACAGCAGGCATCCCTTACTTTAGTGATTCAAATGACTGAAGTTAATAAAAAGACATGAACAGAAGAAAGAATAGGGGATTGCTCATGTGGGAAACTGCCTCTTTGGAAAGAATCTAAAGCTTTAAAAGACTTACTTTGGAAGGAAAAGTCTTCCTATGTTGTAATTCTCTTAAGAAGTTGCTCTGAGCTTTCAGTAAGGATATTCCCCTAGACGTGATGTGGAGGCCTTATGGAGCCATCCAGGCTCCAAGCAGAAGATGTCAGGTCACTGAGTGCAGCACTACTCTGAGTTACAAGTGAGGAACAGAGGCCCCGAGTGCCAAGCACAGTGAAGCAGGGGTTACAGGGAAAGGATCAGGAGAAGACCCATAAGTGAGGAGGGATGTAAAGAGAGAGCATGAAAGTTGCCTACTTCAAGGATTTTGCCCTCTAACAAATGGATTGTAAAGAAGGAAGGAGCGAACCTAAACATTTGGGTTCCATCTGTATAAGGAAGATAATAATTTTTCCTTGTCTACTTTATTGGGTTGTTTTGTAAAGATGCTATCTGATGGTTTAAGTACTATTGCAAATGTCATATAGGTAGTCCCTTACTTTAGTATCTACTCTGACTCTGAAAACTCTTGTGAAATAGAGATGTGAGAATTAGCTTATATGTTAGATAAATAAAAATATTACGGACATCCATATTAAACTTCATCATACATACACCACTTTCAATAATGTGTTTATTTCCAGCACTTTAAGCAATTTTCTTAAATTCAATTATCTCCACAATTGTTCAGCAACTGTCAAAATAATCAAAACACAAAGAAATTGAATCATAAATTTTATTTTGAGCAGTCATTCTATATGCATGCACGGAGATCATGTTTTTCTAAAAACAAGTGGCTCAAAATTGACTAGTTGTAAATATTAAAAACTAAATGTTTGAATTAGTTTAAAACAATAATATTTGATTGTTTCATGATTTAATAAACAAATTGCAATTGGAAAAGTGAGACTCTCCCAGCATGAAGAATATAGTCTATGAAGACATTCGATCTAGGGCCATGATAAGGACAAAGAAGAGTATTGTTCTGCATAATAAATGGAAAATTAAGATTCCAGGAGATCTGTGGTTCCCAGGGCTCTAGAGAAAACAGAATGTTGGAGAGAGCCTGGAGAGGAATCTTGAAGGGTAGGTGATCAGGCAACATGGTAGTATAAATCCCCTCTGTTTAATACCCAAATTTTCAAAAACCCTTGTACTCCCAAATGCCTTTTCTTACTTTGGTGGCAAGTTGGTGAATGCATAAAAGGAGATGAATTTCCTGTGTAAGTGTTGCTGAGCAGAGGTACAAGGGAAGCTAAACCCATTGCTGTTGACTTGATTCCAACTCATAGCGACCCTACAGGACAGAATAGAACTGCCCCAAGGGTTTCCAAGGCTGTAAATCTTTATGGAAGCCTACTGTCGTATGTTTCTCCCAGAGAGAGGGTGGTGGGTTCAAACCAGTGATGTTTTGGTTACCAGCGGAGCTCTTAACTACTATGCCACCAGGACTCTTTTGAAGAAAGCTAGAGAAGGTGAAATGTTGTGAGGTCCAGAGACCAGGTAGAGACAGAGAGCCAAGAGCGATTATACAAATATAAAGTGATGTGTACACCCACTTGATGGATGCCAATATTCTAAATACATCAGAAGCTTTCCTTGTCAGGAATGAGCAAGTCCATAGCAAAAGAGTTGGACTAGTTTGAAGTTCCATTCTGTTCCACCTGCAGACACAGGATACCTTGGATTTGGGCTGGTTCCCATGATGGGAGCACAGCTAGAGGATAGATGTTACCAGAAATAAGTGGTTTACTTAGGAAGTACAGAGCCAGGGACTAGGGAGAAAAATTTAAAATGGGCTGCATGACTCTATCAAGATATGCTGAACCTGCAGGCCTCTGAAGCTGAGAGGCAATAACTCTCCCAGGCAACGTAAGAGTAGCTGAGCCTTCTAGGTCACAATTTCCACTGTGCACACATATGGACACACTATGAACACATTATGCGTACATAGCAAAGAGAAAAATCCTCTGAAAATGTGAAGTGGCCCTACTGACTCTTGCCAAGAGTAGCACAAGAAGCTGCTATTGAACTGGGAAACAGATAAAAGGTGTATTTCTGGGAAGGAATGAATATAATCTCAGCCTTGGGAAGATAGGACAGAATGGGTCAATGTTAAAGTATTAGTGTTGTGAAGTGACATTTATTTTTCTACAAAAGGGCATGCTATAATTTTCTATTGAAATCTAAGTTTCTCCTACAGTCATCCTCTTTTTGATAAAAGATATCTCGAAGTAAGTTTGTTCCTCATCTTAAAATAAGGCTGGTTATAATTATGAACATAGGTGCACCAAGAATGGTAATTTATCATTTGGCATTTTACATTTCCTCTCCTGGAAGGTTTCATGAGGAATCTCACATAAAACTTGTAAAACCCTTTGGGGCTAAGAAGCCATACCAGGAACTAGTCACCAAATTTCACCGTAGTACCCACAGATTTAAGGATCCCTGGTGGCACAATATTTAAGAATTCGGCACCTACTAAAATGTTGGAGGATTGAATCCACTAGCCATTTCACAGGAGAAAAGAGCAGGAAATCTGCTCCCATGAATATTAAAGCCAAAGAAGCCCTATGGTGCAACACTACGATGTCATATATGGTTGCTATGAGTCAAAATTGATTCGAAGACCCACACAACACCACCCATAGATTTGGCAGATTTCCTTTCTTCTCAAGGTCCCAAAATATCTTGAGGTTCCTGAACCTGCCAGGAAGTGACCTTTCTTACTCACCTGTAATGCCAGGATGCCTGCAAGCTAGGTATCAGTCAATTTTCCTGTGAAAGCTTTGTAAGCATTAACTCCATAAAGTCAATTTTAGGTCCTTAAAAATGTCTGGTTATATCTAATTCTAAGAGCATCATTTTAAAATACGACATTCCAGTCAAAGCTTGGTGATATAACCAATATTTCCAATTACATCTCATTAACAAGGAGGACAGATTTCTATTGAACTTATGTACGTGTTTGGATATGTCTGTGGAGTATCTGTATTTATGTCTTCAATGAATATATGTGCCTACATATTTGTATTGACACATGCGTATAGATACTTCTATCTGTTCTCACCTATGTACAGACGTGTACCTACCCGTACACCAATATGCCTATACCCGTCCATATGTGCTCAAACACTCGATTTTATTTTGGTTGTGCTGTGCTCACTACATCCGCATTTGGTGCCACTTTTCCAATCACCAAAAAAAAAATTAACAAGTCTCTACAATCTAAAGCATACTTTCCCCTTTCCCCCTCCTCTCCCTGGTAACCACCAATGAACATTGCTCTCTCTATATATCTATTCTTGTTTTCTTATAAAAGAGGGATCATAAAATATTTATCCTTATATGCTTGACTTGTTTCACTTTGCATTATGTCCTCCAGGTCCACCCATGTTATAATATGTTTTGCGAACTCATCATTGTTCTTGATGGATGCATGGAATTCCATTGTACTTAGGTACCGCAAGTTGCTTACCTGTTCGTCTGCTGATGGGTGCTTCATGTGTTTCCATTTATTCGCTATTGTGAATAAAGCAGCAATGAACACAGGTGTGCATATGTCTGTTTGTGTCACTATTTTTAGGTCTGTAGGGTAGATACCTAGGAGTGGGATTGCCGGATCATAGGGTAGATCTAGTCTTTTGAGAAAGTGCCATAGCATTTTCCTTAGTAGTTGTACCATTGTATGGTTACACCAACAATGGATAAGGGTTCCAATCTCCCTACCATCCTTGGCAACATTTGTTGTTGTCTTTTTTTTTTTTTATCAGTGTCATTTCAGCCAGGGCAAGATGGTTATCTCATTTTAGTTTTCATTTTCATTTCTCTAATGGTTAATGATTGTGAACATCTTTTCATATGTTTGTTGGCTGCTTGAATGTCCTCTTTGGTTAAGGTTTTGTTTATGTCCTTTGCCCATTTTGTCATTGGGTTATCTTTCTGTTGTTAAGTTGTTGCCATTTTTAATGGATTTTAGAGATTAGACTCTTCTATTGATCAGATTTTTGTATTGACATGTCTCACAGTATGGTTGTAAATGGGAAACTATAAAGTACTATATACATAATATATATATTAAGTATATATGATAATATCTGCAAAACTTAATCCTACAAGGGAAGTGAAACCTCAATAATTTGTTACTATTCTTTGTTAAACACCGGCTTTTTCCTAATAATGTGTTGCATATCTTCTCCTACATTCTCTTATTTAAACCTCAGAAACCTAAAACAGCAACTGATATTGTTGTTGTTGTCATTAGTTTCTGTGGTAGGTTCTGACTCAGCATGATCTTATGCATAAAAGAATAAAACATTGCCTAGCATTGCACGATCTTCATTAATGTAGGTAGTTTGCATCCATTATTATAGCTATAAGGTCAATCCATCTCATTGGATGTTTTCCTTGTTTTCCCTGGCCCTTTCCTAGCGACTGGTCTTTCCTGATGATGCAACCAAAGTAAGCAAGTTGAAGTCTCACCATCCTGGCTTCTAAGGAGCATGGTGGTTATATTTATCCTAAGACTGATTTGTTCCTTCTTTTGGTAGTTTATGATATAAGCAATACTCATCACCAAGACCATAGTTTGAACACATCAATTCTTTTTCTATCTTACTTTTTCATTTTCCAAATTTATCACGTGTATAAGGTGATTAAAAAAACAAGGCTTGGGACTTGTCTTAGGCTAGGTTCTCTAGCGAAGCAAAACCAGTGACCTATATATATATGGACATATATATATACATATATATATATAGAGAGAGAGAGAGAGAGATTTATATCAACGTAATAGCTCACACGGTTGTAAAGGCTAAAAAGTCCCAAGTCTGTGGGTCCGGCAACAGTCTGGAGGCTTCTCCTGACTCATGTAGCTGCAGGGGCAGATGAATTCAAAATTGGCAGGTAAGATGGCAGGCTGCTAGATCACAGGCTGAGGAGGCTGCCTAATCCCAAGATTGGCAGGTAATATGACAAGTGGCTCGTTCAAGTCTCAAGAACTGGAGGTCAGATGATGAGGAGCTGGATGCAGGATCCAGAGTGAGCAAAAGCCAGCAAGCTTTGCCAGAAAATCCATATATACTGGATGTAGGCCAAACCCCCAAGGAAACTCCCTTTCAACAGATTTGCTACTCATAGTATATCTCATCGTGGAAGTGATTACATTCTATCAGATATCACCGTAGAGGTGATTACATCGTTATATAACTTCCAAACTACTGGAAATCATGGCCCAGTCAAGGTGAAACACAACCTTAACCAACACAGGTCCTCTTTTACAAATGAGGACACGGAGGCTCCAAGAGAGTAAGTCTCTTGCCCAGGGTCACACAGCCAGAAACCTACAGAACAATATTCAAATGTAAATCTTTCATTTGTGACTTAATGCCTGATAAACCACAAGTCAGTAGGGGGTAGAACCAGACAATTTGGAGGAATTTAGACTAGAAACAAGGAATGCTCTTTCATTTGTTTTCCTTGCTCTGTGGCTGGTCTGGCTCCAAGTCAGCACAAAGTATGAGTGGGGACTCCTGGTGGCCATGTGGGTTTCATGGACTCCAAGGAAAGAATTTTGGATGCAGAATGAACCAGTGGTTTCAGCCTGTACCCCTTCAGAGATGAGGAAGAAATGCCTTTTGAACAAGCCATGAGAAAAAGGTGAAATGGAAACTTCTCTAAGAAACTTGCCCTGAATTCTTTGAGTTTCAGGTGATTAGATAAGATCTACATGCGCATATCAAATTAAAAAAAAAAGAAATTTTTGCCTTCGAATCAATTCTGACTCATAGTGAACCTATAGGACAGAATAGAATTGCCCCACAGGGTTTCCAAGGAGTGGCTGGTGGATTCGAACTGCTGACTGTTTCGTTAACAGCTCAGCTCTTAACCACTGCATCATCAGGGCTCCAAGTGTGCCCATAGTGCTTATTTAAAAATTCAGCAATACTCTGGATGCCTTTACCCATCTTCTGCCAAACTCAAACCAAACCCACTGCCGTAGAGTTGATTCTGACTCATAGCAACCCTATAGGACAGAGTGGAACTGCCCCATAGGGTTTCTAAGGAGCCCCTGGTGGATTTGAATTGCCGACTTTTTGGTTAGCAGTCATAGCTCTTAATCACCATGCCACCAGGGTTTCCCCATCTTCTACAGTCACTCTCAACTACTTTAAGAATTTTTCTGTGATTTACCTCTATGAAATAATAAGTTTATATCACTATTTCTGATTCATCAATTTCGAACATTATCTATGGACTTACTAATATGATAAATAAGGATTCAACTCTGTTGCATATTCCCCTTCCTCTCCTTCCATGCTCTCAATGAAGTCATTACACAATATAGGGTAAATCAATATTTACGCATCAATTTAGATATTGATGTGTAATACTATACTCTGAGGATATACTTTGGGGATTGTTAAAGAGAGACACTGAGGACCAGAGAAATTGACAGATAGCTCTCAATACACGGGAAAATTCACAAAGGTCACTGACCAAAGTGGAATGTATCAAAGAACACATAAAAAGGAATAAGGAGACACAGTGACTATAAAACTGTGCAAATTCCTTTTTGTGACTTGATATCTGTTAACCAAAAACTTGCCTAAAGTTTACCTTGTGCAAAGAGTTTAACCTTACACAGTGTAATTTGGCTTTTGTTCTTTTTTCCTGAGAAATAACCCTTGGAAGTTCTTGAGTAGCTGAGGTGTCTTTATTTGAAACCTTGTGACAACACCTGAGAATTTGTACAAATGAATAGAGGCTGGCCAGGACACAAGCACAACCTGGTGGCCAATATCTACTAACTTCAGGAAGGGCAGGGAGCAAGATTCAAGTTAATCATACTAAGATTAGCCCATTTACTTAATTTTCTTCTACATTCCCTCTCTTTTCTCCTTAAAAAACTTGCTATCAATGCACTAAGATTGGTCTTCATGTTTCTGTGAACGGAGAGGTCTCCCTGTGGGCACACAGATTAACTGAATAAACACTGTAGGCTTTAATTTCTTTGTGCTACTCTTACTACTTTGTGCTGTGCTAAGAGTGTTATTTGTCATAAAAAGGAGATTTATAGAGTGGAACACAAGATTAGGCTGCTTTAGTCTGTTGTTCAAGCCAGCCTCATAGACAGGATGGTTTGAAGTTCTTACCAGACCTGCTTCCACTTGGATAAACTTTAGTGTGGGTCACCTATAAAACCCGATGAGGTTCACCTTCCATTTTATTTTTTGTCCTGAGAGCTTGGCTTTGATCCAGAGAGAGCCTTCTTTTCTACTTTTCACTTGGCCAGAGGACAGAGTGTCAGGAGGTGGCCAGCAATCAAGGTGAAGGAGCATCACTTTCCTACCAACCTGGCGAAAACTCCTGGGGTCTTTTAAGTCTCAATCTTTTCCCATTCTTGAAAAACAAAGTCCTGCTTTTCACATGTTCTCTCACTCCTAACTCTTGCACCTATCTTTCTAAACAACATAACATACAAAAGGATCATTTGGGCCTGCAGTGATTACTTAGGAGGTTTTTTAAAATCAGCACTCTGCTTCATTTAAACAGTACAATAGATATAAGGGGATTCACACATCTCCAAGATATTGGAGCGCTTATTATGACTGACATTAAGGTGGCTTTTAAAAGAAGAACAGTTCCAAAATAGCCTTTCTAAAAGATTCTTTAAAATATGCGGAAGATAGTGTTAAATCCCTAATTTCAGGAGAGGGAAGTGTTAATATTTCTGCTGCCATATCTATATGGATGTATATTATGTGTGTATATGTCATATTTTTCTAACTTTGTACAGTATTAAAAATTAAGGTATACTATCCATTCAAGGAACTTTATTTTGATTGAATGAAAGGTAAGTGAACATTTTAAAAATTGAAAAGTTCCGGTATCCCGGAAATTAATGAAAGTGAATTCCTAATGACAATTTTTTTTGACAGTAGTTATCTTTTCACTACAACACTATAAACACCATTTTCAAAATCTTTCTGGTAACTTAAAATCTTGGGTTAAGACTCGATTAGGCAAGGTGTGCAACATGGATTGTGTTAAAAATAGAGAGCAGTTTTGTTCCAATGTGAAAAATCAAGTTGTTTTAGAATGAAAAAAACAAAAGTGTGGGGCAAGGCCCTGTGTTGATGAAAGTAGTAGAAAGTTTGTGGTAAAAGGATATTCTTATAGTCAAACCTAAGACTTGAAAGGATTCTTTAAGAGCTTTAGTATCAAAGAGAATGCAAAGCTAGAATTTGGTTTTCTCTTAGTTAGAATGACAAAAATTTTCTTTAATTACCGGGTTGCTCTTAGAAAGCTTCTAAAGGCTTTTTACTGTCTGAAATCTGCCTAGAAGGCAAATTTCTGTGTATTTTCAAAATAAATTCCTAATCCTATGTTGACCCTATCATGTCCTCGACTGTTTAAGAGAAACTAAATCCTCTCACGTATGAGAAAGCTGAATTTTTTAATTATTATTATTTTTTACAATCATAGTACCTCCTATATTAACTCTTAAAATGTTTTTATTGTTACTTTGGTTATATAGATATCTAAGTATTGTTTTTCCATGACGTGTAATTCTATTTAACAAAATGTTAAAATCTCTCCACATCTAATCCTAAATGATTTTTTTTATACCTAAATCTTGACTTTTGACATTTCCCAGCATGCCCCAAGAAAAGTCACAAGAGATTTGTTTTCTTTCTATTGCTAAACAGAGGTTGTAAAACTATGTTATGAATCAAATGGGCAGTGTTATCAAATCAGAAGAGGGCCTTACAATATTTTGGCACCTCAAGAAGAGAGGAACTCACTCAAATCTGTGGGTTCTGCAGGTAAAAACTGGTGGCAAGTTCTTGACTTGGTTTCCTAGCTTGGAGAGACTTTTACAAATTCAATCTGAGATTTCTTAAGAAACACGCTGCGGAGAAAATTTAAGAGGCCTATGTGATAAATTACCATTCTTGTTGCACCTATGTAAGTACTTATGACCAACCGTATTGTTATGGATTGAACTGAGTCTAGTCTGGAAGGAGCTTGGGTGGTACAAAGTTTGTACCTGCTGCTAAACAAAACGAGGACAGTTCCAACCCACCCAGAGGCACCATAGAGCAAAAGCACTGCTGATCTGCCTCCTTAAACAGTGTAGCCAAGAAAACTCTATGGAGCAAATCTATTCGGTACACATGGGATCACCATGATTCAGGGGCTGACTAGACAGAGACTGACAACAACAGTATCTAGTCTGGACTGTGGTCTGGAAGGTAAGCCCCCATAGGCCTATTTGGTATTCGGGGCTGTATTTAGCACCAGTCAAGGTACATACCCATTTCTCTGAACTTACTTCTTTAGGAGCTTCAAATATCTGTACTCCCATTGTATTTCAGGGAAGTAGTACTCCTGTGAAGTATGGATTTTGAAGCCAGTGTGATCCAGAGTCAGTAAGTCACCCTAGTCTCACAAATCCTTTGGCTGTGTAAGAGAGACATGATTCTCCCGTTTTAAAGTAAGTTCAAACGAGACAGAAAGAAGCCATGAAAGAACATGGCTCCCTTGGCTGACCATGGAGGAGAGCAGAGCCAGGGGTGCTGGGAGCGCCAGGGCTCCCCTCTGGGAAGACAAGTACATCCTCCACCTGGCCTCTCATTGGCTGTTCATGCTAGGTGTGGGCCAGGTGCCAGGTAATGTCTCCTGGCCAGTAGCAAAAGGGAGCCCTGAAAGAGCCTCATTATGCTCTTTTTGACTTTCCAGCTCTAAGTTGTCATGTGTGCCCTTATGCTTATGCTGATGGGAATTGTGCGACTCTGAGAACCATCGGCCATGCCAACCATGCACAGGAGCGCCTTCTAAAGAAGAACTATAAAGGCAAGTGGAGACTGAGAAACCCTCTTTGTGTGACACTTGCTAAATTTTCAGCAAGGTGGCTCTCTTAGGAGCCCTGGAGCCCTGCCTAGAGAGCAAGGGAGAAATCTATTTATTTATTTATTACCCCTAAATAGTTGGGACAGGGTCCTCTGGTTCTGGTGCTGTGTTGCCACTGGCCTTTAATACAACTAGTAGTCCTATCAACAGTAATTATGTTTTCATTTTGAGAATACAAACACCACTTTCATGATCTTTCTGGTAACTTAAAATCCTGGATTAAGACTCCATTAGGCAAGGTGTGCAACAAGGATTGTGTTAAAAATAGAGAGCAGTTTAGTTCCAATGTGAAAAATCCAATTGTTCTAGAATGAGAAAAACAAGGTGTGGGTCAAGGCCCTATGTTTATGAAAAGTAGCAGAATGTTTGTGGTAAAGGGATATTCTTATAGTCAAAGCTAAGACTTGAAAGGATTTTTTAAAAGCTTTAGTATTAAGCAGTATGCAAAGCTAGAATTTGGTTTTTTCTTAGCTAAAAGGACAAAATTTTCTTTAATTACTGGGCTGCTCTTAGAGCTTCTAAAGGCTTGTCTTTACTGTCTTTGAAATCTGTCTAGAAGGCAAATAGTCTGTGTATTTTCAGAAAAAAATTCCTGATCTTATGTTGACCCTGTCATGTGCTCGATTGTTTAAGAGAAACTAAATCCTCTCACAGAGGAAAAAGTTGAGTTTCTTTTTGTATTTTTTGTAATCCTATTACCTCCTATATTAAGTATTTAACTGTTTTTAGTGTTACCTTGATTATATAAATATCCATGTACTGTTTTTCCATGACCTGTAATTCTACTAACCAAATGTTAAAATTTCTAAAAATCTAATTCTAAATGGTATATTTGTACCTAAATTTTGTCTTTTAGCTTTTCCTTGCATGTCGCAAGAAAAGTATCAAAAGATTTATTTTCTTTCTATTTGTCAACAGACAGGTTATAAAAATTAATAGAATTCTCTGGAGGTGTGGGTAAGGTGCAGAGTAGTCAAACTCTTCCCATGGTCCATCTCACAACAAAGAACCAAAAAAACAAGTGAGTCGATCATATATGACAACCTAGGAGACCTGAACATCAAAGGCAAAGTTGAGGAATTGGACTAAGGGGCAGGGGGAGGGAGAGACAGTTCGGAAGCAGCTAGGAGTTGCCAGACCTGACCCATTGGTGACTGAAGCCCCTCAGGCCAGATCAGCTTGTGGTGGGCAGTGAGGCAAGCATTGGTGCTCGGGAGGCATTTTCCACAACAGGAGAGACCCAGCAGCAGAGAGTCTACTCAGTCATCCAGAACCAGTGAGAAGTATCCCTTGATTGGTGAAAGATACGTACTTATATCTGGCCTACCATGGAGGCCAAAAACACCCCCCTTTGGGAAAAACCTCTCTCCCATTTACCTCCCAGCTCCCTCCTCTGCATTGCCTCTGGACAGCTTCAGCAATTGCCGAGTCCCCTGGGATGGAAGTAGGACCTGTCACATGCCCTGATCCATTCTCCCAGCCTTGAGAGGGAATAAATTAACAAACAGGGGTAAAAATAATCTGCCTGCTCCCCTAAGCCAGGAACTCAGGGTAGTCACAGCTCCTTTGCCTAGGTACAGGCATAAGGGATCCATGGATGCTGAGTACCTCTCCTTCAGAGACTTGTGTGGGCCCATTTTAACAGCGTAGGCCCTCATTACCACTGTACAATAGGGTATATACCTGAAGTCTAACTTCAACTGTTTCAGCTGTGAAGTGGCAGATTCTTGACATTTGACACTGCTCTGCCCATTAAGCAGGGTCTTCACCTACCCACATCAAGGGCCTGAGGACTGTTGGCTCCACCCACACCATTTAGCCACCTGTGACGGGGGCCCAAGAATAAGAGGTGTCCCCCACTCCTTGCAGACAACAGCATTGGGTTCTCAAACTCCAGCTGCAAAACCTACCCACTTACATGCTGTAGGGAACAGGGACATGCTTTCCTCCCAGACACTCGGGGCAGTCATCAACCCCCTGCCTTGTTCAGTGTGTGACTGCCTACTGCAGCCAGATGCCTGTGCCTAAACCAATCATCCAAGCCTGTCTAGCACTGTAGTGAGAGCATGCACCACACACTTGGTGGATGAATCTACACAGGACACCTGAGCTGAATCTATACAGGAGGAGTAGGTGGACCCCTGGGCTCGCATACTTAGTGGCAGGTCTGGCCACCTGGTGTCAGGACGTTGGAGCTTCGGGGGTGCGGGTGATTGGGCTAGCTCACACAAGCAGCCTATTTGGGCATATCAAAACAAAACAAAACAAGAAGCTAGGACACATTAAGCAATCATAAAATAAATAAATATAATAACTTATTGATGGCTCAGAGACAACAGTCAATATCAAATCACATAAAGAGGCAGTCCATGATGGCTTCAGCAAGCTCCCAAAATAAAGAATCTAGAAATTTTCCAGAGGAAGAGAATTTCTTGGAATTACCGGAGGCAGAATACAAAAGATTAATATACAGAACTCTTCAAGAGAACAGGAAGGAGATTAGGCAGAATGCAGACCATGCAATAGAGGAACTTAAGAAGATTAGAGAAGAGCATAAGGACAGATTTAACAGGCTGCAAGAATCCATAGAGAGACAGCAATCAGAAATCCAGAAGATTAACAATAAAATTTCAGAATTAGACAACTCAGTAGAAAGTCATAGGAGCAGAATTGAGGGAACGGAAGTCAGAATTAGTGAGATTGAAGAGAAAGCACTTGACACCAACTTATTTGAGGAAAAATCAGACAAAAGGATTTAAAAAAATGAAGAAACTCTAAGAATTATGTGGGGCTCTATCAAGAGGAATAACTTACTAGTGTTTGGAGTACCATAATGGGGGCAATAACAGAAAATACAGAGAGAATTGTTGATGATTTGTTGGCAGAAAACTTCGCTGATATTGTAAAAGATGGCACGATACCTATCCAAGATGCTCATTGAACCCCACATAAGGTAGATCCCAAGAGAAAGTCACCAAGACATATTATAATCAAACTTGCTAAAACCAAAGATAAAGATAGAATTTTAAGAGTGGCTAGGGATAAACGAAATGTTATCTACAAAGGACAGTCAATAAGAATAAGCTCAGACTACTCAGCAGAAACCATGTAGGCAAGAAGGCAATGGGATGATATATATAAAGCCTTCAAGGAAAAAAATTGCCAGCCAAGAATTATATACCAGCAAAAATATCTCTCAAATATGACGGCAAAATTAGGGCATTTCCAACTAAACAGAAGTTTAGGGAATTTGCAAAAACCAAACTAAAATTACAAGAAATACTAAAGGGAGTCCTCTGGTTAGAAAATCAATAACATCAGACAACAACCCAACACTAGATCACAGGACAGAACAACCAGATATCAACACAGATAGGGAGGTCACAAAAATAAATCAAAGTTAAACACTGAAAATAGGGAAACAGAGATAACAATATGTAAAAGATGACAACATTAAAACAAAAAAGAGGGACTAAAAAATGTAGACATAGTTTTTTTATATGGAGAGGAAGTCAAGGCAATATAAAGAAATAAAAGAGTGGTTTAAACTTAGAAAAATAGGGATAAATATTAAGGTAACCACCAAGAAAAGTAACAATCCTACACATCAAAAGAAAAAAACAAGAAAAATATAAAGACTTAGCAAACACAAAATCAACAACAATGAAAAAGATGAAAAGAAAATACATAAAGAAAAACGACTTAGCACAGAAAATAAGTGGAACAAAGAAAACTGTGAACAACACACAAAAAAAGACATCAAAATGACAGCACTAAACTCATACCTATCAATACTTATGCTGAATGTAGATGGACTAAATGCATCAATAAAGAGACGGAGAGTGGCAGAAAGCATAAAAAAAATGATCCGTCTATATGCTGCCTACAAGAGACAAACCATAGACTTTAAGACACAAACAAACTAAAACTCAAAGGATGGAAAGCAAATATATGAAGCAAACAACACTCAAAAAAGAGCAGGAGTGGCAATATTAATCTCTGACAAAATAGACTTTAAAGTGAAATCCACCACAAAGGATAAGGAAGGACACTATGTAATGATTTAAGTGTCAATACACCAGGA
>NW_004444024.1:2480777-2481773 GCF_000243295.1 Trichechus manatus latirostris | reverse complement strand
AACCAGAGACATAAAAGACGTATACAAAGAAAATTACAAGACACTACTGCAAGAAACCCAAAGGGATCTACATAAATTGAAAAACATACCATGCTCATGAATAGGTAGACTCAACATTGTGAAAATCACAATTCTACCCAAAGAAATTTACAAATACAATGCAATCCTGGTCCAAATACCAACAACATTCTTTAAATTGATGGAAAAACTAATCATTAACTTTATATGGAAAGGGAAGAAGCCCCAGATAAGTAAAGCACTATTGAAGAAGAAGAATAAAGTAGGAGAACTCGCACTGACTCAGAACCTGCTATAAGGCTACAGTAGTCAAAACGGCCTGGTACTGGTAAGACAACAGATACATTGACCAATGGAACAGAAATGAAAACCCAGATGTAAATCCATCCACCTACGGTCACCTGATCTTCAACAAGTGCCCAAAGTCCATCAAATGGGGAAAAGATAGTCTTTTTAACAAATAGTGTTGGCAAAACTGGATGTCCATCTGCAAAAAAATGAAACAGGACCGATACCTCACACCATATACAAAACTAATTCACAATGGATCAAAGACCTAAATATAAAACCAAAAACTATAAAGTTCATATAAGAAAACAACAGGATCATTGCTAGAGGCCCTAATACATAGGATTAACACGATACAAACCATAACCAACAAGACACAAACTCCAGAAGATAAGCTAGATAACTGGGATCTTCTAAAAGTTGAACACTTATGCTCATCAAAAGACTTTACCAAAAGAGTAAAAAGAGAACCTACAGACTGGGAAAAAATTTTTGGACATTAAAAGTCAGACAAAGTTCTAATCTCTAAAATCTACAAGGAAATCCAACACCTCTACAACAAAAAGACAAATAATCCAACTAAAAAATGGGCAAAGGAAATGAACAGACACTTCATCAAAGAAGACATTCAAGCGGCCAACAGATACATGAGGAAATGCTCGCGGTAACTAGCAATTAGAGAAATGCAAA
>NW_004444024.1:2452673-2479389 GCF_000243295.1 Trichechus manatus latirostris | reverse complement strand
TAAAACAAAATAGAAAAAAAAAAGAAAAATCACAACCATGCTCAATTCAATCCCATTTTCCAAGAGGTATCGGTTGTCTATGTTCAATCCATATCTTACTTTCCAGTTTAAGTCCATGCAGATGCTCCTCATAAGAAAGTCCTGGTGATCTACTTTTGAAAAATCAGCCACTGAAAACCCTATGGAGTACAGCTCTACTCTGACACACATGTAGTCGCCATGTTCAGAATCAACTCGATGGTCACTGGCTAACTGGATATGTAGCCTAGTTACATATTCTTTAAAAAAAATGCAAGCATACTATACATGTTGAATTTCAACTTGTTTATATCGCTTATCACTATATTTTAGACATTTTAATATATGAATCAATCCATAAAGATTCTTTGTCTTAATGACTACATAGGATTTTGTTCTATGTGTGTACCGTAACTCGTAACTCGTTAACTACTATTTCCAGATATTTACACTGTTTCCATTTTATGCAACTAAACAATACTGCAAAGAAAAAAAAGAAAAAGGCTCCATTTCAGAATTCCTACCCAGCATAAATAGTTTGAAAACTAAAGGTAAAAAAAGATTTTTCTAAAAAAAGAGAAGCTGAGATAATTCATTTCCAACAGCATATTACAAGAAATGTTAAGAAGTTCTTCAGATAGCATTATGATACCAAACAGAAACTTTCATTTACACAAGGACATGAGGAGCACCAGGAACGGCATAAATGGAGATAAATGTAAAAGACATTTTTACTTATTTTTAAATGCTCCAAAAGGTAATAGACTATCTAATGCAGAAATAGTAACAAAGTATTGAGAGATAAATAGTAAATGTCAAAGTAAACCATATGACAACAACAGCAAGAAGAAAGGAAGGGAAAAATTGGAAGTATACTTTTGTAAGTTTTTTCACTTTATGTGCAGTGGTATTATATTATTTTAAGGTAAATTGTGATAAGTAACTGATGTATACCGTAAGCCCTAGCAACCACAAAAATATTTTAGAAAAAAAGGTATAAGTCAATAATGATGGAGATAAAATGAAATCGCAAAAAATACACGACCTAAAAGAAGACATAAAAAATGCCTATATTTTTCTATGGGAAAAAATGGAAAAATGATTAGTGATATGGTAGATTTTAATCTGACCATATCAAGAATTATATTAAAGTTAAAGAATATAATATTCAAATTAAAAGACAGAGATTGTCTAATAGTATACAAAACAAAAACCAACTATATGATGTCTTCAAAACCAATCTACTTAAAATATAAAGATATAGATAGATAAAGTAAAGGATATAGAAAGATGCATCACATAAATATTAATCCAAGGAAAGCTGGAGTGGCTATATTATCAGGAAAATGAATATTACCAGGGATAAAGAGGGACATTACTTAATGATAAAAAGGTCAATCCGCCAAGAAGACATAATAATCCTGAATGTTTTATGGACTAACAAAAGAATGTCAGTATGCATAAAGCAACTACCAATGGAACCAGAGAAATAGACCAATTCATAATAATAGCTAGAGATTCAAAATTCTTCTCTCAGTAATCAATAGAACAAGTTGGCAAATGAAATAAAATAAAATCACTGGATGAAATATCTAAGTACACTGCCAAACAACTAGTCCTAATTGGCATTTGTAGAATACATAGCAGTAGTAGAATATTCATTCCTTTCAGCTGCTCTGGAACATTCATGAAGGTAGACTATACTGTCGCTGTCTTGGCTATCTAGTGATTCTATAACAGAAATATCACAAGTGGATGGCTTTAACAAACAGAAATTTATTTTCTCACAGTTTAGAAGGCTAAGATTCTGAATTCAGAGCTGCAGCTCAGGGGAAGGCTTCTCCCTTTGTGGGCTCTGGAGGAAGTTCCTTGTCTCTTCAGCTTCTGCTTCCTGGTTCCTTGGAGATCTCCCTGGTCTTGGCATCTATGTTACCTCATCTCAGCTCTGTTTGTTTGTTTAAACTCTTTTATATCTCAAAAGAAATTGACTCAAGATACATCCTACACAAATCCTACCTCATTAACATAACAAAGACAACCCTTTCTCTTGGGATTATAACCACAGGCATAGAGGTTAGGATTTATAACTAATATCTTTGGGGGACATATTTCAACTAGAACAGTGGCCATAAAACAAGCCTCAACAAATTTAAAAAATAATCATACAGAAGGAAGGAACAAAGCAAGGAAAGGAGACTACAGTGTAAGAAAGGACAGAGCACCAAGGGTGGTGGGAGAGAGAAAACACCTATCAGATGGGTTGACCTGCTAAAATCTGAACACTTGTAGCTGAGTAGGAGCGGGTTTCAGGGCTTAAACAATGCAGGGGGAAGACAGCCCAGTCCTTTGAGGCTTAGAGATGAGAAGAGAGAAGGACCAAACTGGAGGATCAAGGCTCAGGGTAAAGGTCCAAGCCTCTAAAGCATGTTACAGAAATCCTTGTCTTTGCAGCATGAAACATGCAGTCGAAAAGTTCATTGGAAGATGGTCATGTTGCCGCACAGGTAAGGACAGTCCTGGAATCCAAACAGGAACTTGTCAGCTGGAGAGGAAGAAAGACAAGGAAAGGGGCTCCCTGATTTCTGTCTCCAAGTCCTCTCCAGGAAGGTAACCATCTGCCATCTAAGAGGTAAGCAATAAACATTTGTTGAAAGAGGAAGGATCAGTGATTCAATGAGTGAGGCTAAACAGCACATTGCCCTGGGCATCAAGCTGCTTGGGGGGAAGGATTGGGATGACTGAGGCGGACCCCTGCCTGAAAGCCCTACCACAAACAAGCCCCAGTGCAATATTTATAGCCCAATTCCTGTCATCCCTCAGAAGCTAAATAACATCTGTTTTTTCCTGATGATCTTGCAGCACACATGGGCCCAGAGAGCCTTCAGCAAACCCTTTTTCTCCTGATAGGTTTACTGGTCTCCTTAAGGATCAGTAGTAACACAGCACCAGAACCAGAGGACCCTGTCCCAACTCCTTAGAGAAAAAAAAAAAAAATCTTCCCTCACTCTCTGCTCAGACCCCCAGGGCTGCTGAGAGAGCTACCTTCCTGGAAATTTGGCCAGGTCTCGCCAAGAGGGATTCTCTGTCTCTACCTACCTTTATAGTAATTGTTCCGAATGCACTCTTCCTTATCCTTGGCACACGGCAGATGGTTCTCTGAGTCGTGCATTCCCATAAGGTTTGACATAATCACCCTTGTGACACTGTAGAGCTGGAAAGTCAAAACCAGCATAATGGGGCTCTTTCGGGGTTCACTTTTGCCACTGCTCAGGAGATGGTGCCTGCCACCTGGCCCACACCTGGCAGGAGCAATGGTCAGGTCCTCACATGCACTGGCATAGATTTTTGTGCTAAAAGCGTGGTTGGATTTCTCTGTGGTTGGCTTACATCAGTGGAGCCTCTTCTGCATCTTTGGGGGGCTGCACCAAGGGCCTTTGTGGAGAAGAGGCATGTGTGCCTCTGGGCAGGGCCTGTGCCCAAGCACAGACAAAATCTCTATACTCACAGCTATTTAGGTCCAGGAGGGAGAAAATCATGACCTACACTGCAGCTTCCCCAGGCCTCATATTCTGTGACCCAGGAACTCTCCGCTCAGTCCTCTCACAACGACCGTCATCATTTGTCCTCATCACCCACAAAGAACTTTTCTAGATCCCTTTCAGATCAAATTCAAGGCTCTCAGAAAGAAAGCTTGAGGAATTTGGGGGTATCATGAATTAGTACTGTGTGAGGAACTTTTAAATTTAGAGGTGCCAGTAGGTGTAATTGGGGGAATTTCAGGGCTAAAATTAAGTACTCCATTCTGGAATTAAAATGAAGTTTTCACTTCTACACTCCTGATATCCATTAGGCTTCTGTTCCAGTTGCTGTTTAAAAAACAAAGCTCAGTTGTGCTTGTTCTGTTAAGAGAGTTCCTGCAGCTGGTCTTAGAAAAAGCCTCATTGAGTTGTTAAAGTAAATTAGAGCCTATAGATAAACATGTTGTTTTAACCACTTCTGATAAGTTCCTCAGCAAGTTCCTCCATATTATCTCTTTTTGTCTCAGCTAAATAAGCAGAGTTTATTTACAGTTTCCTAACTAATGGTCAGTTCTGTATCCAAAGATTCCAATTAAGTTGCCCCAGCTGCAAATAAATCACTAAACTTCGGTGTCGAAATGGTTTATACTTTTCATTTCAGAAGTGTTGCCTTAGTTAAACTGTGTCAGGTATGAGAGATTTGTGGCACACTAGAAACTGATGTAAAGCAAATTGTGCAGTTAATTGCCATCCTTGTAAATCTCACCTCCTTTCTTGCCATTGCTTTGATGTGAAACTGTTGTCTGCACTCACCCTACTTTTTAAATATCTTTGTTTTGCCTGTAAGGCAGAGCATACCACTACAGCCAAACTGAATGCATGCTTTCTCTTGGTTCATTTCTACAATAAATGTTATTTCTTTTTATTATCAAATTGAAGTGTTGGCCCAGTGACTTCACCAGTACAGTACTAACATGAGAGGTGGTTGAGCCTGAAGTAAAATAGGGGAGAAAGGAGGAAGAAATGAAGAGCAGCAATTTGGTCCAAAAGTGAAGGAGGAAGCAAAGGATAGTGGAGGCCCAGGAGGAGGATAACAAGTGGGAGTGGGATGGAGGCTGTGGACATCATCTCTAAGGTAAAGTTCAGGACTATGCTTGTACCTCACTCTTCACTTGCCAGGGAACAGAAATCCACAGCCGCTTATGTGGGCTCTGCTCACCTAGATCCAGCCCCCACTATCCTCCCGGATGCCCCAGAAGCTTACCTTGCAGAAAGCCCAACAGCAAGTAGAGGTCCAGAATCAGCAGTAGGAGGCGCTTAGCCATCTCAGAACCCAACACCAAGGTGGAAGAGAAAGGCTGAATAAAGCCTGCAGGTGCCTCACACACTCAGAATCACTACTTTACAACCCAGGCTGGACGGACAGCCAATGAGAGCCTAAGTGGAGGGTGTACTTCCCTTGTCAGAAGGGAACCATAGCCCTGGCTCCTCCCAGTATCCCTGGCTCTGCTCACCTCCATGGCCAGTGGGTGTGGCCTCTATCCAATATATATAGACTTTCCGGCAAAGCTTGCTGGCTTTTGCTCACCCTAGATGCTTCCTCTGGCTTGTTGTCATTGAACGCAAGCTGGGATTTTAACCAGTAACTTGTATTACCGGCCAGTCTTGGGATTTGGCAGTCTCCTCAGCCTGTGATCCAGCAGCCTGCCATCTTATCTGCAGTTCTTGAATTCTGCAGCCTCTGCATCCTGTGAGTGAACAGCCTGCAGTCTGACATGCTGATCTTAGTTTTGTCAGCCCCTGTAGCTAAATGAGTCGGGAGAAGCCTATAGACAGACACCAGACCCATGGACTTGGGACTTTCCAACCTGTACAACTGCATGAGCTGTTTCCTTGATATAAATCTCTCTCTCTTTATACATACATACTTATATATATATATGTATATATACAGAGCCCTGGTGGCATAGTGTTAAAAGCTCAGCTGCTAATCAAAAGGTCATCAGTTCAAATCCACCAGCTGCTCCTTGGAAACTGTATGGGGCAGTTCTACTACATTCTATAGGGCAGGTATCAGTTGGTGACTCAACGGCAACTGGTTTGGTTTTATATATATACATATATACACACATACATATATGTATAGCTATATGTATGTGTATAGACATATCTATGTACATATACATATATATCTCACTGGTTTTGCTTCTCTGCAGAACCCAGCCTAAGGCAGGTTCTCATCTACTCTGAGAGCAAAGAACTAAATTGTGCCTGGCTACAACTACTGACTGTTCTGACCAGGGTCATAATAGATGGTTCCAGATAGAATGGGAGAAAAATATGGAGCAGAACTCAAATTCTTATTGAAAAAAGCCAGACAAACTGGAACAATAGAGAACAGATGACTCCCTGAGACTATTGCCATGAGACACTCTTTAAACCTAGAAGCGAGCCTATGCCCTAGGATCCCCTTTTAGCGAAATAGCAGAGTGGCACACAAAATGAAGGATATTACCCATAAGATGAGTGCTGTACTTAAAAACCATCAGTATGAGACCAAAAGGTTAACAATTACTCCAAAGCAAAGATGAGAAGTAGGCAGGGAAACATGAGTACTGGAAATGGAACAAATAAAATACAATGAAAGAGAAGGTTGACATATTATGATTAATGTTACTAATGTCACTGAATATTTTGTGCAGAAATTTTCAAATGGGAACTTAACTTACTGTGTAAACTTTCACCAATAACTCAATAAGATACTATTATTTGAAAAAATCTGATCAATAAGTCAATTAGAGTTAAAAGCTTTTACTGAGTGCAAAAACTTTTCCCAAACTCAGAATACTCCTCCAATGAGAGAAGCTCTTCACATTACAATTTTGAACCACTTATACAGACAGTATGAACCCAGGTGGCCTACTGGTTAAGACCTCAGCTGCTAACCAAAAGGTCAGCAGTTTGAATCCACCAGCTGCTCCTTGGAAACGCTATGGGGCAGTTCTATTCTGTCCTATAGGGTCACTATGAGTCGGAATTGACTCAATGCCAAAGGGTTATATACAGTACAAACTGTTAGGAGATGTCCCAAAAGGGAAATTTAAAATGATTGCTTGTTATTCACTTAATCAGCAGGACATGGGCTATTATAAGTGAGGCTTTAGACTGGATTGGTTTATTAAGTTTGTATGTCTGCATTCTATGGCTTGTTATGGTTTATCTGATTAATTAAACTTTTCCCAGAACTTTTGTCTTCATCAGAAATCATTAGTTTCTGGGAAGGGTTAAGAGTTAAGTTTAAATACGGGAGGGGGCCAATTTTCCTTAATGCACACATATTATCACTCCTATTTTACAGAGCACCAGAGGAGGTTCTGAGACCTAAAATCTTGTTAATCCAGTTTATCTTGACTCAATATCCCATAGTTATTCTGACTCCAGGCTATGGCTGGCGATAATGCACATTGGACACATTTCAGTGTCACAGCTCTGGAGAATGACTGGGAAGGTGGCTAGCATGGAAGAGGAGCCTAGACCTCTAGGAAACTCCCCTTCACGAGCCTGAGGCCAGCTCCTAACTGCAGTCTCTGCCCACCACTCCCTACCCTGACCTGCAAGCACACACACCCCTTACTCACAAGTTCTAGTCTTAGCTTCTCTTCATTTGGCTCAGAGACACAGGGTTGAGCAGCATCTTCCCAGAGCATAGCGAGGCCTCAGCTGTTCAAAATCCCAAAGCTCAATTAATTTGCTCTAATAAACTGTTTTCAGTTACCAACTTCTGACAGGTACTGTGCTTAAAATTAATACCAAATTCATCTTCACTTGAACATTTCATCTTCTTTTTACAAGTGAAAAAAAGATAAGAGAGATTACGTATCCTATCCAGGTTCATACAGTGAATAAGCTCTGAGGGTCTAACGCAGGGTTGTCTGATTACAGAGCCTAAGGTATTTTTTGTTTTGCTTTCTTTTTAAATTGCACACTGTGATCTCCAAAGGACAGGAACACCTTGTAAAGGGAAATGAAAGGGAGGTCACAAATAACGATAATAATAAGGCAGAATATGATTCACTTACAAGGGAGAGTGAAAAAAAAAAAAACTCACAGAAAATACTGTAGATAGGGAGAGGCTAGAATTGTATCAAAAAAATTTTTTTTATAGAGGTGTCATTTGGAATGGGAATAGAACAGTGATTCTCAGCTGGGGTGATGCTACCCCAGGGGACATTTGGCAATGTTTGGAGATATTTCTGGTTGTCACAACTGGGTAGAGGGTTTATTACTTCTGTCTACTGAAAGGAAAGAATGAACAAATCTGTGCTGGAAAAAGTACGGCCAGAATGCTTGGGGTTTAATGGATCTCTTTTTTGTGGACTTTCTAGCCATGGTCTTGTAATTCCCACCCAAGTGATTGGGCAGGACTGCTCAGATATGGTAATTGTGGAACAGGAAAGGGATTGAGCAGTTTTGCCACCGGGACTTGGTGAATCATCCATCCCAGAGGCGAGAAAGAGAGGATCCTAGCACCACCCAAGAAAAACAGCCAGGAGCCAGCATGTTATTTGGACCCAGGATCTGTGTTAAGAAGCTCCTAGAACCAAGATACAGAGAGTGAGCTGTAATCCTGACGGCGGCAGAGAAGCAGTGGCAGGACAGAAAGGCAGGACAGACTGTGCAATGGGCTTCCCAGCCCATGGAGCGAGAAAGTTGAGTGCCTTTGGGCAGATGCAGAGGGCCAGGGAGAGGCATGCCTACGAGCACTGCTGGAAAGAGGCTGTCCTGATGGAAGAACTGTATCCTTGAGTGTTCCTGAGCCTGAATTGTAACCTGTTACTTCCCTAATAAACCCCATAATTGTGAGTATGGTCTGTGAGTTCTGTGTGACCATTGCAATCAATTATCGAACCCAGCAGAGAAGTAGAAAGTGCCTTGGGATGGACGGTTGGTGTCAGAATTGGTAAGTGTGGTGGAGAGAAGAGGTATGTCTAACCCCGGACTCATAGGAATCAGCCTTGGGCTGTTGATCTTGACTCTTCTTTCTCTTTGTGAAGTTAGAGGAGTTAAGACCCTGCCCCACACAGTTTTTATAATGCTCCTTAGAAGCGGGGATGGCAAGATTTTGTCTCACGTACTTTGAAAATATTATCAGGAGGGCACCAGTCCCTGGAGAGGGACGTCATGCTTGGTAAAGTAGTAGGTCAGCAAAAAAGAGGAAGACCCTCAACTAGATGGATTGACACAGTGGCTGCAACAATGGGCTCAAACTTAGCAACGATTGTGAGGATGGCACAGGATTGGGCAGTGCTTCCTTCTGTTGTAAGTAGAGTTTCTATGTGTCAAATAGATAATCAGGGCCAATTTGGGGAAAGTCTTGAATGCCAAACTGAGGAGTCTACTTAATTAGGTGCACCAGTATCTTAGTTTCTTAGTGCTGCTATAACAGAAACATTACAAGTGGGTGGCTTTAATAAACTGAACTTTATTCCTCACTGTTTCAGAGGCTAAAAGTCTAAACTAAGGGAACCAGCTCTAGGTGAAGGCTCCCTCTCTATCCACCCTAGAAGATAACCTTTGTCTCAGCTTCTCTAGCTCTGGCATTCCTCCTTCCTTGGAGATTTCCACATGGCATGTATTTTTCTTCCGTTTGTGCTCACTTGTGTCTATGTCTATGCTACTCTTTGTATCTCAAAGTGATTAGGTTTAAGACACACTACAGGAATATATTCTCATTACCATAACAAAGATTCCCAAGTGAGACAATACGCATGGGTAGAGGCACTTGATTTTCAGAACTATGATGGAGAGGCGAATGGGTTCACAATACTGCATACTCAAGATGGAGTGTAAGAGGAATTAATTACATAGGCCTGAGTGATCTGAAGGTTTAGTATGGGTTTTGTTTGGAGCATTGCTGATTTTCAAAGTTCTCATTTCCAGATATAAGGAATCTCTTTCTTTTGTCTTAAACTATCTATTTCTCATAACAATTTAGTAGACTATATTTTTGTAAACAGAAATGAAACATTTATCTTTTTCTTCTTAACTGATTCCTGCAGAAATTGAAAACTCTTAATGAGTATTGGTATTTTCTTGACAATGTAATTATATACATAAGTTCAATAAGAGTCTGCCCTCCTTATTAACAGGACATAATTGGAACCATTGGTTGTATCACCACGCTTTGACTGGAATGCCATACTTTAAAATGGTGCTCTTAGAATCAGATATGACCAGACACTTTCAAGACACTAAAGCTGACTTTATGGAGCTAATGCTTACAAAACCCTCCCAGGAAAACTGACCTGATACCTAGCTTGCAAGTATCCCAGCCTTAAAGGTGAGTAGGAAAGGTCACTTCCTGGCAGGTTCAAGAACCTCATAATATTTTGGGACCTTGAGAAGAAAAGAAATCTGCCAAACCTATAGGTGTTGTTGTGTGTCTTCAAATCAGTTTTGACTCATAGAAATCCTATACGACACAGTTTAATATTGCCTTACAGGGTTTCTTTGGCTTTAGTACTTATGAGAGCAGATTGCCAGTTCTTTTCTTCTGTGGAATGACAGGTGAGTTCGATCCACTGACATTTTGCTAGGTGCCAAGCCCCTAAATACTGCCCCACCAGGGATCCTTAAATCTGTGGGTACCACAGGTGAAATCCGGTGACTAGTTCTCGGTTGGTTTCTTAGCCTAGAAGGGTTTTACAGGTTTAATCTGAGATTCCTGTGAAAACTTCCAGTAAAGGAAATATAAAAGGCCAAATGAAAAATTATCATTTTTGCTGCACCTAGGTACATAATTTTAACCAGTCTTATTTTAAGATCAAGAACAAGCTTGCTTTGAGATGATCTTTCATCAAAAAGAGGGTGAGTGTAGAGAGCACTTTTATATTTCAGAAGAAAACGGTAGCATGTCCTTGTGGTCTATCAGACTCTGGTCCTATCATTGTCTTTGCACTATTTTTCATCACTTTGTGAACTATAGCAACTAACAGTTTTGTTTTCTACCTGTAAATTGGATTGGTTCTTGCTACATAGCTTATGCAGTTCCCTATGTGTCCATACACAGTCATTTACCCAAAGGAAAAAATAGGAGTATGAGAGAGACCATGGCTGTAGAAACAAGAGAACAAACTATTGCTTGTTTAGATGCAACACAATATTGAACCTGGAAAGAGCATTTAATGGAAAGCCAGCTTATAGAATGCTCAATATGGGGATAGCTCCCTTTGTGTTACAGATGGTATTAGACAAGGAGATGGTATTAGAGAAGGTAGCATTAGAATGAAAAGACCCAGTGTCACAACTCAGTTAAGCCAGCCTTTCCTATCCAAAGGATCATCTGAAATTCCCGAAATGACTTTACAGAATAGACAAGCCTTAGATTATGTGATGACCTCGCAAGGAGATGTTTGTGCTTTAATTAGGTCACAATGCTGCGTGCACATAAACGATTCCCAGTAGGAAATTTATCAAAATTACTACACTGAAGCCAATGCACAACAAGCTGCCGAATGGGTCAATTAAAAACAGAAAGTCTGAGGCAATTATTCTCCTGTCTAAATCTCGATTCTTGGGGTCCTTCACTCAGAGAAATTTTTCAAATTTTGGATATTGTGCTCTTAGTCACTCTCTGTATAAATAAAAGAAAAAAGACCCCATTTCTGTAGGTTTTCCAAGGAGCAGCTGGTGGAATCCAACAGCAGGTCATTTGGTTAGCAGCCATAGTTCTTAAGCACTCGGCTGCCAGGACTCCCTCACTGTCACAGCTTTCCTAAAGTGCATAATCGCAAGGATCTTAAATGCATGTGAGCAACCACTAACACTACAAATGTTATCCAACATCATCAGTCTACAGAAGCTAATGGAATGACAGGATCAGACTTCAGAGTGCTCAGATGAAGTTCTCTACTAAACGGGTAATACAGATTTTTGCTTAAGCTCTTTAAAAGTATGACCAAGAGGTGGGTCATTGTTAAATAGAGAAACTGAGGACCAGAGAAATGGACAGATTCCTTTGAGTACACAGAAAATTCATAAAAGTCACTGACCAATTTGGAATGCAACCAAGAACAAATAAACAGGAATAAGGAGACACAGTAGAGACACAGTGACTATGATACTGTGCAAATCCCTTTTGGTGACATGACATCTGTTAACCAAAAACTTGCTTAAAGTTTATCTTGTCCAAAAAATTTAACTTTACCCAGTGTGTTTTGGTCTTTGCTCTTTTTCCTGAGAAATAATCATTGAAATTTCTTGAGTAGCCAAGGTGCCTTTATAATTTAAAAACTCCTTGCAATTAATTTAAAACAAAGATGAGAATGTAAGGGGGAGGGGAAACTAGTTTAATCAAAAAGGAACAACCAGAACTGAAATAAGGGGAGGGTTTTGGCATTGTGAAGACTGTAACCAATGTAACTGAACAATTTGTACAGAAATTGTTGAATGAAAATCTAAACTACTGTGTAGAACTTTACTGAAAACACAATAAAATATTATTACAAAAATACAAAAACAAACCAAAAAACAAAAAATAAACCTACAGACAAGTGAGAATCTCTGCAAATGATTAGAGGCTGGCCAGGCCACAACCATCACTTGGTGGCCATGTCAAGTAAACTTAGGAAGGGCAGGGAACATGATTCAAATTAATCATGCTAAGATTAGCCCTTTTAGTTAATTTTCTACGCTATATTTCCTCTCCTTTCTCCTTAAAAAACTCACTGTAACTGGCCTAAGATGAGTCTCCCTGTTTGTCTGAACAGAGCGGTCTTCCTGTGTGCACATAGATTAACTGCTCAAATGAACTTTAAAGGCTTTATCTTCTTTCTACTTCAATTATTTTGACAGGGTAAAAAATGAACGCACATATACAACTTGATACAGGTGAGAAACAAACACACAAACTGAAAGATAATATAATGCCCGGTAGTGATAAAAGCAGGAGGCAGTGGTGCTTGACTGATAGAATTTTCAGTGCTGGACCTATGAGGGAGAGACTGTGTTCAATTTTGGAATAGGCACCTCATGTTCAGACACCGCCTTGAATATGGATATGATGCCTGCCCTTGGGCAGCCGTCTTGTGACTATGAACAACAAGAATAAGGAAAAGGGCAAAAGAATTTCAGATACTTGACTTTGACATTGAAGCCTCTGATCTGGTATTAGCAATTGAGTTCCTCCAGAGTTCTGATTATGTGAGAAAACAAACTTATTTTTTTCAATCCTTGCCAGTTTGGTGTTTCATGGTTTGTAGGAGAGGGCACTTTGGATGCAGAAAATAATTTATTTCTTTATTTTATTTCATTATTATCATTATTTTAATCTTTGGTTTTCTAACAAGATCTTTATTCTCTTTTCAAATTTAACTGAGCAGAGAAATATGGGTGGAAAATCATTTTCACTTAGTTTTTTTTTTTTTTTTTGGTAATTCTCTATTTTCTTCTATTTTCCCCTGTGGCTTTTAAGAATTTTAATACTATTATTTTCTCCTGATCTTTTATGGATATTGTTTTTTCTCTCTGTAAACTCTTAGGATCTTCTCTTTATCCCTGGTGGTGTGAAATTTTATCACTAAGAATATCATATATAAATGTTTTCATCTGTTCCCTTGTATTTTTTCTATTACCCCCATGGCATTTCTTCCTGTATCAGTTTATGTTTGTATTTCATGTCGGAAATTTTCCAAAATGTCGGGTGACCTTGGCTCTGTGTTCACATTTCAGATAGAGACTCTAAGAAGCCACTGTAAACCCTGTGTGCATGGGCAAGGAGGGGGGTCATCAATAAATTAAATTTCACATTAGATAATGGGGGTCAAGTGGGCAAACAACTCTTTCTTTTGTTTTCGTATGTCAAAATCTGTAGGTCTTTTTCTATTATCATCCAAATTTTCCAGCAAAAGACCTTCTAATATCTTGTCTAACTAGGGAGGGGTTGGCTGAGCCTGACTACCAGCCTTCCAGAAGCTGAAACAACAAGGGAACTAGAGGTCTCATCATTCCGCATTCAGACTTTAACTTAATCCTCCAGGTTTCAGTCTGATACCTACCTCATCTCACCTCTCAAACCCTGTACCTAGTGCTTCCTAATCCAAGCCTTTCTAGTTTAATTTTCCCAAAGAATATGTCTCTTTTCTCCTAGGAATGGAGTTGGTACCTAGATATATGAAATGGGGGTAGCTGGTAGTTGTACAGAAGAGTCTGAACTTGAGGGGGTGGGCAGAGGGTTTTACTTTTTACTAAATATACTTATAGGCAATCTTGTTTTTGTAGAAGTGCATATCACCCCCCCCCCTTCTTCTGGTTATTAATAGGTCCATGAGCATGATTCTTGTCACTATCCCCTGTATGGGCACTTAGATTTACTTTCTTCTGCTCTACTAAATCAGTTAACCTCTTCTCTAACCCTTTAATAAGCAGCCCTAGTCACCCAGTAGTTAAGCATTAGGCTATCAACCAAAAGCTTGGTCATTATTACCAGCCCTTTGGTGTGAAGGGACTGAGATGACTGAATCCAACCCCAAATCCTTCCTACTGAGCCTTCATTTCCCAAAAGCCCTACCATAAACAAGCCGCTGTGGAATACTTATAGCCCAATTCCTGTCATCCTTCAGAATCTAATAGCATCTTTTGGCCTAATGACCTTGCAGCACCCACAGGCCCAGAGGCTGTTCGGCAAGCCCTTTTTCTCCTGATCAGTCTAGTGTTCCCATTAAGGGTCAATGGTACCACAGTATCAGATCCAGAGGACCCTGCCACAAATCTATAGGGGATAAAAAAACCTCCCTCCCTCTCTGCTCCATCCTCCTGGGCACCTGAGAGCCCCACCTTCCTGATAATTTTTTAAGGGTCATGGCAAGAGCGATTTCAGTCTCCACCTACCTTCATAGAACTTCCTCAGGATGCAGTCTTGTTTATATCTGGCGCGGTAGGAGGTTCTCTCAATCGTGCACTTCCCATCAGGTTTGACATGATGACATTTGTGACAATATAGAGCTGGAAAGTCAAAACGAACATAACAAGGCTCTTTTTTGGCACACTTTTGTCTCTGGTCAGGAGACAATGCCCAAAACCTAGCCCACATCTGGCATGAGCAATGGTCAGGTCCCTAAATGTGATGGCATAGATTACTGTGTTAAAAGTGTGGTTTGATTTCTCTGTGGTTGGCTTACATCAGTGGAGCCTCTGCTGTATCTCTAGGGGCCTGCACCAAGGGCCACTGTAGGGAGGAGAGGAGGCATGTGCGCTTCTGGGGGCAAGGCCTGAGCCCGAGCAGAGATAGAATTTCTATAATCACAGGTCCTAAAATGGACTGTGCTGCTAGGGGGAGAAAAGCGTGGCCTACATTACAGTTCTCCCAGGCCTCACTTCCTGTGACTCAAGAACCATCCTCTCCGTCTTTTCAGAACAATCCTCATCATCTATCCTCTTCACGCACAAAGAATCTTCCTAGATCCCTTTCAACTTAAATTTAGGGCTCTGAGAAGAAAGATTGAAGAATTTGGGAGTATCATGAATTAGTACTAACATGGGAGATGGGTTGAGCCTGAAGTAAAACAGGGGAAAAAAGAGGAAGAAATGAAGAGGAGTAAATTTGGGCCAAAAGTGAAGGAGGAAACAAGGGAGTGGAGGCCCAGAAGGACGAAAACAATTGTGGGTGGAATGGAGTCTGTGAAGACCACCTCTGAATGGAAGGTCAGGACCATCCTTGCAGTTCACTCCTCAAGTCTCCATTGAACAGTAATATACAGTTACCTGTGTGGGTTCTGCTGACTTAGACCCAGCCCACATTGTCCTTCCAGACTCCCCCAGAAGCTTACCTTGCAGAAAGCCCAACAGCAAGGAGAAGCCCAGCAGCAGCAGCAGCAGGAGGTGCTTGCTTACTCATCTCAGAACTCAGCACGAGGGAGGAATAGAAGGCCTAATAGAACCTGCAGGTGCCTCACACACTGAGGATCAACTGCTTTATAACCCCAGGCAGGGAGGAACAGCCAATGAGAGCTCAGGTGGAAGGTGCACGTCCCTTGCCAGAAGGGAACTCTGGCCCTGGCCTCACCCAGCATCCTTGGCTCTGCTCACCTCCAAGGGAGCCATGTTCTTTCATGGCTTTTTCTGTCTCATTTGAACTAGCTTTACAATGGGAGAATCATGTCTGCCCTACACAGTCAAAGGATTTGTGAGATTCAGGTGAGTTACTGACTCTGAGTCACATAGGCCTCAACATTCCAAAGGGCAATGAAAACATTTTAAAAGGAAGTATAGGGGGTAATATGATTGTAAAAACCAAAACAAACAAAAGAAACCCTCAGCCTTTTCATAGTGAGAGAATTTGTATTTTTAAACAATTGAGGATTTGATAAGGTCAGCATAAGATCAGGAATTTATTCTGATAAGACACAGAATCTTTGCCTTCAGGCAGATGTCAAAGAAGATAAAGATAAACTTTTACAAACTCTTCCTAAGAGCAACCCAGTAATTAAAGAAAATATCATTTTAATGAAGAGAAAACCAAATTCTGGCTTTGCACACTATTTGATATTAAGCTTTTAAAACATCTTATCAAGTCTTACTGAACTTTGACTGTAAGAGCATAACTTTATCACCAATCTTCTACTACTTTTCATATATGTAGAGCTTCGCCTCACACTTTCTTTGTTCTCATTCTAGAACAACTAGATTTTTTACATTAGGACAAAATTACTCTCTATTTTTAACTGAATCCACCTTGTGCACCTTGCCTAATCTAGCCTAAATCCAAGATTTTAAGTTATCAAAAAGGTCTTAAAAACTGTGTTTAAGGTATACTAAAAACATAATTACTGTTGAAATAAATTTTTGTCATAACAAATTCACATTCATGAATTTCTGGGAATACTGAGACTATTCAAGCTTTTAAGTGCTAATACATCTTCAATCAAAATAAAGCTCTTTGAAAGGATGTTGTAATCTAATTTGATAATATCATGCAGAGGTGGAAAAATATGACATATACACATATAACATACACCCATATAGATACGTGAGCAAAGAGACTAACAGTTACTGCTATTGAAGTCAGGGATTTAACACCGTCTTCTTCATGTTTTAAAGAATCTTTTATAGAGGCAATTTTGGAATTGTTCTGCCTTTTAGAAACCACATTATATCAATCAAAATATGCACCCCAGTCTCTTTGAGATGTTTGGGATCCCCTTATATCATGTACAGCATTTAAATGAACCAGTTTATACATCATGAAAAATCAGCAAAGTAACCACTGCGTGCTCAAATTATCCTTGGTGAAGTTATGCCATTTAGAAATATACTTGCAAAAATTAGGAGTTAAAGAATATATACAAAGGAGGACTTTTTCCAGGAATAGGATAGTATTGAGACTGAAATGACCCCATGAAAGCTGACAAGTTCGGTAGGAACGTGATGCTTATACATCTACTGTCTCAAGTCACATTTTGATGGTTGGGCATCTCCAAACAGACCTGACACTCTGTGTCCACTGACAAGTGAAAAATCAGAGAGAATGCTCTCTTTGGATGACAACCAATCTCTCAGCACAAAAACAAAATGGACGGTGAACCTCAACTGGTTTTATAGGTGACCCACAGTAAAGTTTGCCCAAGTGGAAGCTAGTCAGGTAACAACTTCAAACTAGCTAATCTGTGACGCTGGTGTGAACAACAGGCTTATGGAACTTAGGCCTGTGTTCCACCCTATAATTCTCCTTTTTATGACAAACAATACTTATAGACAGCACATCACAAAATAATAACAGTAGTACAAAGATACTAAAGCATCTAGTGTTTATTCAGTCAATCTGTGTGCACACAGGGAGACCTCTCTGTTCAAACAAACGGAGACTCATCTTATGCCAGTTACAGCAAGTTTTTTAAGGGGAAAAGAGAGGAAATATAGAAGAAAGTTAAGTAAAAGGGCTAACCTCAGCATCATTATTTGAATCATGCTCCTGTTTAGTTGATATGGTTTTAGTTTAGTTGATATGCTCACCAGGTGGTGTTTGTGGCCTGGCCAGCCTCTACTCATTTGCAAAAATTCTCAGGGGTTGTCCAGAGGTTTCAAATAATACAGCTACCTCAGCTACTCAATAAATTCCAAGGGTTATTGTCAGGAAAAAGAACAAAAGCCAAATTATGTTGGATAAAGTTAAATTCTTTGCACAAGGTAAATTTTAAGGAAGTTTGTGTTAACAGAAGTCAAGTTACATAAAGGGATTTGCACGATTTCATAGTCACTGTCTCTACTGTGTCTCTTTATTCCTGTTTATGTGTTCCTGGGTTCATTCCACATTGGTCAGTGACCTCTTCCAATTTTCCCATGTAATTAGAGAATGCTGTCAATTTCTCTGGTTCTCAATTTTTGTCTTTAATTATCCCCAGAGTCATTCCATTAATATCTGAATTGATGAGTGGATATTGGTTTACCTATATTTTGTAATGACTATATTGAGAACATGGAAGGAGAATGTGCAAGAGAGCTGAATCCTCTTAGGAAGTCCATGCTGTTGTTGTTTTTAGGTGCTGTTGAGTCAGTTTTGACTCCTAGTGACCCCATGTACAACAGAGTGAAACACTGTGCAATCCTGCACCATCCTCACAATCATTGTTATGTTTGAACCCATTGTTGCAGCCACTGTGTTAATCCATCTCATCAAGGGTCTCCCTCTTTTTCACTGAGCCGCTACTTTACCAAGCAAGATGTCCTTTCCTGGGACTGATCCCTCTGATGACATGTCCAAAGTATGTGAGATGAAGTCTCACCATCCTCGTTTCCAAGGGACACTCTGGCTGCATTTTGTGCAAGACAGACTTGTTCATTCTTCCAGCAGTCCATGGTATATTCAATATTCCTCGCCAACATCGTAATTCAAATGCATCAATTCTTCTTCGTTCTTCCTTATTCATTGTTCAGCTTTCACATACGTATGAGGCTACTGAAAATATCAAGGCTTGGGTCAGGCGCACCTAGTGCTTTGTTATCTAGCACTGCTATAACAGAAATACCACAAGTGGATGGCTTTAACAAAGAGAAATTTATTCTCTCACAATCTAGGAGGTTAGAAGTCTGAATTCAGAATGCCAGCTCCAGGGGGAGGCTTTCTCTCTCTGTCAGCTCTAGGGGAAGATGCTTGTCATCAATCTTCTCCTGGTCTAGGAATTCTCACTGCAGGGATCTTGAGTCCAAAGGATGTGCTCCCCTCCTGGCTCTTCATTCTTGGTGACATGAGCTCCTCCTGTCTCTCTGATCACTTCACTCTTTAGTATCTCAAAACAGCTTGACTGAAGATATAACCTAATCTAGTAGATTGAGTCCTGCCTCATTAACATCATAGAGGTAGGATTTACAACACATAGGAAAATCACTTCAGATGATAAAATGATGGTCAGTCACAGAATACTGGGAATCATGGCATGGCCAAATTGACACACGTTTTTAGGGGATACAATTCAATCCATAACAGTTCTCAAAGTGACATCTTTTCTTTTTAACACTTTAAAGGGGTCTTTTGTAACAAATTTCCCCAATGCAATACATCGTTTGATTTCCTGACTGCTGCTTCCGTGGGTGTTCATTGTGGATCCAGGTAAAACGAAATCCTTGACATCATCAATATTTTCTCCTTTTATCTCCTTTTTATGATATTGCTTATTGATCCAGTTGTGACGATTTTGTTTTCTTTATGTTGAGGTGTGATCCATACTGAAGGCTGTAATCTTTTATCTTCATCAGTAAGTGCTTCAAGTCCTCTTCGCTTTCCATAAATCCATAGATAGTGTCTAAAATTGATGAATCATAAACAGTGATAGAAACTTATAATTCCATAGAGGTAAATCCCAGATAATGTCCTAAAGTTGTTGAGAGTGGCTGTATAGGATGTGTAAAGGCATTTGGAGGATTGCTGGGTTTTTTAAATAAGCACTATGTGCACATGTCTATCTTACCTAATACCTGGAAGTCGGAGAATTCAGGGCAAGTTTCCTAGAGGAGTTATCATTTCATTTACTTCTCATGGATTGTCAACAGACATTCCTTCCTCGCCTCTGAAGGGGTACAGGCTGAAACCACTGGTCCATTTTACATCCAAAAATCTTTCCTTGAATTCCACGAAGCCCACATGGCCACAGGGAGGCCTCTTGCATACTTTGTGCTGATATGGAGCCAGATGAGCCATAGAGAAAGCAAAAGAACTGAAAGAGCATTCCTTGTTTTCAGTCCAGGTTCCTCGATGTTGTCTGGTTCCACCCCCTACTAATTTGTGTCTTTTCAGGCATTAAGTCACAAAGGAAAGATTTGCATTTGATTATTGTTCTGCGGGTTTCTGGCTGTGTGATCTTGGACAAGAGATTTACCTTCTCTGAGCCTAAGTGTCCTCATTTGTTAAAGAGGTCTTGTGATTGTTAAGGTTGTGTTTCAACTTGGCTGGGCCATGATTCTCATTGATTTGGAAGTTCTGATGTAGTTTGGCAGTTATGTAATGATGTAATCACCTCCTTTGTGATATCTGATATAATGTAATCACCTCCATGATGAGATCTGCTATGAGTAACCAGTCAGTTGAAGGGGAGTTTCCTTGGGGGTGTGACCTTCACCCATTATATATGGACTTTCTGGCAAAGTTTGCTGGCTTTTTCTAACTCTGGAACCTGCAACTGGCTCATCTCAATCTAACCTCCAGTTCTTGGGACTTGAGCCAGCAGCTTGCTGCATTACCTGCTGATCTTGGGAGTTTTCTGCCTCCTCAGCCTGTGATCCAGCAGCCGGCTCTCAGACCTGCTGATCTTGGGCTCTTTAGCTTCTGCAGCTACTTGAATCAGAAGAAGCCTCCAGCATAATGCCTGACCACAGACTTGGGACTTTCCAGCCTCTACAACTGCATGAGCCATTTCCTTGATATAAATCTCTCTTTCTGTGTGTGTGTGTGTGTGTATGTGTGTGTGTGTGTATACATATACATATCCATATATACGCTTCACAGGTTTTTCTTCTCTAGAGAGCTGAGCCTAAGACAGGTCCCAAGTCTTCGTCTTTTTAATTGCTTCATATGTATATGAAATTTGGTTAATGAAAAAACAAGAAAGGAATAGAATTGATGCATTCAAATTGTGACTTTGGTGATTAATATTACTAATACCATGGACTGCCAAAAGAAGGAACAAATCAGTCTTCAAAGAAATACAACCATAATGCTCCTTAGAAGTCAGGATGGTGAGACTTTAACCTGCTTGCTTTTCACATCATCAGAAAAATCAATCACCAGAAAAGGGCCAAAGAAAACCTTCAATGAGATGGATTGACCTAGCAGCTAGAACAATGGATGAAAACTGCCAACAATCATGAAGATGGTGCAGTACTGGGCAATGTTTTATTTTGTTATACATAAGGTCAGGCTGAGTCAGAACTACTCCATGCAAACTAACAACAACAATAGTTGCTATGTTTCAGGGTTCTGAGGTTTAAATGAGACAATGTAGGTGAACATACTGAACACATTGTCTGGTACAAAGTACGTGTTTAATGAAGAATAGTAATGAATTATTAAGGTTTCCGTTTGGAAGATTAAGTTTTGCTGGTGTTATCATATATACTAAAATTATATGTTATTTACATGGTCCTCTATAGATTAGCCATTTACAGCCACACTGTGAGTCATATATAAAAATCTGGTCAGTAGAGTCGGAGCCTAGATGGCGGCTTAGTCGCACGCACCATAATGTCCCCCTGCACCAAAGACCCAAAAAAACAAGTCAAACAGAAGTAGATAACAATCCAGGAACCCTGAACTTCAAAAAGAAAGTCTAAGAACTGAACTGAACACCAATTGGAAAGAACAAGGAAAGCAGCGAAAGAGGAGTACCACAGAATGGAGAGGCTCATCAGCTGTCCTGGCCCACTGCTTCTAACTTAGAATGAATCAGAAGTGACCTTGGGTTAAGAAACCAGCAAGGCAAATTCATGATTTTCCCAAAACATCTGTCCTTTTCTCTATCAAACCTCTATAGACACACACAGAAAGAAGCAGAGACAGGGAAGATGCCAGATCCAGGACCAGAGATACTCAGGAGTGGCCGCCCTTGATCTCAGAGGTGAGCGTGTGCATGAGGCAGTGGACTTGCAGATTGTTGGTGGAAGCTCTCTCACCCAGCCGGTCCCTGGGGCAGTCCCCACTCTTCACACTCAAGACAGCATAGGTCCCCTGTTCCCTGACTGCAGTGGACACAAGGTGCTCTGGCACCTGTGTATCCTAATTGGAGAACATGCTCCCTCATACCTCATCCTACTGATCAGAGGCAGCAGAGAGCCCCACATCCCAAGTGCCTTGCCTGACTTGGGACCATAACATGAGCCTATCCTCTTGCCCCCACTGCAGCCAACTCCATCCTCTACTCCCCCTTACCACCCAAGAAGTGAGACTAGGCATGCCCCCATGGGTGTGCCCGCTCTCCACCTACTCCTCTCTCTAGGGGCCCAGTGTAGTTCAGCAGCAGCAGGACGGGAAGAGAGCTCGCCTATAGTTCCACCACTCCCTCCTCCTTCTCCCCATTCTTGCACAAGGTGGCTTTTCTGTGCATGCATCCACCAGGCATGACTCTCTCCCTTCACCCACCCAGTGAGGGGCAGAGGAACTCTGACTGTGTGCACATCCCACTGCAGTACCTTCCTTCCCATCCCAACAACTGATGCAAGGGGGCACCACTGTGCTTGCATTCGCCAGGCACAACTTTCTCCCTTAACCTGCTCAGAGTGGGGCAGAGGAAACGCGACTGCATAAGCATCCCCCAGAAGCTACTTCCTCCATACTGCCACCTGACACGAGGAAGCACCTCTGTGCACGTACCCACTAAAGGTGACTCCATCCCTTAACCTACCCAGTGAGGGGCAGAAGAGCTGTGAATGTGCACACACACACACCCCAAAGTCCCTTCCTCCCTTCCCCCACCTAATGTGAGGCATTACCATTGTGCCCACATTCGCCAAGAGCAACACTATTCCTTAACCCATCCAGTGAGGGGCAGGGAAGACATGACTGTGTGCCCATCCTCCAGCAGCCACTTCCTTCCTCCCTTCACTTGACACAAGACAACACTACTGTGCATTCATCCACCAGGTTCAAATCCATCCATTAACCTTCCTAGCAAGTGATAGAGGGGCTATGATTGCATACAAACCCTCCCCAGGCCCTTTGCTTCCTCCCCTTGCCCAGTGGAATGCAGAAGTAGAGTGAGTGTGCGTGTACCCACCCGCTGCACCTGCCTCCCTCTTCCTGCCACTAACAGACAGATGTAGTAACACTGAGCAAACATCCAACTGCCTTTCCTTCCTCCCTACCCCTGCCCAGCATGAGGCTGAGGTAGGACGATTGCTTGATTGTCCCCCTGCCACCTCCCTCTACCCCCCAAACCTCCTCCCCTGCAAACAGAAAGAACAAACAAGAATGCTCACATTTGCCCGCCACACTACAACATTGGCCGCTCCACCTGCATGGAGAGCATCATTTTCCACTCCTGAGCCTCCAATGTGAAGACAGATGGAGGCCGAAGCCCAACCAACCCACCCTCAGTTTGCCTACAAGATGAGTAAACAGAGACCCAAGCTTTCACATCTACCCACCACTCTACTCACCCAAAAACAGGGAGGGAGGGCTCTAGCATGGCCAGTCCAGTGACCAGAGCAACACACCAGCCACACCTGCCAGGAAACACCACAACAAAACAAAAACAAAAACAGGACCCATCAAAAAATTATACAAATAAAAAATAAAATAACCCTTTAATGTCCTGGAGACAACAGACAATAGCAAACCCCCTAAAGAAGCAGGCAAAGATGTCCCCAGCAAGTGACCATAATAAAGAACCAGAAATCCTCCCTGAGGAATAAAAGATAATGGAGCTTCCTGATAAAGAATTCAAAAGGCTTATGTATCGGGTCATCAAAGTAATCAAGGAAAACACAGACAAAACTAAGGAAAACACAGACAAAACCAAAGAAAGCACAGAGAAAACAGAAGAATTCAGGAAAACAATACAAGGACAAAAGGACAAAATAAATACACACTTGGAAATGATACAGAAGCACCAACTAGAAATGCAGAAGCTTAACAATAAAATTGCAGAAATGGACAACTCAATGGAAAGTCACAGGAGTAGAATTGAAACAATGGAAGACAGGATCAACAGAATAGAAGACCAATTTCCTTGACACTAATCTGTTAGTGGAATAATTAAAAAAAGAATAATGAAAAATGAAGAAAGCCATAGAGTTATGTGGGACACCATTAAGAGGAATAAGTTATGCTTGATCAGAGCTCCAGAAGGAGAGGAGTCAACGAAAAGTTCAGAGAGAATTGTTGAAGATATGCTGACAGAAAACTTCCCTAATATCATGAGAGACGGAAAGATAACCATATAAGAAGCACAGCGAACCCCATACAAGGTAGACCCCAATAGAAGAACACTGAGATGTATTATAATCAAACTTTCCAAAACTAAAGACAAAGAATCCTGAAAGCAGCTTGGGAAAAACAAAAGATCACCTACAAAGGGATATCAATAAAACTAAGTTCTGTTTCCTCAGCCGAAATCATGCAGGCAAGAAGGCAATGGGATAATATATATATAAAACCTTGAAAGAAAAAATCTGCCAGCCAAGAATTATATATCTAGCAAAATTATCCCTCAAATATGATGGTGATTAGGACATTTCAAAATAAACAGAAATTAAAGAAATTTGTCAAAAGAAGCTCAACTTCACAAGAAATATTACAGAGTCCTTCAGAAAGAGAACTAACACACCAGACAACTTGAGATTAAAATATATGACAACATCAGATAGATACCAACCCAGATAAAGAACTCTCAAAAATAAAATAAAGCTAAAAGATTGAATATAGGGAACCAGAGACATCAATCTGTCTCTTCTGCTCCACGTGATATTGAATCTGTCTCATTTGAACTAGCTTTAAAATGGGAGAATCATGTCTGCCTTACTCAGCCAAAGGATTTGTGAGACTCAAATGAGTTACACACTCTAGATCACACTGGCCTCAAGAGTCACAAAGTTGGATGTGCACAGCAGCATTCTATCATTAAATGGAAGTGGTATATATGAGATCAGGCCTGAGTAGCCCTGAAGGCACAAATAAGTTGGATGAGAAAGTGGCCCTAATGCCCATGGTCTCCACTCCTGTCACATTACTTTCCATCTCCCAGTCTGCTCCTTTGTAAGTTCCTTATGATCAGTTGACTGAGGAAGAGAAAACTCGTGCCTCTTTACAGATGGTTCTGCGCGATATGCAGGCACCACTTGAAAGTGGACAGTGGCAGCATTACAACCCCTTTCGGGAACCTCCCTGAGGGACATTGGTGAAAGGAAATCCTCCTAATGGGCAGAACGTCAATCAGTGCACCTGGTTGTTCACTTTGTTTGGAAGGAGAAATGGCCAGATGTGCGATTGTATGCTGATTCATGGGCTGTGGCCAATGGTTTGAGTGCATGTTCAGGGACTTAGAAGGAACATGATTGGAAAATTGGAGACAAGTAGGTATGGGGAAGAGAAATGTGGATAGAGTTCTCTGAATTGTCAAAAAAAGTGAAGATATTTGTATTTCATGTGAGTGCTCACCAAAGGGTGACTTCAACAGAGGAGAATTTTAACAATCAAGTGGATAAGATGACTATTCTATGGAAACCAGTCATCCTCTTTCCCCAGCTACTCCCACCATTCCACAATTGGCACATGAACAAAGTGGCCATGGTGGCAGGCATGGAGGTTAGGCATGGGCTCAGTAACATGGACTTCAGTCACCAAGGCTGACTTGGCTACAGGCACTGCTGAGTGCCCAATCTGCTAGCAGGAGAGAACAACACTGAGTCCTCGATATGGCAACGTCCTTCAAGGAGATCAGCCAGCAACCTAGTGGCAAGTTGATTACATTGGACCACTTCCATCATGGAAAGGGCAGCGTTTTGTTCTTACTGGAATAGACACTTACTCTGGGTATAGATTTGCCTTCCCTGCATGCAATGCTTCTGCCAAAATTAGCAGTCATGGACTCACAGTATGCCTTATCCACCGTCATGGTGTCCCACACAGTATTGCCTCGGATCAAGGGACTCACTTCACAGCAAATGAAGTGTGGCAAGGGGCTGATTCTCATGAAATTCACTGGTCTTACCATCTTCCCCATCATCCTGAAGCAGCTGGATTGATAGAACAATGGAATGGCTTTCTAAAGACACAGTTATGGCGCCAGCTGGGTGGCAATACCTCGCAGTTTGGGGGCAGTGTTCTCCAGGAGGCTTTACATGCTCTAAACTAGTGTCCAATATATGGTGCTGTTTCTCCCATAGCCAGGATTCATGGGTCCAGGAATCAAGAAGTGGGAATGGGAGTGGTACCACTCACTATTACCCTGAGTGACCTATTCACAAGATTTTTGTTTCCTATCCCCATGACTTTATGCTCTGTGGGTCTAGAGGTCTTAGTTCCAAAGGGAGGAATGCTCCCACCTGGAGACATATCACTGATTCCATTGAACTGGAAGCTAAGAATGCCACCTGGCCACTTTGGGCTCCTTATGCCTCTGGATCAACAGGCAAAGAAGAGAGTTACCATACTGGCTGGTGTAACTGATACTGGTTACCAAGGGAAATCACACTGATATTACATAATGGAGGTAAAGAAGAGTGTGTCTGGAGTGCAGGAGATCCCTTAGGGCATGTCTTAGCTCTACCATGCTCTGTGATTAAAGTTAATGGAAAAGTATAGCAACTCAATTCCAATATGACTATGAATGGCCCAGATCCTTCAGGAATGAAGGTTTGGGTCACCCCACCAGGCAAGGAACCATACCCAGATGAGACACTTGCTGAAGGCAAAGGGAATACGGAATGGGAGGTGGAAAAATGTAGTTCTAAATACCAGTTACGACCAGCTGACTAGTTGCAAAAACGAGGATTGTAATTGCTATGAGTATTTCTGCTTTGTATGTGCATCAAATATTTTTGTTTTCTTCACTTATAAAATATAAGATGTAAACAGGGCTAGTGCATTTTTTTTTATTGTACTTCAGATGAAGGTTTACAGAACAAATAGTTTCTCATTAAACAGTTAGTACACATATTGTTTTATGACAATGGTTAACAACCCCACGACATGTCAACAC
>NW_004444024.1:2385474-2452573 GCF_000243295.1 Trichechus manatus latirostris | reverse complement strand
GTTAACAACCCCACGACATGTCAACACCGTCCCTTCTCAATCTTAGGTTCCCTATTACCAGCTTTCCTGTCCCCTCCTGCATTCTAGTCCTTGTCCCTGGACTGTTGTGCCCCATTAGTCTTGTTTTGTTTTATGGGGCTGTCTAATCTTTGGCTGAATGGTGAACCTCGGGAGTTACTTTAGGGCTAGTGCATTTTTGATTGTATATGTGTTCGTTATATCATGTTAGGTGCAAGTATGACTTTATAACTGTGTTTATTCAGAGATTACGTATGGTTTAAGGAAATGTATACAGATGTCAAGTTGACAAGTGGTGGATTGTGATAGTTAAGGTTGTGTGTCAACTTGGCTAGGCTATGATTCTCAGTGGTTTGGCAGTCGTATGATGTTGTGATCACTTCCACAATGAGATTTGATATAATGTGCTCACCTCCATGACGACATCTGCTGAGAGTAGCCAGTCAGTTGAAAGAGAGTTTCCTTGTGTGTGGACTGCACTGAACATAAGTGGACATTCTAGCAAGGTTCATGGGCTTTTGCTCACTCTGGATCTTGTAGCTGGATCCTGATTGTCTGATCTCCAGTTCTTGGGACTTGAGCTAGCAGCTTACCTGCTGTCTTGTCTGCCAATCTTGGGATTCATCAATCTTTGCAGCCTGCTAGCAAGAGCCCTGCTCTCTGACCTGCTGATCTTGGGTTCCCCAGACCCTGTGGCTATGTCTATTAGGAGAAGGCTTTATCCTGACCCATGGACTTGGGATGTTCCAGCCTCTACAACCGCATGAGCCATTTCCTTGATATAAATCTCTCTATATATATTTACACACTTTGCTGGTTTTGTTTCTCTAGAGAACCTAGCCTAAGACAGAGACACATGAGGGAGATCCTGTGTTTGATTCCTGGCCAATGCACCTAATGCTCAGGCACCACCTTGAATAGTGATATGACAACTGCCCTTGTGCAGCCATCTTGTGCTTATGAACTACAAGAATAAGGGAAAGGGCAAAGGAATTTCACACACTTTACTTGACACTCAAGCCTCTGACTTGATATTAGTAACTGTCTACCTCCAGAGTTCTTACTGTATGAGAAAACAAATCCTTCTTCTTTTTAAACCACTGTCAGCTTGGTATTTCATGATTTGTAGGAGATGGCACTTCTGCTTTAGGGAATCAGTTCTTTTTTTATTTTATATATATACATTTGAGTATTTGCTTTTCCAAAAAAGATCTTTATTCTCTTCTTACATTAAACTAGGTAAAGATATATGGGTGAAAAGTCATTTTAATTTATTTTATTTTTTTGTAATTATTTCTTTAACTTTCCCATGTTGCTTTTGAGAACTTTAATCCTATTAGTTTTTCCTTATCCTTTTCATGGATACTGTTTTTCTTTCTGTAAACACTTAAGATCTTCTCTTTAGTATTGGTTGTTGGAAATTTTATCACTAAGAATACCATATATTAAGGTTTTCATCTGTTCTTTGTATTGTGTCTATTACCTCCATGATGTTTCTTTTGCATGTATTTACATTTGTCTTTCATGTTGGAGCTTTCCTAAAATGTCTCCTGATCTTGGCTCTGTGTTCACATTTCAGATACTCTAAGAAGCCACTGAAAACCCTGTGTGCATGGGCAAGGAGGGAGGTCATCTGTAAGTGAAACTTCACTTTAGATAATGGGAATTAAGCGGCAAACAACTCTTTCTTTGGTTTACCCAAATTTCAAAATCTGTAGGTCTTTTTCTAGAACTACACAACTTTTCCAGAGAAGGATCTTCTGATCTCTTGCCTAGCTAGGATGTGTTGGCAGGGCCTGACTACCAGCCTTCTGGAAGCTGAAAAGAGAAGGGAACTAGAGGTCTCATCATTCAGCATTCAGACTTTTACTTAATACTCCAGGTTTCAGTCTGACACCTACCTCATCTCCACTCCCTAACCCTGTACCTAGTGCTCCCTGCCCCAAGTGCTCCTTGCCCCAAGCCTCTTTGGTTTAATTTCACCAAAGAATGTACCTCCCTTCTTCTAAGTGAGTAGGGGAGGGGTTGGTACCTAGATGTCTGAAATAGGGGTAGCTGGTAGTTTTACATCTGCATCTGAACTCAGGAGGGCGATAGCAGAGGGCCTTTTTCTTATACAAACTTGTAAGCAATCTTGTTAGTAGAGCAATCCAATCACCTCCACCTTCTTCTGGTAGTTCACATGTACATCAGTGAGTTTCTTGCCACTATGCCCCTATATAAGTACTTAGATTTACTTTGTTCTGCTCTGCTAAATCTGCTAGTGTTCTCAAACCCTTTAATAAGGATCCCTGGTCACCCAATGGTTAAGCGCTCTGCTGCTAACCAAAAGGATGGCCACTGGAAAAACCACTCAGCATCTTCCTTAGAGAAGGAACTGGTGATCTGCTGTCCTAAAGATTACAGCCTACAAACCCCTATGGGGCAGTTTTTCTTTCACATCTGGTCACTATGAATCAAAAATCAACTCAAAGTCACCAAATAACAGCAATCCTCTTAATGCTTCACGTAATGCAGTTTGAGGCTTAGAGTGATATCCTTGTTTCACAGAAAAATAAGGTCATTTCACAACACTGATATCTTAATGTTGACCCATTCTCTTCTACCATTCTCAAGGCTGAGATTATATTCATTCCTTCCTAGAAAAGCATCTTTTATCTGTTTGCCAGTTCAATAGCACCTTCCTGTGCTGCTCTTGGCAAGAGTCACTCAGGTCACAGCACATGTTCAGAGGCTTTTTCTCTTTGGTGTGGGTGCATAGTGTGTACATAGTGTGTGAATATGCATGCACAGTGGACACTTTGACCTAGAAGGCCCAGCGGCTCTCAGGTTGCCTGGGAGGTTTCTCAGCCTTCCTTCTTTGCCTCTCAGCTTCACAGGACTGCTGGTTCATCACGTCTTTATAGAGTGGTGGAGCACAATTTAAAATCTGTCTCCCCAGTTCCTGGCTCTGTACTTCCTAAGTAAATCACTCATTTCTGGTAACATTTGTCTCCTAGCTGGGTTCCCTTTATGGGAGCTGGCCAAACTCCAAGGAATCCCCTGTCTTCAGGTGGAACAGAATAGAAACCTCAAACTAGACCAAGCCATTTGTTCTCACCTGCTCCCCCTGAGCAGGAGTGTTTAAGATGTTTTTAGAATATCAGCATCTATCAGTTGGGTGTACACATCACTTTACATTTTTATGGTCATTCTTGGCTCTAATTCTTTTTCTATTGTCTTGACCTCACAGGCATTTCATCTTCCCTAGGTTCCCTCAAAGGAGCGCTGGTGGTGAAGTGGTTAAGATCTCGGCTGGTAACCAAAACATCAGTGGTTCAAACCTAAGAGTTGATCTCCAGGAGAAAGATGTGACAGTTGGCTTCCATAAAAACGTACAGTCTTGGAAACCCTATGGGGCAGTTCTATTCTGTCCTATAGTGTCTCTATGAATTGGAATCCACTAAATCTCAAAGGACTTAGCTTCTCTCATACCTTTGCTCGGCACCACCTGACATGAGAAATTTATCTCCTTTTCTGCTCTCACCTCTTTGCCACCTAAATAAGAAAAGGCATTTGGGAGTAGAAGAGTTTTTGAAAATTTTAGGGTTCACAGACGGGTTTTATGCCACCATGTTGCCTAACCAGCTCCCCCTCAAGACTCCTCTCCAGGCTCTCCAACTTTCTCTTTTGTCTAGAGCTGTGAGAATGACAGACTCCTGGAATCTTCATTTTCTTCCTTTTATTATGCAGAACAATGTCCTTCTTTGGGCCTTTCTTGGCCCTAGCCCTACTTTCTTCATAGAACATTTTTTTTTCCTGCAGGGAGACTCACACTCCTTCAATTTACAAATTGTTTATTAAATCATGAAATAATCAAATATTATTATTTTAAACTAATTCAAAGATTTAGTTTCTAACAGTCATCACTAGCCTGTTTTGAGCCTCTTGTTTTTAAGAAAAAATGATCTCCCTGCTTGACTGCTGAAAAGAAAACTTGTTTCAATTTCTTCGTGTTTTGATTATTTTTTTAACAGTTCCTGAACAGTTGTGGAGATAATTGAATTTAAGGAAGTTTCTTGAACTGCTGAAAATAAACATGTTACTGAAAATGGCATATACACCCTGAAGTTTAATATGGATTTTGATAATATTTTTATTTATCTAGAATGGAAACTTGTTTGAACATATAAGCTAATTCTCACATTTCTATTTCACATGCATTTTCAGGATCAGAGTCTGTACAAAAGTACAGGAACAACTATAGAATATTTGTAATAGCACTGACATCATCATATAGCATCTTCACAAAATGACCCAATAACATACACCCGGAAAAATTATTATCCACTTTATACGGATGGAACCCAAATGTTTAGGCTCTGTCCTTCTTTCTTTAGGATCTGTTTGTCAGAGGGCAGAGTCCTTGAAAGTACACAACTTTCATACTCTTTTTCTCATATCGCTCTCCCTTTGTGGATCCTCTGCTGATCATTTCCCCGTAGTCCCTGCTTCACTGTGCTTCACACTCGGGTACCGCTGTTCCTCACTTAAACTCAGAGTGGTACTGCACTCAGTGAGATGACACCTTCTGCTTGGAGCCTGGAAGGCTCCAGAAGGCCTACACATCACCTATAGGTGAATTTCCTTACTGAAAGTTCAGAGTAATTTTTAAAAGAATTACAACATGCAAAAGCTTCTCCTTCCAAAGAAAGTCTTTTAAATTTTAGTTTCTTTCAAAGGAGGCAGTGTCCCACATGAAAAATCCCCCATTCTTACTTCTGTTTAAGTCTTTTTTATTAACTTCAGTCATTCATATCACTAAAGTAAGGAATGCCTGCTGTCATAATTTTAAAATACTTGAAACAGACTGCGCTTGAATCTCCCATACCTGGTAGCAGGTTTCTTTTTTATTTTATTTTATTTTTTTATTGTGCTTTAAGTGAAAGTTTACAGTTCAAGATAGTCCCTCATACAAAAATTTATACACACACTGTTATGTGACCCTAGTTGCTCTCCCTATAATATGACAGTACACTCTTCCTTCCCACCCTGGATTTCCTGTGTCCATTCAACCAGCTCCTGTCCCTTTTTGCCTCCTCATCTCGCCTCCGGACAGAAGCTGCCCATTTAGTCTCCTGTATCTACTGGCTCTAAGAAACACTCTCTTCACGAGTATCATTTTATGTTTTATAGTCCAGTCTAATCTGTGTCTGAAGAGTTGGCTTCAGGAATGGTTTCAGTTCTGGGCTAGCAGAGATTCCAGGGGCCACATGTTCCAGGGTCTCTCCAGTCTCAGTCAGACCATTAAGTCTGGTATTTTTGCGTGAATTTGAGTTCTGCATCCCACTTTTCTCCCCCTCAGTTGGGGAATCTCTGCTGTATTTCCTGTCAGGGCAGTCGTTGGTGGTAGCAGGCACCATCTAGCTCTTCTGGTCTCAGGCTAATGGAGTCTCTGGTTTATGTGGCCCTTTCTGTCTCTTGGGCTCATAGTTTCCTTGTGTCTTTGGTGTTCTTCATTTTCCTTTGCCCCAGGTAGGTTGAGACAAATTGATGCATCTTAGATGGGCGTTTGCTAGCTTTTAAGACCCCAGATGCCACACACCAAAATGGGATGCAGAACATTTTCTTGATAAACTTCATTATGCCAATTGACCTAGATGTCCCCTGAAACCACGGTCTGCAGTCCCCCACCCCTGCTACTCTATCCCTCAAAGTGTTTGGTTGTATTCAGGAAACTTCTTAGATTATGTTTTAGTCCAGTTGTGCTGACATCCCCTGTATTGTGTGTTGTCCTTCACTTCACCTAAGATAATTCTTATCTACTATCTAGTTAGTGAATACCCCTCTCCCTCCTTTTCCACCCTCATAACCATCAAAGTATATTTTCTTCTGTTTAATTCTTTCTTATAATAGTGGTTTCATACAATATTTGTCCTTTTGCGACTGACTAAATTCACTCAGCATAATGCCTTCCAGACTCATCTGTGTTATGAGATGTTTCGCTGATTCATCGTTGTTCTTTATAGTTGCATAGTATTTCGTTGTGTGAATATACCATAATTTGGGTATCCATTCCTCCGTTGATGGGCACCTAGGTTGTTTCCTTCTTTTTGCCAGTGGGAACAGTGCTGCAATGAACATGGATGAGCGTATATCTATTTGAATGACGTCTTTTATTTTTCTAGGTTGTATTCCAAGGAGTGGGATTGCTGGATCGTATGGTGCTTCTATTTCTAGCTTTTTAAGGAAGTGCCAAATCGATTTCCAAACTGGTGTACCGTTTTACATTACCACCAACAGTGTATAAGTGTTCCAGTCTCTCCACAACCTCTCCAATATTTATTATTTTGTGTTTTTTGTATTAATGCTAGCCTTGTTGGAGTGAGATCGTATCTCATTGTAGTTTTGATTTGCATTTCTCTAATGGCTAATGATCCTGAGCATTTCCTCATGTGTCTGTCAGCCACCTGAATGTCTTCTTTGGCAAAGTGCCTGTTTATATCCTTTGCCCATTTTTTAATTGGGTTATTTGTCTTTTTGCTGATGAGGTTTTGCAGTGTCTTGTAGATTTTAGAGATTAGACACTGATTGGATTTGTTGTAGCCAAATTTTTTTTCCTAGTCTGTAGGTTGTCTTTTTACTCTTTTGGTGAAGTCTTTTGATGAGCATAAGTGTTTGATTTTTAGGAGCTCCCAGTTATCTAGTCTCTCTTCTGGTGCTTGTGCATTGTTACTTATGGTTCGTAATCTGTTTATGCCATGTATTAGGGCTCCTAGCATTGTCCCTATTTTTTCGGCTGTGATCTTTATTGTTTTTGATTTTATATTTAGGTCTTTGATCCATTTTGTATTAGTTTTTATGTATAGTGTGAGGTATGGGTCTTGTTTCATTTTTTGCTGATGGATATCCAGTTATGCCAGCACCATTTGTTAAAGAGACTGTATTTTCCCCAGTTAACGGATTTTGGGTCTTTGTCAAATATCAGCTGCTCATAGTTGGATGAATTTACGTCTGGATTCTCTCAGTTCTGTCCCATTGGTCTATGTATCTGTTGTTATAACAGTACCAGGCTGTTCTGACTACTGTGGTGGTACAATAGGTTCTAAAATCAGGAAGGGTGAGGGCTCCCACTTTGTTCTTCTTCTTCAGCAATGCTTTACTTATATAGGGCCTCTTCCCTTTCCATATGAAGTTGGTGATTTGTTTCTCCATCTCGCTAAAAAATATCATTGGAATTTGGATCAAGATTGCATTGCATCTGTAGCTCTCTTTGGATAGAATAGACATTTTCACAATGTTAAGTCTTCCTATCCATGAGCAAGGTATGTTTTTCCACTTATGTAGGTTTTTTTTTTTGGTTTCGTGCAGTAGTGTCTTATAGTTTTCATTGTATAGGTCTTTTCCTAATTATTTTATCTTCTTGGGGGCTATTGTCAATGGCATAGATTTAGGGATTTCATCTTCTAAGTTCTCTTTGTTGGTGTAGAGGAAGCCAATTGATTTTTGTATGTTTATCTTGTATCCTGATACTTCGCTGAAATCTTCTATTAGTTCCAGTAGTTTTCTTGTGGATTCTTTGGGGTTTTCTGTGTATGAGATCGTATCATCTACAAATAAAGATACTTTTACTTCTTCCTTACCAATTTGGATGCCCTTTATTTCTTTTTGTAGCCTGATTTCTCTGGGTAGGACCTCCAGCACAATGCTGAATAAGAGTGATGATAAAGGGCATCCTTTTCTGGTTCCCATTCTCAACGGGAATGTTTTCAGACTCTCTCCATTTAGGATGATGTTGGCTGTTGGCTTTGTACAAATGCCTTTTATTATGTTGAGAAATTTATCTTCTATTCCTATTTTGATGAAAGTTTTTATCGTGAACAGGTGTTTGACTTTGTCAAATGCCTTTTCTACATCGATTGATAAGATCATGTGGTTTTTTTGTTTTATTTACGTGATGGATCACATTGATTGTTTTTCTAATGTTGAACCATCCCTGCATACCTGGTATGAATCCCACTTGGTCATGGTGAATTATTTTTTTGATGTGTCATTTAATTCTATTGGCTAGAATTTTGTTGAAGATTTTTGTGTTTATTTTCATGAGGGATATTGGTCTGTAATTTTCTTTTTTTTGTGGTATCTTTACCTGGTTTTAGTATCAGGGTTATGCTGGCTTCATAGAATGAGTTTGGGAGTGTTCCATCTTTTTCTATGCTCTGGAATACCTTTATTAGTAGTGGTGTTAACTCTTCTCTGAAAGTTTGGTAGAATTCTCCAGTGAAACCATCTGGGCCAGGGCTTTTATTTGTTGGGAGTTTTTTAAATTACCTTCTCAATCTCTTCTTTTGTTATAGGTTTATTTAGTTATTTTATCTCTGTTTGGGAAACCCCAGTGGCATAGTGGTTAAGAGCTACAGCTGCTAACTAAAAGGTCGGCAGTTTGAATCCAATCGGTGCTCCTTGGAAACCATATGGGGCAGTTTGACTCTGTCCTATAGGGTCGCTATGAGTCTGAATCGACTCGACTGCAACGGGTTTGGTTTTGGTTTTACCTCTGTTTGGTTAGTTTAGGTAGGTAATGAGTTTCTAGAAATTTGTCTATTGCCTCTAGGTTTTCAAAGTTTTTAGCCTATAATTTTTCATAGTATTCTGTTATGATTCTTTTTAATTTCAGTTGGGTCTGTTGTGATATTTCCCATCTCATTTCTTATTTGGGTTATTTGCTTCCTCTCCTGCTTTTCTTTTTTCAGTTTAGCCAATGGTTTATTGATATTGTTGATCTTTTCAAAGAATGAGCTTTTGGTCTTGTTAACTCTTTTAATTATTTTTCTATTCTTGATTTCATTTAATTCTGCTCTAATTTTTATTATTTCCTCTTTTCTGGTGCCCAAGGGCTTCTTTTGCTGCTCTCTTTCTATTTGCGCAAGTTGTAGAGTTAATGTTTTGATTTTGGCCATTTCCTCTTCATGGATGTGTGCATTTATTGCTGTAAACTGAGCACTGCTTTTGCTGTGTCCCAAGGGTTCTGATAGGATGTGTTTTCATTCTCATTTGATTCTGTGAATTTTTTTATTTCATCCTTAATTTCTTCTATAACCCAGTAGTTTTTGAGCAAGGTGTTGTTCAGTTTCCATGTCTTTGATTTTTTTCCCTTGCTTTTTCTGTTATTGATTTCTACTCTTATGACTTTATGGTCAGAAAAGATGTTTTGTAATATTTTGATGCTTTGGATTCTGTTAAGGCTTGTTTTAAGCCACATATGGCCTAATACGTGGTCTATTCTGGAGAATGTTTCATGTGCGTTGAAAAAGAAAGTATACTTGGCTGCTGTTGGGCGGAGTGTTCTGTATATATCTCTGAGACAATTTTTAACAGTTTCTTTCATTAAGAATTTAAAAGTAGTAACAATTATAAACACCAAAAGGCAATAACATTTGTAGATTTATGTTTTCAATATCACATAGCGTCACTAGGCAAACAATTTTTTTCAAGCAATAAAAATTCACCCATATTTATTACCCATTTTATGTCATTTTAGAGATCTCAAATTTGGTGTGGTAGCCAACCTCCAAGAAAGCCCCCAGTGATCCTCACCTTATCTGTAGAACACAGTTAGTGGGCTTGGTTTTGGATTTCAAGTTGAACTATGCTGTATTTGACATACCCAGCAACTTAAAGCGATCTGATGGGATTTCCAGCATCCTCTATGTGGGGAAGTGGCTGAGATTCAGTGAAGAAAACTGACAGAGAGAAGGAACCCTTGGAACTAGGTCAGAGAGAATATAGGAGAAGTTAGTAAAAACCCTGCCACCAAGTGCTGGAGATCCAAATCCAGTTTGTTTTGAATGTTTCAAAATTGTGAAAGCATTCCCCACTTAGTGATTCAAATGACTGAAGTTAATAAAAAGACATGAGGAGAAGAAAGAATGAGGGATTGCTCATGCAGGACATTGGCTCCTTTGAAAGAATCTAAAGCTTTGAAAGACTTACTTTGGAAGCAAAAACCTTCCTCTGTTGTAATTCTCTTAAGAAATTACTCTCAGCTGTCACTAAGGAAATTCACCTATACATGATGTGCAGGCCTTGTGGAGCAATCCAGGCTCTAAGCAGAAGGTGTTAGCTCACTGAGTACAACACTACTCTGAGTGGCAAGTGAGGAACAGAGGCACCTGAGTGTGAAGCACAGTGAAGTAGTGAGTACTGGAAATATTCAGGAGAAGATCTATAAACAAGGAGAGATGTAAGAGAGAGAGAGTCTGAAAGTAACCTACATCAAGGATTCTGCCCTCTAAAAAATGAGGTGTAAGAAAGGAGAGAACTTAAACATTCGGGTTCCATCTGTATAAAGGGGATAATAATTTCTCCTTGTCTACTTATTGGGTTGTTTTGTGAAGATCCCATCTGATGATCTAAGTGCTATTGCAAACATTATATAGTTGTTCCTGTACATTTGTACATATTCTGATCTTGAAAGTGCATGTGAAACAGAAATGTGAGAATTAGCTTATATGTAAGAACCAGGTTTCCATTCCTAGATAAATAAAAATATTATCAAAATTCCAATTAAATTTCATTTTGTAGACACCATTATTGATAATATGCTTATTTTCAGCATTTCAAGCAATTTCCTTAAATTCAATTATCTCCACAATTGTTCAGCAACTGTTAAAATAATCAAAACACAATGAAATGGAAAAATAACTTTTATTTTCAACAGTCATTCTGTATGCATGCAGGGAGATCATTTTTTTTCTAAAAACAAGTAGTCCTAATTAGGCTAGTTACAATTATTAAAAGCTAAAGCTTTGAATTAGTATAAAACAATAATATTTGATTATTTCATGATTTAATAAACAATCTGCAAATTTCAGGAGTGCGAGTCTCCTTGCATGAAGAAAATGATCTAAGAAGAAGGTAGATTTAGGGCCATGATAGGGACAAAGAATGATATTGTTCTGCATAACAAAAGGAAGAAAACTAAGTTTCAGGAGATCTGGTTCCCAGGGCTCTAGAGAAAAGAGAAATTTAGAGACCCTGGAGAGGAGTTTTGAAGGGGAAGTGGTTAGGCAACATGGTGGTATAAAACTACTCTGCTGAACCCCCAAATTTTCAAAAACTCTTGTACTCCCAAATGACTTTTTATATTTAGGTGGCAAAGGAGTGAATATGGAAAAGAAGCTAAAGTTTGTGTGTGGGTGGTGCTCAGCAGAGGTATGAGGGAAGTTAAACCAGTTGCAGTTGAGTTGATTCCAACTCATAACTACTTCTTTGGATAGAGTAGAATAGCCCCGATGCTTTGCAAGTCTGTAGTCTTTATGGAAGCAGTCAGCCACATCTTTCTCCCGGAGATACGCTGATGGGTTTGAACCACTGATCTACTGGTTAGCACCTGAGCTCTTACCCACGACACCACCAGGGCTCCTTTGAGGAAAGTTACCCATTACCTGTTGCCATCAAGTTGATTCGGACTGATAGCAATCCTATAGGACGGAGTAGAACTGCCCCATAGGGTTTCCAAGAAGTGGCAGTTTGATTCAAAGTGCCAACCACTTGGTTAGAAGCTGAATGATTAACCACTGTGCCACCAGGGCTCCTGAGGGAATCTAGGCAAGGTGAAATGCACGTGAGGTCAAGAGATCAGTGAAAAAAACAATTAGAGCCAAGAGTGACCACAAAAATATAAAGTGATATGTATGTCCACTTGATGGATGTCAATCTTCTAAATACATCGGGTTTGGTCTAGTTCAGGTCCCCATTCTGTTCTACCTCCAGGCACATGATCCCTAGGAGTTGGGCCAGCTCCCATAAAGGGAGCCCAGCTAGAGGACAGATGTTACTAGAAATGTGTGATTTACTTAGGAAGTCCAGAGCCAGGGACTGGGGAGAAAGATTTTAAACCATGCTGCACCACTCTACAAAGATATGCTGAACCTGCAGGCCTTTGAAGCTGAGAGGCAAAGAAGGAAGTCTAAGAAGTCTCCTACGCAAGTGAGAGCCACTGGGCCTCTGGATCTAAATTTCAACTGTGCACACATATGCACATACTATACACACATATGCACACACTATGCCCACATATGTACACACTATGAACACACCACACACGCACAGCCAAGAGAAAAAGTCGAAAATCTGATGTGAACCAAGTGATTCTTGTCAAGAGTAGCACAAGAAGGTGCTATTGAACTGGGAAACATAAAAAATGCATTTCTAGGAAGGAATGAATATAATCTCGGTCTTGGGAAGGCTAAGACAGAAGGGGTCGACATTAAGATATTAATGTTATGAAATGACATTTATTTTTCTGTGAAACAGGGATGTAACTGTAAGCCTGAAACTGCATTATGTAAAGCATTAACGGGATTGTTGTTATTTGGTGACTTCGAGCTGATCTTTGGATCATAGTGATCACATGTGAAAGAGTAGAACTGCCGCACAGGGGTTTGTAGGCTATAATCTTTAGGAGAGCAGATCACCGATTCTTACTCCTGCTGAGCTGCTGGGCAGGTTCAAATACCAATCTTTTGGTTAGCAGCCAAAATGCTTAACCCCTGGGACACCAAGTGTTTCTTATTAAAGGGTTAGAAGAGAGATAACTGATTTAACAGAGCAGAAGAAAGTAAATCTAAGTGCCCAAAGAGGGAGACAGTGGAAGAATCATGATGATGTATGCCCTAATTACCAGAAGATGCTGGAGGTGATGTCGATTGCTTCACCAAGATTGCTTACAAGTCTATATAAGAAAAATAAGAGCCTCAAGTCCCCACTCTCCCTCTCCTGAGTTCAGTCCCATATATACAAACAGCTACCAGCTATCCGCATTTCATATAGTTAGGTTCCAATACCACCCCTTCTCCCTTAGTAGAAGGGAGGAATATTCTTTGGGGAATTTAAACCAGATGCAGGGAGCACTTGGGGTAGAGAGCGCTAGGTTCAGGGTTAGGGAGTGGAGATGAGGTAGGTGTCAGACTGAAACCTGGAGAATTAAGTAAAAGTCTGAATGCTAAATGATGACACTTCTAGTTCCCTTCTCTTTTCAGTTTCCAGCAGGCTGGCAGTGAGGCTCTGCCAACCCCTCCCTAGCAAAGCTAGAGATCAGAAGATCCTTCTCTGGAAAAGCTGGGTGGTTCTAGGAAAAGACTTAGACATTTTGACATTTGGGTAAACCAAAGAAAGAGTTGTTTGCCCACTTGACTCCCATTATTTAAAGTAAAGCTTCACTTGTTAATGATCACCCCCACCTCACCCATGCACACAGGGTTTACAATGGCTTCTCAGAGTCTCTATCTGAAATGTGGACACACAGCCAAGGTCACCAGACATTTAGGAAGGTTTCCAACATGAAAGATAAACAATCACGTACAGGAAGAAGTGCCACGGAGGTAATAGAAACAATACCCAGGGCAGATGAAAACTTTTATATATAATGTTCTTAGTGATAAAATTTCCAACTACCAGGAATAAAGAGAAGATACTAAGAGTTTGTAGAGAGAAAAACAGTACCCATTGAAAGGATCAGGAAAAAATAATAGCATTTAAGTTATCAAAAGAAACATGAGAAAGTAGAAGAAAATATATAATTACAGAAAAAAAAAAAAAAAACCTATGAGAATGATTTTCCACCCATGCTTCTTTACTTAGTTTAATTTGAGAAGAGAAAACCATCTTTTCAGAAAACTGGAGACTCAAAAAACAAAGAAAGAAATGATTCCCTGCATCAGAAGTTCCCTCTCCTGCAAATCATGAAATACCAAACTGACAATGATTTAAAAAAAAAAAAAAAGGTTTGCTTTCTCACATAATAAGAACTCTGGAGACAGGCAGTTGGTAATATCAGGTCAGAGGCTTGATATCAAAGTCAAGTGTCTGAAATTCTTTTGGCCTTTCCCCTATTCTTGTTGTTCATAAGCACAAGATGGCTGCCCAAGGTCAGGCATCACATCACTATTGAAGGTGGTGACTGAGCATGAGGTGCATTGGCCAGGAATCAAACACAGCATCAATCTCATTGGTCTCCCATACAGAAGGTGAAAATTCTAGCACTGAAGCATCACTGCCTCCTGCTTTATTCAGTACCTGGCATTATATTATATTTCAATTTGTGTGTTCGTTTTCACCCATAATATCAGGTTTTATATGTGTATTCATTACCCTGTAAAAATAATCCAAGTACAAATAAATTAAAGCTTTTAGAGTTTATTTGAAAAGTTAATCCTTGTGCATACGTGGAGAGAGACCACTCTGTTCAGGCAAACAAGGAGACTTAGGCCAGTGAGTTTTTTAAGGAGAAAAGAGAGGAAATGTAGAGTAGAAAATTAACTAAAAAGGCTATCTTAGCATGATTAGTTTGAATCACGTTCCCTGCCTTCCTAAGGTTACTTGGCATGGCCACCAGGTGATGTTTGTGGTCTGGCCAGCCTCTAGGCATTTGCACCAATTCTCAAGTGTTTTATGGAATTGTTTGTTGTTTGTTTAATAATATTGTGTTTTTGGTGAAGGTTTACATGGCAGTTTAGGTTTCCATTCAACGATTTCTACACAAATTGTTCAGTTACACTGGCTACATACTTCACAATGCCACAACAGTCTCATCACTTCGGTTCTGGTAGTTCATGAAACTCGTTTCCCTTCCTGCTTACTTTCTCACTTTTCTTTTAAAGTAATTGCATGCAGGTTTTCAATAATAAAGGCACCATAGCTCCTGGAGGAATTCCAAGGATTATTTATCTGAAAAAAGAGCAAAGGCCAATATACATTGGGTAAAGTTAAATACTTTGGACAAGATAAACTTCAAGCAAGTGTTTGGTTAACAGATGTCATGTCACCAAAAGGGATTGCACAATTTTATAGTCACTGTGTCTCTTTATTTCTGTTTAGCTGTTCTTGGTTGCATTCCACATTGATCACTGACCTTTGTGAATTTTCCAGTGTACTCAGAGGAATCTGTCCATTTCTCTGGTCCTCAGTTTCTCTCCTTAACAATGTCCCACATCTTGGTCATACTGTTAAAGAGCTTGAGCAAGAATCTTCATGACAATTTAGTGGAGAGCTTCATCTAAGCAATCTGAAATCTGATCCTAGCTTTCTATTAGCTTTTGTTGACTGATCAGGTTGGATATCATTTGTAGTCTTACCAGTTGCTCAACACATTTAGGATCCTTGATATTATGCATTTTAGGAAGGCTAGTATAGTGAGAGTGACTAAGATGATAATATTCAAGGTTTAAAAATTTTCTCTGAGCCAAGGACTCCAAGAATCGAGATTTAGACAGGAGAATAAATCCCTTGGATTTTCCATTTTTACTTTGGACCATCTGGCTGCTTTTTGTGCATGGGCTTCAGTTGCTACTACACGTTGATAAATTTGTGCTGGGTATCATTTATGTAATCTTAAAGTGTATCTTCTCATGCTAGAAAATCTAACTTCAGAGACAAAGGGAGCTATTCCCATAACTGAGCATCCTATAAGTTTGCTTTGAGTTAAATGCTCTTTCCAAATTCAATTTAGTGTTGCATCTAAACAAGCAATAATTTGTTCTCTTGTTTCTACAGCCATGATCTCTCTCATATTCCTATTTTTTCCTTTGGGTAAATGAGCGTGTATGGACACATAGGAAACAGCATAAGCTATGTAGCAAGAGCTAATCCAACTTCTAGGCAGAAAACAAAACTGTTAGTTGCCTGTAGTTTACAGAGTGATGTTAAATAGCTCAGATAATGAGAGGACCAGAATCTGATAGGCCACAAGGGCATGCGATAATTTTCTACTGAAACATAAAATTTCTCTCTACAGTCACCCTCTTTCTGATCAAAGATAATTTCAAAGCAAGGTTGTCCTCAATCTTAAAATACGGCTGGTTATAATTATGTACATGGGTGCAGCAAGAGTGGTAATTTATCATTTGGCCTTTTACATTTCCTGTCCTGACAGTTATCATAAGGAATCTAAGATTAAACTCATAAAATCCTTCGAGGCTAGGAAGCCAAGCTGGAAATTTACCAGCAGATTTCTCCTGAAGTGCCACAGATGTAAGGATCCTTGATGGGTTTGGTGGATTAATTACTTTTGAATGTGGCCTTTATAGCCATGATCTTGTAGCTCCCACCTAGATGATTGTGTGATAGGGTATTTGTAGGCTACCAAGGGGATTCGTCAGTTTTGCCTTAAAAGAGAGCCAATTCCAGAGCAAAGGAGAGAGTCCACCACCACCAAAGAAGGAGAGACTCGCAGCAGAAACTAGCAGCAGAGACCCGCAGGAGATGGCAGAATGGTCTTCCCAGCCCACAGAATGAGAAAGCTGAGTGCCATTGGGCTGAGACTAAGGGCCAGAGAGAAGTCTACACCTGACCCACGAATTTGGGACTTGCCAGCCTCCAAAACCTCGTGAGCCATTTCCTTTATATGGTCTGTGAGTTCTGTGAGATGTTTCCAGAAATTAGGGAGCCCAAATACAGGAGGGAGAGTATTGAGGTGAGAAGGAGTAGTTGATGTTAGAGATGATGGAGTGGTACAGCGGCTTGTAAAATCTAGATATTTGGGACATATTTAAGCTCTGCCTCATAGGAACCAGCTTTGTGCTGATCCTTATAAAATAAATTATTCATTTAGTGGGGCAATATTTAAGGGCTGAGTTGCTAACCAAAAGGTCAGCAGTTAAGAGTTGTTCCGGTCTCATCTAAAATGACATCTCCATAAAATGTTTTTTTTTGACACAACTCTCACCTCTCTCTATCTACAATATTGTCTGAGTTTCTTTTTTTTTTTTTTTTTACTCTCTCTTATAACATTAAATCATATACTGTCTTACTACACACCCCGCCTTCCAAAAGTAGAGGGATTCTATGAAAACTTTTAAAGCTGAAGTGGTGTAAAGTGAAGAAAGAATCACCATTAATTTATATGGGAAAAATTTTTTGAGTGTTCTCAGGCCCAAAAAATAACCTATCAATTATAACCAAATAATGTAAAACCCCAGGTGTTAGCCTAGGAGGATGGTCCCTGAGGGGCAGCAACCCCGGAACCAGTGGAACATGGGCCACTGGGCAAGGCGGCAGCGTCCACAGCCACCTCCCAACACCATCAGAGCACTAGGAGCAGGAGAAAGGAGGATGAGGAGAGGACAGCAGCAGAGAAAGATGAGGAGGAAACTGCAGCATTAAGGGAGTAGATACTGTGTTTTTTGACCAGGTTGCCCTCCAGCCCCACGAGCCTGTACTGCAGTGCCCTGTACCACAACCCAGACCTTCAGCCCCCTTGCCACATGTCCCACTTAGCACCTGTCAGAAGTTGATAACTGAAAATAGTTTAACAGACAAAATTGAGTTAGGTGTTGATGTTTTGAGCGGCTGAGACCTCCCTATGCTCTGGGGAAATGCTGCTTATCCCTGTGTCTCTGAGCAAAGTGAAGAGCAGCTGAGAATAGAACTTGTGAGAAAGGGGTGTGTGCGCTTACAAGTCAGGATGGGGAGTGGTGGGTGGAGGCTGCAGTTAGGCGCTGGCTTCAGGCTCATGAAGGGGAGTTTCCTGGAGGTCTAGGCTCCTATTCCATCCCAGCCATCTTCCCAGTCATTCTCCGGAGCTGTGGCCCTGAAAAAATGTCAAATGTACATTATAATCACCAATGGCCTGGAGTCACAGAACTATGGGATTTGGAGTCAAGATAAACTGGATGAACAAGGTATAATGTACAGAACCACCTCTTCTCCTCCGTAAAATACTGTGCTGTTAGGCGCCTTTGAGGCAGTTCTGATTCATAGCGACCCTACATACTACAAAATGAAACACTACCCGGCCCTGTGCCATCCTCACAATCGTTGTTATGCTTGAGCCCATTGTTGCAGCCACTGTATCAATCCATCTCGTTGAGGATCTTCCTCTTTTTCACTGACCTGTACTTTACCAAGCATGATGTCCTTCTCCAGGGACTGATCCCTCCTGACAACATGTCCAAAGTATGTAAGACGTAGTCTCGATATCCTTGCTTCTAAGGAGAATTCTGGTTGTACTTCTTCTAAGACAGGCTTGTTTGTTCTTTTGGCAGTCCATGGTATATTCAATATTCTTTGCCAACACCACAATTCAAGGGTGTGAATTCTTTTTCGGCCTTCCTCATTCATCGTCCAGCTTTCGCATTCATATGATGTGATTGAAAATATCATGGCTTGGGTCAAGCACATGTTAGTCTTCAAGGTAACATCTTTGCTTATTAACACTTTAAAGAGATCTTTTGCAGAAGATTTGCCCAATGCAATGTATCTTTTGATTTCCTCACTGCTGCTTCCATGGGCGTTAATTGTGGATCCAAGCAAAATGAAATCCAGGACAACTTCAATCTTTTATCCGTTTATCATGAGTTGTGAGGATTTTTGTTTTCTTTATGTTGAGGTGTAATCCATAATGAAGGTTGTGGTTTTTGATCTTCATCAGTAAGTGCTTGAAGTCCTCTTCATTTTCAGCAAGCAAGGTTGTGTCATCTGCATAACACAGGTTGTTAATGAGTCTTCCTCCAATCCTGATGCCCCGTTTTTCTTCATATAGTCCAGCTTCTTGAATTATTTGCTCAGCATACCGATTGAATAGGTATAGTGAAAGGATACAACCCTGACAAACACCTTTCCTGACATTAAACCAGGCAGTATCCCCTTGTTCTGTTCAAACAACTACCTCTTGATCTATGTACAGTCTCCTCATGAGCACAATTAAGTGTTCTGGAATTCCCATTCTTCACAATGTTATCCATAATTTGTTATGGTCCACACAGTCGAATGTCTTTGCATAGTTAATAAAACACAGGTAAACATCTTTCTGGTGTTCTCTGCTTTCACCCAGGATCCATCTGACGTCAGCAATGATATCCCTGCTTCCATGTCCTCTTCTGAATACACCTTGAATTTCTGGCAATTACTTGTTGATATACTGCTACAGCTGCTTTTGAATGCTCTTCAGCAAAATTTTACTTGTGTGTGATATTAATGATATTGTTTGATAATTTTCCGATTCAGTTGGATCACCTTTCTTGGGAAGAGGCATGAATATGGGTCTCTTCAGTTGGTTGACCAGGTAGCTGTCTTCCAAATTTCTTGGCCTAGTTGAGTGAGCACTTCCAGCGCTGCAACCATTTATTGAAACATCTCAACAGGTATTCCGTCAATTCCTGGAGACTTGTTTTTCACCAATGCCTTCAGTGCAGCTTGGACTTCTTCCTTCAGTACCATCGGTTCCTGATCATATGCTACCTCTTGAAATGGTTGCATGTCAACTAATTCTTTTTGGTATAATCACTCTGTGTATTCCTTCCATGTTCTTTTGATGCTTCCTGTGTCGTTTAATAATTTCCCCATAGAATCCTTCGCTACTGCAACTCAAGGCTTGATTTTTTCTTCAGTTCTTTCAGCTTGAGAAATGCTGACCATGTTATTCCCTTTTGGTTTTCTATCTCTAGGTCTTTGCACATGTCATCATAATACTTTACTTTGTCTTTTCGAGCTGCCCTTTGAAATCTTCTGTTCAGTTGTTTTACTTCACCATTTCTTCCTTTTGCTTCAGCTACTTGATACTCGAGAGCAAGTTTCAGAGTCTCTTCTGACATCCATTTAGGTCTTTTCTTTCTCTCCTGTCTTTTTAATGACCTCTTGCTTTCTTCATGTATGATATCCTTTATGTCATTCCACAACTCCTCTGGCTACAAGTGCAAGGCTTAGCAAACAGAAATTCATTCTCTCACAGTTTAGGAGGCTAGGAGTCTGAATTCAGCACACCAGCTCCAGGGGAAGGTTTTCTCTCTCCTTGGCTCTGGGGAAAGGTCCTTGTCATCAATCTTCCTGTAGTCTAGGAGCTTCTTAGCACAGAAACCCTGGGTCCAAAGGACACACCGTGCTCTTGACTCCTCTTACTTAGTGGTACTGAGATTTATCTCTTCCCTGCCCCCTTCTCTCTTTTATATCTCAAAGAGATTGACTCAATATACTACTTAATTATACAGATTCTGTCTTGCTTCATTTTCATAACTGCCTCTAATTCTGCCTCAATAACATCATTAAGGTTAGAATTTACAACATGTAGGATTATCAGATCACAAAATAGAGGACAAGCACACGACACTAGGAATCATGGACTAGCCAAGTTGACACACATTTTGGGGGAACACAATTCAATACATACGAATCTGTACTCTGAATAAATAATCTGAGAAGTTGGACTATATGAAGAAGAATGTGCCATCAGGATTAGAGGAAGACTCATTAACAAGCTGCATTATCTAGATGACACAACTTTGCTTGCTAAAAGCAAAGAGGACTTCAAGCACTTACTGATGAAGATCAAAGACTACAGCCTTCACTATGGAGTACACCTCAACATAAAGAAAACAAAAATCCTCACGCCTAGACCAATAAGCAACATCATGATAAACAGAGAAGAGATTGAAGTTGTCAAGGATTTCATTTTACTTGGATCCACAATCAACACCGATAGAAATAGCAGTCAAGAAATCAAACAATATATTGAATTAGGCAAATCTGCTGGAAAAGACCTCCTTAAAGTGTTAAAAAGCAATGATGTTACTTTGAGGACTAAGGTGAACCTGAACCTAGCCATAGTGTTTTCAAACACCTCATATTCATGTGAAAGCTGGACATTGAATCAGGAAGACCAGAGAAGAATAAATGCCTTCTAATTATGGTAATGATGAAGAATACTGAATAGACCATGGACTGTCAGAAGAATGAACAAATCTGTCTTAGAAAAGTACAGCCAGAATGTTCCTCAGAAGAGAGGATGGTGAGACTACGTCTCACATACTTTGGACATGTTATCAGGAGGTACCAGCCCCTGGAGAAGGACATCTGGTTGGTAAATTAGAGGGTTGGTGGTAAAGAGGAACACTCTCAATGAGATGGATTGACATAGTGGCTGCAACAATGGGCTAAAACACAGCAATGATTGTGAAGATGGCACAGCGATTCCTTCTGTTGTACATAGGGTTTCTATGAGTCAGAACTGACTCCATGGCACCTAACAACAACAATAGCTAATGGTCATGAACATCTTTTCAGATATTTGTTGGCTGCTAGGATGTCATCTTTGGTGATGGTTCTGTTCATGTCCTTTGTCCATTTTGTGATTGAGTTGTTTGTTGTTTTTTGGTTGAGTGGGAGAAGTTTTTTATAGATTTTAGAGATTAGATCATTATATGGATCATATTTTTATACTGACTTGCCTCACAGTGTTGCTGTAAACAGGAGCTATATAAACAAGTATATATACATATAACCTATAAAATAACCTATAAAATACTATCACTGTATGTGATAGTATCTGTAAAACTTAAACCTCCAGGAGAAGGGAAAACTCAGTAATTCATTACTACTCTTCATTAAACACCTACTGTGTACTGAGCATTGTGTTGAGTATGTTCACATACATTGTCTCATTTAAACCTCAGAAGCCTAAAACATAGCAACTGATGTTGTTGTCATTAGTTGCCGTGGAGTGGTTCTGACTCAGCGTGACCTTATGTTTAACAGAATGAAACATTGCCCAGTTCTGCACCATCTTCATGATTGTTGGTAGTTTGCGTCCATTGCCGTAGCTATTAGGTCAGTCCATATCATGGAAGGTTTTCCTTGCCACTTTCCTAGTGATTGGCCTTTCCTGATGATGTGACCAAAGTTAAGCAAGTTGAAGTCTTGCCATTCTGGCTTCTAAAGAGCATTCTGGTTGTATTTCTCCTAAGACTGATTTGTTCCTTCTTTGAGCAGTCCATAGTATAGGCAATATTCATCACCAACTCCACAGTTTGAATGCATCAGTTCTTCTTCTGTCTTCCTCTTTCATTACACAAATTTCATGTTCATATGACGTGATTAAAAAGACCAAAGCTTGGGACCTCTTTGACAAATGAGAACAGTGAGGGTCCCAGAGGGTAGATCGCATGCCCAATGTCACAAAGCAAGAACCTGCAAAACAATATTCAGATGTAAAACTTTCCTTTGTGACTTAATGCCTGGAAAGCCACAAGTTAGTAAGGGTTGAACCAAACAACTTGGAGGAACGTAGACTAGAAGTATGGAATGCTCTTTCAGTTCTTTTCCTTCCTCTATGGCTGATCTGGCTCCAAGTCTGCACAAAGTATGAGGTGGGGCCTTCTGGTAGCCACATATGCCTCATGCACTACAAGGAAAGATTGCTGATTATAGAATGGACTTTGGGTTTCAAACTGTACCCCTTCAGAGGTGAGAAAGAAAAGCCTATTGAACAAGCCATGAGAAGCAAATGGAAGAAAACAAAAATCATCACAACTGGACCAATGAGCAACATCATGACAAATGGAGGAAAGATTGAAGTTGTCAAGGATTTCATTTTACTTGCATCTACAATCAATACCCATGGAAGCAGGAGTCCAGAAATCAAATAACACATTGCATTGGGCAAATCTGCTGTAAAAGACCTCTTTAAAGTGTTAAAAAGCAAAGATGTCACCTTGAAGACTAAGGTGCACCTGACCCAAGCCATGGTGTTTTCAATCACCTCATAAGCATGCAAAAGCTAGACGATGAATAAGGAAGAATGAAGAAGAATTGATGCCTTCGAATTGTGGTGTTGGTGAAGAATATTGAATATACCATGGACTGCAAAAAGAACGAACTAGTTTGTCTTGGAACAAGAAAAAACAAAATGCTCTTTAGAAGCAAGGATGGTGAGACTACTTCTCACATACTTTGAACATGTTATCAGGAGGAATCAGTCTCTGGAGAAGGCCATCATGCTTGGTATCATTGTTTGAATTGTGTCCCTCACAAATATGTGTATCAATTTGGCTAGGCCATGATTCCCAGTATTGTGTAATTGTCCACCATTTTGTCATCTGATGTGATTTTCCTATGTGTTGTAAATCCTGTCTCTCTGATGTTGATGAGATGGGATTATTATTTACAATTATGTTAATGAGGCACGACTCAATCTACAAGATTGGATTGTGTCTTGAGCCAATCTCTTTTGAGATATAAAAGAGAGAAGTGAGAAGAGAGACATGGGGACCTTATACCATCAAGAAAGTAGTGCCAGGAAGAGTACATCCTGTGGACGCAGGGTCCCTGCTCTAAGAAGCTGGTGACATTGATGCAAGGACCTTCTTCCAGAGTCAACAGAGATAGAAAGTGTTCTCCCAGAGCTGACACCCTGAATTTGGACTTGCAGCCTACTAGGCTGTGAGAGAATAAATTTGTCTTTGTAAAAGCAATCTGCTTGTGGTATTTCTCTTATAGCAGCACTAGATAATCAGGATACTTGGTAAAGTAGAGGGTCAGCAAAAAAGAGGAAGACCCTCAACGAGATGGATTGACACAATGACTGAAGAAATGTGCTCAAGCATAATAACAATGATTGTGAGGATGCTGCAGGACCGGGCAGTGTTTTGTTCTGTTGTACCTGGGGTCACTATGAGTCAGAACCGATTCGATGGCACCTAATAACTACAACTATGAAACTTTCTCTGAGTTTCAGGTGATTAGATAAGATCTACATGTGCACATAGTGCTTATTTAAAAACTCAGAAATCCTCCGGATACCTTTACCCATCTTCTACAACCACCTTCAATTTCATGAGGACTTTTTCTGGGATTTACCTCTATGAAATAATAAGTTTATATCACTATTTCTGATTCATCAATTTTAGAAATTATCTATGGCTTACTAATATGATAGATGAGGATTCAGCTCTCTTACACATTCCCCTTCTTCTCCTTCCGAGTTCTCAATGTAGTCATTACACAGTGTAAAACTCGTTGCTGTCGAGTCTATTCTGACTTAGAGCAACCCTATACAACACAGTAGAAGTGCCCCATAGGAGTGCTTGGTGGATTCATACTGCCAACGTTTTGGTTAGCAGCCCAGCACTTAACCACTGAGCCACCAGGGCTCCTTACACAATATAGGGTAAACCAATATTCATTCATCAATTCAGGTATTGATTGAGTGACTCTGGGGATTGTTAAAGAGAGAAACAGAGGGCCAGAGAAATTGACAGATTTCTCTAAGTACATGGGATTCACAATGTCACTGACTACTGTAGAATGCATCCAAGAACACACAAATAAAGGAGACACAGTGGAGACAGTGACTATAAAATTGAACCAGTTCCTTTTTGTGACTTGACATCTCTTAACTCAAACTTGCTTAAAGAAGAATTGTGCAAAAATTTAATTTACCCAGTGCAATTTGGCTTTTGTTCTTTTCCCTGAGAAATGACCCTTGGAATTTCTTGAGTAGCTGAGGTGTCTTTATTATTTGAAACCTTTTGACAACACTTGAGAATTTGTGGAAATGAATGGAGGTTGGCCAGGCCACAAGTACCAATTGACAGCCAATATCAATTGACCTCAGGAAGTGCAGGGAGCATGATTCAAATTAATCATGTTAAGGTTAGCCCTTTTACTCAAATGTCTTCTATAATTCCTCTTTTTTTTCTTTAAAAAACTTGCTGTAATTAGCCTCAGATGAATCTCCCTGTTTGTATGAACAGAGAGGTCTTCCTGTGTGCACCCAGATTAACTGATTGAATAAACACTATGTGCTTTAATTTCTTTGTGCTACTGTCACTATTTTGTGATGTGCTGTCTAAAGATTTTGTTTGCCATAAAAAGGAGAAGTAAAAGGTAGAACCACGGCTTGGCGCTTTCAATCTGTTGTTCAAGCCACCCTCATAGACCAGCTGCTTTGAGGTTCTTACCTGACCAGTTTTCACTTGGACAAATTTTACTTTGGGTCACCTATAAAACTGGATGAGGTTTACATTCCGTTTCATTTTTGTCCTAAGAACTTGCTATGATGCAGAGAGAAACTTCTCTCTGGTTTTCCCCTTGCCAGAGGATACAGAGTGTCAGGTCTGTGTTTTGAGATAGCCAACTATCAGGATGTGGCCCAAGCCAAAAGAGGTGTAAGTATCACATTCCTATACAACTTGCCAGTTCTCATGAGGTCATTTCAGTCTCAATTCTCTCCTATTCCTGGAAAACACCCTGCTTTGTATAGGTTATCTCACTCCTAATTCTGTGCCTATTTTTCTAAATGGCATAACTTCACCAAGGATAATTTGGGCCTACAGTGGTTACTTTGGAGATTATTCTAGACTGGTAAACTGGTTCATTTAAGTAGTGCACTAGATACAAGAGGATCCTGCACATCTCTAAGAGATTGGGGTGCTTATTTGATTGATATAATATGGCTTCTAAAATACCAGAATAATTTCAAAATTGCTTCTCCAATAGATTCTTGAAACATGCAGAAGACAGTGTTAAATCCCCAACTTCAGGAGAAGGACCTGTTAGTCTTTCTGCTCCCATATCTATGTGCGTGTGTTATATGTGTATATGTCATATTTTTCTACTGCTGGATAGTATTACCAAACTAGATTATAATACCGTTTCAAAGGACTTTATTTTGATTAATTTAAAGATAAATGAGCACTTAAAAAATTCAATAGTCCCAATATTCTCAGAAACTAATGAAAGTAAATTTATCATGACAAAATTTATTTCAACAGTAATTATGTTTGTAGTACAATAGCATAAACACTGTTTTCAAAATCTTTTTGGTAACTTAAAATCTTGGATTTAGGCTAGATTAGGCACGGTGCACAAGATGAAGTGTGTTAAAAATAGGAAGCAATTTTGTTCTAATATAAAAAATCTAGTTGTTCTAAGATGAGAAAAAAGAAACTGTGGGGCAAAGATCTATGTATATGAAAACTAGTAGGTTTGTGGTAAACAAATATTCATATAGTCAAAGCTAAGACTTCATAAGATTTTTAAAAAGCTTTAGGATTAAATAGTATGCAAACCTAGAATTTAGTTTTCTCTTCGTTAAAATAACAAAATTTCCTCTAATTACTGGATTGCTTTTAGGAAGAGCTTGTCAAAGTGTATCTTTATCTTCTCTGAAATGTGCCTACAAGGCAAGATTCTATGTCTTCTCAGAATAAGTTCCTAATCTTATATTGACCTTATCATGTCTTTGATTATTCAAGAAAATCCAAATGCTCTCTCTTATGAAAAACCTGAGTTTGTTTTTTACAACCATATTTCCTTCTATATTTAATATTAAATTATTTTTTATTGTCACTTTTGTCATATAGGTACCTAAGCATTGTTTCTCTGTGAGTGACCTGTGATTCTATTTAACTAAATGTTAAAACCTCTCAAAATCTAATCCTAAATGATATCTTTATGCTGAAAACTTGTCTTTTGGCACTTCCCAGTAGGTCTCCAAAAAGGTTGAAAATATTTTTCTTTCTGTTTGTAAATAGAGAATTACTATAAAGTATCAGATTTATTTGAAATGTTATGAATCACATGGGGAATGTTATCAAATCAGAAGAGGGCCTTAAAATTTTTTGGAACTCTAAGAAGAGAGAAATTGACTCAAATCTATGGATACTACAGGTGAAATCTGGTATCAAGTTCTTGGCTTGCCTTCCTAGCTTTGAGAGACTTTTACAAATTCAGCCTGAGATTTCTTATAAAAACATTCAGTAAAGCTAATTTAAAAGGCCTATACTAGAAATTACCATTCTTGCTGCACCTATGTAAATATTTATCACCAATCTTATTTTTATGGATTGAAGTGAGTCTAGCCTCGAAGGAGCTTGAGTGGCACAAGCGGTTCGTAGCTGCTGCTAAACAAAAGGTTGACAGTTCCAACTCGTCAAGTGGCACCATAGAACAAAAGGCCTAGTGATCTACTTCTTTAAACACTATAGCCAAACTCCATATACCTATTTTGTGTTCAGGGCTGTATTAAGTAACAGTTAAGGTACATATCCATTTTAGTGAACTTAACTTTACTAGGATCTTCAAATATCTCTACCCCCACCACATTTCAGAGAGGGGGTCTTGTGAAGTATGGAGTGTTGAGGCCAATGTGATCCAGAGTCAGTAACTCACCTGAGTCTCACAAATCCTTTGGTGAGTAAGGTAGACATGATTCTCCCATTTTAAAGCTAGCTCAAATGAGACAGAAAAAGCCGTAAAAGAACATGGCTCCTTTTGCTGGCCATGGAGGTGAGCAGAGCCAGAGATGCTGGGAGAAGCTAGTGCCAGGGCTCCCCTTTGTCAAGGGAAGTACACTCTGCACCTTGGCTCTCACTGGCTGTTCCTCTCAGCTGGGGGTTATAAGGCAGGAATTCGCAGAGTGTGAAGTACCTGCAGGCTCTCCCTGGTGCTGGGTTCTCGTATGGGTAAGCATGTCCTGCTGCTGCTACTGCCCTTCTCCTTGCTGTTGGACTTCCTGCAAGGTGACCTCCTGGGGACATCTGAAAGGACAGTGGGGGTTGGGTCTCTGTGAACAGAACACACACAGATGGCTGTGGATTGTTGATCCATGAGGAGGTGGAGTGAGGTACAAAGATGGTCCTGACCTTCCCTTTAGAGATGGTCTCCACACCCTCCATCCCACCCCTATTTGTTTTTGTCCTCCTGGAACTCCACTCTCCTTTGCTTACTCCTTTACTTTTGGTCCAAATTTGCTCCTTTTCATTTCTTACTCCTTTCTCACCTATTTTACTTTAGGCTCAACCCACCTCCCATGTTAGTACTAATTCATAATACAGCCAAATTCCTCAAGCTCTCTTTGAGAGTGTTAAATTTGACTTGAAAGGGATTTAGAAAGGTTCTTTGTGGATGATGAGGACAGATGATGAGGGTTGTCTGAATGGACTGAGAGTAGTGTTCTTGGGTCAAAGCATATGAGGCCTAGGGGAGCTGCAATTTAGGTCATGATTTTCTCCCTCTGGCAACACAGTCCTTTTCAGGAAGCCTGAGTAACTATTGAGTATAGAGATTCTGTCCGTGCTTGGGCACAGGCTTTGCCCCCAGGAGCACACATGCCTCCTCTCCACAAAGGTCCTTGGTGCAGGCCCATGGAGATGCAGAAGAGGCTCCACTGATGTAAGCCAACCACAGAGAAATCAAGCCACACTTTTAGCAGAATAATCTATGCCAATGTGTGTGGGGTCCACCCATTGTTCATGCCAGATATGGACAAGCTGGTGACCATTGTCTCTTGACCAGCAGCAAAAGTGAGCCCAGATAGAGCCTCATTAAGCTCGTTTTGACTTTCCAGCTCTATATCGTCACAGGTGTATTCATGTCAATCCTGAGGTAAACTGTGCGACTCAGAGAGACTTTTGCCACGCCAACGATAAAATGGGGTGCATTCTGAAGAAGTACTATGAATACAGGTGGAGACGGAGAAGTCCTTTTGGCTTGACCCTTGAAAAATTTTCAGGGAGGTGACTCAGGTGCAGGAGGGGACCAGAGCAGAGAGTGAAGGATGATTTTTTTTTTTTTTTTCTCTGAAGAGTTGGAAAATTGTCTTCTGATTCTGATGCTGGGTTGCCATTGGCCCTTAATGGGACCAGTAGACCTACTAGGAGAAAAAGAGTTTGCTGAGGGATCTCTAGGCCTTTGGGTGCTGCAAGATCATCAAGCAAAAAGATGCTATTAGATTCTGAGGAATAACAGGAATTGGGCTATAAACATTCCACTGGGACTTGTTCGTGGTAGGTCTTTCAGGAAATGAAGGCTCAATAGGAAGGATTCAGGGCTGGCAGAGTTCAACCCACCAGGGGCCCACCTCAGTCATCTCAGTCCATTCCCACCAAGCAGCTTGACACCCGGGCAATGTGCTGTTTAACCTCACTCCTAGTATCACTGATTCTTCCTCTTCCAAAAAATGTTTATTGTCTTACCTCTTAGGTGGCAATAGTTATCTTCCTAGAAAGGTCTTGGTGGCAGAAATTAGCAACCTTCTTTTCTTGTCTTTCTTCTTCGCTAGGTGGCAGGCTCATATGTGGATACCAGCACTGTCAGTACTTGCACAGAAACATGACCATCTTCCAAGAAAATTTTTGATTGGATATTTCATACTGCAGACACAAGGATTGCTGTAACATGTTTTCGAGTCTTGGACCTTGATCCCAAGTCTTGGTCCTCCAGTTCAGCCCTTCTCTGTTCTTATGTGTAAGTCTCAAAACACTGGGCTTTCCATCCTATGCATTGTCCAAGCCCTGAAACCTGTTCCTACCCAGCAACAAGTGTTCAAGTTTTCACAGCTCAACCCATCTGACAGGTGCCTTCTACCTCTTTACCATCCATGGTGCTCTGTCCATTCTTAGATTCTAATCTCCTCTTGTTTTGTTCCTCCCTTCTGTATACTGTATTGTAAGTTTGTTGAGGCTTCATTTATGGCCACTGTTACAGATTGAATCATTTCTCCCAAAAATATGTGTTATAATACCTATTCTCTATCCCTGTGGTTGGACCCCTGGTGACACAGTGGTTAAGAGCTCGGCTGCTAACCAAAAAGTTGACAGTTCAAATCCACCAGCTGCTCCTTAGAAACCCTATAGGGCAGTTCTACTGTGTCCTATAGGTTTGCTATGAGTTGGAATCGACTTGACAGCAGCAGGTTTCTTTTTGTATGCCTGTGGTTATAATTCTATCTGAGAATGGGTTGGGTTGTCTTTGTTATGTTAATGAGGCAGGATTAGTGTAGGGTGTTTCTTGATTCAATCTCTTTTGAGATATGAAAGAGTTAAACAAGTGAGCAGAGCTGAGACGGGGTAAGATAGTTGCCAAGGCACATGGAGATCTCCAAGGAACCTGGAAGGAGAAGCTGAAAGACAAGGACTTTCCTCCAGAGCCCACTGAAAGAGAAAGCTTTCCCCTTGAGCCAGTACTCTGAATTCAAACTTCTAGCCTCCTAAACCATGAGAAAATGAATTTGTGTTTGTTAAAGTCATCCATTTGTGGTATTTCCGTTATAGAAGCAGTAGATAAGACAGCCACAGTGTAGTCTATCTTCATGAGTGTTCCAGGGCAGTTGAAAGGAATGTATATTCTACTACTGTTGTGTGTTCTATAAATATCAATTAGGACTAGGTGTTTGAAAGTGAATTTAGATATTCCACCCAGTGATTTTTTTGTTAACTCATTCTACTGATTGCGAGTATAATTTTGAAATCTCTAGCTATTATTATAAATCGGTCTCTTCTATGTTTCCATTGTTTGTTGCTTTATGTGTTTTGACATTCTTTTGTTAGTGCATAAAACATTCAGGATTATTATGTCTTCTTGGTGGATTGGCCTTTTTCTCATTAAGTAATGTCCCTGTTTATCTCTGGTAATATTTATTTTCCTGATAATATAGCCACTCCAGCTTTCCTTGGATTAGTATTTACATGATATATCTTTCCACGTCCTTTTTATCCATCTCTCTATGTCTTTATATAAAGTAGGCTGTTTTGAGACAAAATATACTTGGTCCTAGTGTTTTATATAATTAGGCAATCTCATTCTTTTAATTGGCATGTTATACTGTTTACTTTTAATGTAATAATTGATATAGTCGAATTAAAATTGACCATATTCCTAGTTGTGTTTAATTTTCTCGTAATGAAATACAGGCTATTATATGTCTTCTTTTAGTTTTGTATTTTTTGTGATTCCATTATATCTCTATTATTATTACCTTCTTAGTTATACCTCTTTTGTAAAATGTTTTAGTGGTTGCCAAAGCTTGTGGTATACATCTGTTACTTATCACAATTTACCTCAAAATAATATACAAGTACACATAAAGTGAAGGACCTTACAAAAGTATACTTCCAATTTCTCCCTTCCTTTCTTCATGCTCTTGTAGTCTTATATTTTCCTTTTATATGTACTATATAACTTGTGATACATTGTTTCTATTTTTGCATTGGATGGTCAATTAGTTTTTAGAGCATTTAAAAATAAGTAGAACAATATCTTTTACATTTACCTTCATTTTTGCCATTTCTGTTGCCCTTCACATTCTCGTGTAGATGCAAGCTTCTATTTGGCATCGTACTCCTATCTGAAAAACTTCGTTAACATGTCTTATAATATGCAGCTGGCAATGAATTATCTCAAATTCTCTCTTTTTTTTTTAGAAAAATCTTTATTTTACCTTCACTTTTGGAACTATTTATGCTGGGTATAGAATTCTGAACGGGCACTTTTTCTATTGGTGTTTGAAAGCAGTCACTCCATTGTCTACTGGATTGCATGCTTTCTGATAAGTATTCTGGTATAGTTCCTATTTTTCTTTCTCAGTACATAACGAGCTTTCTTCTCTTGTTGTCCTCAAGATTTTCTCCTTACCTTTGATTTCCAGAAGTTTGATCATGGTGGTGTTTCAGTATTTACCCTCTGTGTTTTAATGGTTTTCATTATTTTTGTAAAATCATAGCCATTTCTTCTTTAAGTATACATTCTGCTTGATCTATCTTACTTTTACTTTTGAGAAACCAATCACATATGTTAGACTCTTTTATATTATCCCAAAGATTGTAGATGTTCTGTGCTATTTTTTTCTTTTTCTTCTTCTTCTTGTTTTTTATTCCTTTATCTGTTTTGTGTTTCAGTCTGAATACTTTCTATGGCATTCTCTTTAAGTTCATTCATTGTTTCCTTAGCTATGATGAGTTTACTGTTGAGCTCATCATAAAAATTCTTTATTTCTGATATTGTGTTGTTTTATTTCTAGTGTCTTCCTTTGAGTCTTTCTTAGAGATTCTGTTTCTCTTTTCAAATTCTTCTTCTGTTCATCAATGTTGTCTGAATTTTCCACTCAGTCTTTTATCATACTAATTACAGTCATTTTCATGTCTATATTTCACAGTTTCAACAATTGGGCAATTGCTCAGTCTAGTTTTAGTAATTAATCTCTTGACAATGGGATTGATCCTTTTGTTTTATTGTGTCATAGTTTGTCATTGTTTATCTAATGTTGGGCATTTTGTGTAGAAGAGCAGAGACTGAGGTTAATGGTATTGATGCCTAGAAATGGATATGTCTGTTCTGAGCATGCTGTTAGTGTGAGGATTTGGTCAATCTAGTCAGGAGCTGTGCTAGATTGGTCTTTGTTGTTGTTATCATTTCTTTCAGTGCACCACAGGTTGTAAATGCTTCTAGTGGTGTTGTACTTGCAAAGGTATCAGGGGTGCTGTAGCGTTTTCCTTTGAGTTCATATCCTCACTTAGCTTACAACCATCTCTGAATGACTGCACAACAGAAGAGGTCTCTCTCCACGATATTTCTTCTCTCTCAGCAGTACACTACTTTTGCTTGCTACTCACTGCTAAGCTTATGGTTGAGACAAAGGATTCTCTGTTGTCCTGGTTCAACTACAGTTGACCATATAGTAAAATGAATGATAAGAATTTATCAAAGAAATGTGAGATAATAATATAACCACATTTTCTCACTTGAAATTAAACATAAGACTTCAAATTGAAAGGGTCCACCAAATGTCAAGTAAGTTAAACAAAAAAGAAAAAAAGAACATTCACATATATCATTGTGAAAATTCAGAGTGCCACATATAAACAGAAGATACTACACTTTCCTAGAGAGAATAAAATACAAAAACTAAGCCCATTGCCATCCACTTGATTCCAACGCATGCTAGCCCCATGTGTCCAGAGTGGAACTGCTTCATAGGGTTTTCTTGCCTGTAATATCATGGAAGCAGATCCCTAGGCCTTTTTTGTAGCATCACTGGGTGTGTTTGAACCACCAACCTTTAGGTTATTAGTTGAGCACAAACATTTTCACCATACAGAGTCATTTCCTATAGAGAAAGAACAGATAAATTATAAAGAAATGAAAATAAAATCAACATTGTTCTCAGTAGTAGCACTGAATTCTGGAATCAGTGGAGTAATACTTGGGGTCTTCCATGTTAAGAGAACAGAGGGAAGGTGTCATGGATTAAAAATGTCCCCCAAACTCATATGTCAACTTGGCTAGGCTATGATTCCCAGTATTTTGTAATTGTCCTCCATTTTGTGATATGATGTAATTGTCCTCCAATTTGTGGTATTATGTAATTACCTTTCATTTTATGTGTCGTAAATCCTAAACCTCCATATGTTGATAGGGCAGGATTAGTGTGGTGTGTATCTTAAGTTGCACATTTACTAAAGGGCGTGATTCAAGTCGCAAGCTTACTCGAGTCACACACTTACTCAAGTCATGCTCTTATTCAAATCACTGCCTTAAGTCACCACCTTACTCAAGTCATCACCTTACTCGTCACATATTTGTCTGAGTCATGCCTTTTATCTTACAAGAGCTAAAAGGAGAGAGAAGTGAGCAGAGGGAAGAGGGACCTCAATACCACCAAGAAAGAACAGCCAGGTGCAGAGCAAATCTTTTGGACTCAGGGCCCCTGAGCTGAGAACTTCCTAGACCCAAGGGAATATCAATGCCAAGACACATGGCGATCTCCAAGGAATGCGGAGACCACAGATGTTGAAAGGAGACAAGGACCTACCCCAGAATAGACAGAAAAAGTCTGCCCCTATAGCCGGTGTTCTGAATACAGTCTATAGCCACATAAACAGTGAGAAAATACATTTCTATTTGTTACAGCAATCTACTTGTGGTATTTCTATTATAGCAGCACTATATAATTAAGACAAAAAGTATTTCTGCCTTCCCATCCTCAGAAACCAGTCAAACACAAAAAGGAGATTGAGATCAAAACTACATACTTTACCTTGTAAGAAATAAAGCACAAGTAACAACATAATACAAAACACGAAGATGGAAAACAAGTAATGGAGTAAGAAATGACTTAACAGGATAGGTCATGTGGAAATATAAGCATCTGCAGATGACATCCAAGAAGAACTCAGAGAGGCTTAGGAATTAGAATCTCCCGGAACTGCAAAGTTGGGATGCGGCTACTGCCAAAAAAAAAAAAAAAAGGGGGTGGGGGCAGAAGTTGGTAAGGATCAGTTAAGGTCCCATTTTCAACCCCACAAGTACTTCGTCTTCTTCCCTTCAAACCGGAAACCAAACTTGTTGTCATCGAGTCTATTCCATCCCATAGGGACCCTATTACACAGTGGTTAAGCACTCAGCTGCTAACCAAAAAGTCAGCAGTTTGAACCCACCAGCCACTCTACAGAAGAAAGATGAGGCAATGTGTTTCTGTAAAGGGTACAGCCTTGGAAACTCTATGGGGCAGTTCTACACTGTCTTATGTAGTCACTAGGAGTCACTTCCCTTTAGGAGCTGAGAAATTCATTCACAGATCTACACACTCTATACTCCAAGTAGAAGTGGAGACAGGAGAACGTATCAGATTGGAAATGGGGATGAAATGAATGTCTGAATAGAGAATGGCTACAGCCCTCTTCACCCTCCACCTAAACCAAACCAAAAACCAAACCCACTGCTGTGGAGTTGATTTTGACTCATAACGATGCAATAGGACAGAGTAGAACTGCCCCATAGGATTTCCAAGGCTGTAAATCTTTACAGAAGCAGACTGACACATCTTTCTCCTGCGGAGCAGATGGTGGGTTCGAACTGTCCACCTTTTGGTTAGCAGCCGAGAGCTGTATCAACTGCGCCACCAGGGCTCCTCAGCCCTCCTCCTACTGTTCCCTGAATGCTTGAGAGACTCCTCCTCTCATACAAATAGTAGCTGGAGATTCTTTCTATCAATAAAATAACCACTGCAAAATAAGACAACTACAAATACTAAAAAATACAACTACAAATACAGGGTTCCCTCCCCCAAAAAGTCATGTTAGCTGGCCTGCCCCATGGTAAAGACCACCAGTTCAAAAGAATCTGCCCTTGCGCGCAGACCTTTGTGTCAGCATTGTAGTACCTCAGTATTAAACTTCAAAAGTGGGACCATGAGACAATTTAGGAAATCAGAGGAGACAAAGTCAAAATAAATATATATATTTTTTAAAAGATAAACAGAAAACAAGACAAATCATTCAAAAAATCATAACATATTCAGAGATGATCATATATTTTTAATTAATAATACATTTCAAACATAATGTTGGGAAAAAAACAGATATTAAAAATAAATAAATGAACAAAAATCTAAAGTGATAGACAATAAGAAGACCAGAGTTTTGGAGTCAGACTTGACTTCTCCCTTTCTCTCACAACCCACATCTTCTCTACATCAGAACCTATCCAGCATTGGTCCTATCACAACCTATAGTGCTACCCCTGGTACAGTCACTACAGTCACCATCATCCTTCACTTGCAACACTGCAATAACTTCCTATCGCCCTGCTTCCAGGCTGCCTTACCTCCCACCCTGGCCATAATTTATTCTCCACAACTGCAGCTGCAGTGCTTCTTTTAAAAGATAGGTGGATCAGGTCATTCCTCTGCTGAACACCTCTCATTGGATTCCCATTGTCTTCAGAGTGTAGTTGAAATCCTTACAGGGGTATGCAAGGCAATACAAGATCTGGGGTCCCTTTACCTCTCTGATCTAATTTTCTATTCTCTCCACTCCAGCAGATCTTGGCCTTGTTGGCATTCTTCAAAACCACCATCAAAATACTACTTCACAATATTTTCCCTTTCTATTCCTTCTGCCTTGAAAACTTTCTCTGGGTAGCCTTCAACTTCACTCCTCCATGTCTTCAAGTCTCTGATCAAATATCACCTTTTTAATGAAATCTACACCCAAAAACTATAGCAAGGTAATATCATTTGTGCTAGTCTTTGTCCGTTATGCTAAAGAATCCCATCAGTGACAATATGCCATTCTTAGCAATGTCTCTATACAGTCACCCTCTTATTGATCAAATATAATTTCAAAGCAAAGTTGTTCTTGATCTTAAAATAAGGCTGGTGCACCAAGAGTGGTAATTTATCTTTTGGCCTTTTACATTTCCTCTGCTGAAAGTTTTCATAAGGAATGTCAGGTTAAACTTGTAATACCCATCCAGGTTATGATGCCAAGCCAGGAACTAGCCACCATATTTCACCTGCAGTATGCACAGATTTAAGGATCCATGGTGGTACAATATTTAAGTGCTTAGTGCCTACCAAAATGCCAATGAATTGAACCCACCAGCCGTTCCACGGAAGACAAGACCAGGTAATCTGCTCCCATAAATATTAAAGCCAAAGAAACCTTGTGGGGGAATTCTACTCTGTCTAATAAGGATGCTACCAGTCAAAATCAACTCAAAGACACACAACAACACCCATCGATTTGGCAGATTTCCTTTCCTCTTGAGGTCCCAGAATATTATGAGGTTCCTGAACCTGTCAGGAAGTGACCTTTCTTACTCACTTGTAAGGCTGGAATACCTGCAAGCTAGGTATCAAGCCAGTTTTCCTGGGAGGGCTTTGTAACAATTGGCTGCATAAAGTCAACCTTAGTTTCTTAAAAGTGTCTGGACATATCTGACACTAAGGGCATCATTTTAAAATATGACACACCAAGCAAAGCTTGGTGATGTAACCAATGTTTCCAATTATGACCTGTCAACAAGGAGGACAGATGCTTATAGAACTTATGTATATAATTACATTGTGATGAAAATACAAATACTTGTTAAGCATTTTCCATTTCTGGAGGACACAGGCAGGGAGAAAAAGACATATGTTTCATTTCTGGCTACAAAAACATAGTCTACTAAATTGTTATGAGAAATAGATAGTTTAAGATAAAAGAAAAAGATTCCCTATTTGGAAATGAGAACATAGAACATTAGCAATACTCCAAAGAAGACCCATAATAGTCCTTCAGACGACTCAGGACCTATGTATTTAATTTCTGTTGCACTCCATCTTGGGTTTGCAGTCTTGTGAACCTATTAGTTTCTCCACCATAGTTCTGAAAATCAAGCATCTCTACCAATGCATATTATGTCATTTGGGAATCTCGGTTATGCTAATGAGAACATATCCCTGTAGAACATGTCTTAAAGTTAAACACTTTGACATATAAAGAGCAACATAAACACAGACAAGTGAGCACAAATGGAAGAAAGATAGGTGCCATGTGGAAATCTCCAAAGAAGGAGAACTCCAGAGCTAGATAAGCTGAAACAAGGATTTTCCTCCAAGGTAGATAGAGAGGGAGACTTCCCCTAGAGCTAGGTCCCTGAATTTAGACTTTTAGTCTCCAAAACAACAAGGAAATAAATTTCTGTTTATAAAAACTACCCACTTGTATTTCTGTTACAGCAGCACTAAGAAACTAAGTTACTGGTGCACCTAATGACGTACAAACATTACAGTTTGGCCCTGAAGACTTTTCCCAAGTTGGCCTCATCATCTACCCTAGTACTCCCAGTACTTTAAACAGTCACAGTAATGATGAGATGTTGAGTCAAGATAAACTGGATTAACAAGACACAGTAGCTCAGAACCTCCTCTTCTCCTCTGTAAAATAGGGATAATAATATATGTCTATTAAAGAAAAATGACCATCTTTCCTATTTAAACTCTTAATCTCTCCCTGAAACTAATAGCTTATGATGAAGAGAGAAGTTTTGCATGTTATTGTGACCCAGGGCAGAACGGTCAGTGGTGGTAGCCGTGTATGATTTAGTTCTTCTGATCTGAGGATAGATGAGTTTGTGGCTCATGTAGACTTGTTTGTTCTCTGACTGATGGTTATCCTCTTACTGTTTACTCCTGGTAAGTAAAGACTTGTTACTGTGTCTTAGATGGCTGCTTGCATGCTTTTAAAACTGCAGATGCTACTCATTTCACTAGAATGCCGATCATGATATTTGTAAACTATAGTATGCCAATTGACTGAGTTCTCCCATGAGATAACGGTCTTAAGCTCTCAAGCCCAGAAAACCAGTCTTGGAAGGTATTTGGTTGTCTGTGTGGCATCCATATTTGTGTCTTCCATGAATCTTTGTGCCTGCACCCACATATTTGTATTTACACGTACCTATAGATACTTCTATCTGCTCTCACCTATATACAAACCTGTACGTACCCCATATACCAATATGCCTATATCCATCCATAAGTGCTCAGAACACTCAATTTACTTTGGTTGTGCTGTGCTCACTACATCCACATTCAGTGCCACTTTTCCCTCACCAAAAAAAATAACAAGTCTCTACAATCTAAAGCATACTTTCCCCTCTTCCTGGTAGCATTGAACATTGGTCTCTCTCTATGTACCTATTCTTGTCTTCTTATAAAAGAGGAATCATACAATATTTGCCCTTACATGCTTGACTTATTTCACTCAGCTTATACCCTCCAGGTCCATCCATGTTATAACATATTTCGAAGACTCATCATTGTTCTTGATGGTTGCGTTCCTGAGAAATGATCCTTGGAATTTCTTGAGTAACTGAGGTGTCTTTATTATTTTAAACCTTCTGAGAACACCTGATAATTTGTGCAAATGAATAGGGGCTAGCCAGGCCACAAACAACACCTGGAGGTCAATATCAACTAACCTCAGGAAAGACAAGGAGAATGATTCAAATTAATCATGCTAAGGTTAGTCCTTTTACTTAAATTTCTTCTATGTTTCTTCTCTTTTCTACTTAAAAAACTTGCTGTAACTGCCCTAAGATGAGTCTTCCTGTTTGTCTGAATAGAGAGGCCTGCCTTTGTGCACACAGTTTAACTGTTAAATAAACACTATATGCTTTAATTTCTTTGTGCTACAGTTACCACTTTGTGTTGTGCTGTCTAAAAGTGTTGTCTGTCATGAAAAGGAGAATCATAGGGCAGAACACAGGCCTAGGCTCCTTCAGCCTGTTGTTCAAGACAGCCTCACATACAATTTTGACATTCTTACCAGACCAAATTCTACTTGGACAAACTTTACTTTGGATCACCTATAAAACCAGATGAGGTTCACCTTCCATTTTGTTTTGTCCTGAGAGCTTGACTTTGATCCAGACAGAGGCTTATCTCTGGTTTTCCACTTGCCAAAGGACGCAGAGTGTCAGGTCTGCATTTGGAGATGGCCAACCATCAGGATGTGGCCCAAGAAACAAGATGCATGAGCCTCACATTCCTACCAAATTTTCAAGCTCTCATGGGGTTATTTAAGTCTCAATCCTCTCCTACTCCTGGAAAAAGTCCTACTAATTCTTGTGCATATCTTTCTAAATGGCATAGCTTAACAAAGGACAATTTTGGCCTGTAGTGCTTACTTAGGAGATTTTTTGAGATCAGTAAACTGCTTTATTTAAGTAGTACGCTAGATAAAAGGGGATCCTGCACATCTCAAAGAGATTGGAGTACTTATTTTGATTGGTATGATACGGTTTCTAAAAGGCAGATCAATTCCAATATTTCCTTTCTAACAGATTCTTCAAAATATGTACAAGACAGGGTTAAATCCTGGACTTCAGGAGAAGTAACTGTTAGTTTTTTGCTCCCATAGCTGTATGCATGTATGTTATGTGCATATATGTCACATTTTTCTACCTCTGGGTGGTGTTAACAAATTATACTATCCTTTCAAGGAGATTTATTTTGATTGATTTAAAGATAAATAAGCATTTAAAATTTAATAGTCTCAGAATTCCCTAAAATTAATGAAAGAGAATTTTTAATGACAAAAGTTTACTTCAACAGTAGTTATGTTTTCAGTACAATGGCAAAAACACCATTTTCAAGATTTTTTGGTAACTTAAAATCTTGGATTTCAGCTAAATTAGACAAGCTGTACTATGTGGATTCTGTTCAAAATAGTAATTTTGTCTTAATGTAAAAAATCCAGTTGTTTTAGAATGAGAACGAAGAATGTGTGGGGCATAGCTCTATGTGTATGAAAAGTAGTATAAGGTTTGTGGTAAAGGGACGTTCTTATAGTCAAAGATCACTAAGACTTGATAGGATTTTTTGAAATCTTGAGTATCAAATAGTATGAGAAGCTAGAATTTGATTTTCTCTTTGCTAAAATGATAAAATTTTCTTTAATTACTGGGTTGCTCCTGGGAAGATCTTGTAAAAGCTTATCTTTATCTTCTTTGACATCTTCCTGAAGGCAAAGATTCTATGTCTTATCAGAATAAATTTCTGATCTCATGTTGATCTTATCATGTCCTCAATTGTTTAGGAAAATCTAAATCATCTCACTTATGAAAAACCAGAGGGTTCCGCCCCCCTCCATAATCATATGCCCTCCTATAATTACTTTAAAAATGTTTTTGTTTTCACTTTGGTTATATAGATTTCCAAGTATTTTTCTCTGTTACCTGTGATTCTATTTAACCAAATGTTAAAACCTCTCAAAATCCAATCCTACACGACATCTTTGTACATAAAATTTGTCTTTCCACATTTCCTAGCAGGCTCTCAGAAAAGTCTCAAAATATTTGTTTTCTTTCTATTTGTAAACAGAAAGGCATTACAAATTATTAGATTTATTTGAAGTGTTATGAGTCACATGGGGAGTGTTATCAAATCATAAGAGAGCCTTACAAAAGTTTAAGACTTCAAGAAGAGAGGAATTTACTCAACTCTATGGATACTACAGGTGAAATCTGGTGGCGAGTTCTTGGCTTGGTTTCCTAGCTTTGAGAGATTTTTACAAATTCAACATGAGATTCTTATAAAAACATTCAGCAAAGCAAATTTAAGAAGCCTATATGATAAACTGTCATTCTTGCTGTACCTATGTAAATACTTATGACCAATCTTACTGTTATGCATTGAATTAAGTCTAGTCTGGAAGGAGCTTGAATCTCACAAGTGTTTTGTATCTGTTGCTAAACAAAAAGTTGACCGTTCAAAACCACCCAGTGGCACCACACAGCAAAAGGCCTGATGATCTGCTTCTTTAAACATTATGAGCAAGAAAACCCTATGAAGTAGTACTCTGTAAACATGGGGTCATCATGAGACTGACGCTGACTGGACAGCAGCTAATAACAACATTTATTCTGGAACACAATCTGGAAGGTAAGCCCCACACTCAAACTTTGTGCTCAGGGCTGTATTTAGCAACAGTCAAGGTAAATATCCATTTCTCCGATATTTATTTCAAACTTCAAATATCTTCACTCCCTCCATATTTCAGAAGAGTAGTCCTGTGAAGTATGGAATGTTGAGGCCAGTATGATCCAAAGTCAGTGACTCACCTGAGTCTCACAAATCTTTTGGCTGAGTAAGCTAGTTAAAATGAGACAGAAAGAAGCCATGAAAAGACTTGGCTCCCTTGGCTGGTTGTGGAGTAGAGCACAGCCAGCAATGCAGGGAGGAGCCAGAGCCATTGTTCTCTTCTAGAAAGGGAAGTACACCCTCTACCTGGGCTATCATTGGCTGTCCCTCCCACCTCGGGTTATAAAATAGTGATTCCGAGTGTGTGTGAGGCACTTGCAGGCTCTGTTCTGCTTTCTGCTCCACCTTGGTGTTGTGTTCTAGTATGGATAAGCGCCTCTTCCTGCTACTGCTGGGCCTCTCCTTGTTGTTGGGCTTCCTGCAAGGTAAGCTTCTGGGGGTGTCTGGAAGGATAGTGGGGGCTGGGTCTAGGCAAGCAGAACCCACACAGGTAGCTACGGATTGTTAGTCAATGGGAAAGTGAGGAGTGAGGTGCAAGGATAGTTCTGACCTTCCCCTTAGAGATGGTGTCCACAGCCTCCATCCCATCCCTACTTGTTTTCCTTCTCCTGTGCCTCCACCCTCCTTTGCTTCCTCCTTCACTTTTCGCCCAAATTTGCTCCTTTTCTTTTCTTCCTCCTTGCTCCCCTATTTTACTTCAGGCTCAACCCACTTCCCACATTAGTACTGTCCTAGTGAAGTCACTGGACCAACACTCCAATTTGGTATTAAAAAGAAATAAAATTTATTGAATGAATGAACCACGGGAGTGTATGCATTTAGTTTGGCTGTAACTGTATGCTCTGCCTTACAGACAAAACAAAGATATTTAACAAGTAGAGTGAGTACAGGTAACAGTTTCACATCAAAGCAATGGTAGGAAAGGAGGTGAGATTTACAAGGGTGGCAGTCAATGGTAAGACTTTCTTTACATCAGTTTCTACTGTAACACAAATCTCTCATACCTGACACAATGTAATGAGGGCAATACTTCTAAGATGAAAAGTATAAACAATTTTGACATGAAAGTTTAGTGATATAGTCGCAGCTTGGCAACTTAATTGGCATCTTTGGATACACAACTCACCATTAGTTGGTGTTGTGTTGTTGTTAGGTGCCATCGAGTCCGTTCCAACTCATAGCAAATCTATAGGACAGAGTGGAACTGCCCCATAGGGTTTCCAAGGAGCAACTGGTAGATTTGAACTGCAGACCTATTGGTTAGCAGCCTGGGTCTTAATCACTATGCCACCAGGGCTCCGGCCGTTAGTTAGGACAGTATAAATAAACTCTGCTTATTTAGCTGACAGAAAAAGTGATAATGCCTAGGTATTTTCTGAGGAACTTCTTTTGAGGTGGTTAAAACAACAAGTTTATCTATAGGCTCTAATTTACTTTAACTACTCAGTGAAGCTTTTTCTAAGGCCAGCATGAAGAACTCTTCTTAACATACCCAGCACAACTGAGCTTTGTTTTCCAAATAGCAAACTTTAACAGAAGTCTAAGGGTTATCAAGAGTGTAGAAGTAAAACCTTCATTTTAATTTCAGAATGGAGTGCTTAACTTTAGTCCTGAAATCCCCCCAATTACACTTACTGGCACCTCTAAATTTAAAAGGTCCTCACACAGTACTAATTTTTAATACTCCCAAATTCCTCAAGCTTTCTTTCTGAGAGCCCTAAATTTGAGTTGAAAGAGACCTAGGAAGGTTCTTTATGGGTGATGAGGACAGACGATGAGAGTTGTTTTGAAAGGACTGACAGGGGGTTCTCAGGTCACAGGATATGAGCCTGGGGGAGGTGCATGTAGATCATGATTTTTCTCTCCAGTCCATTTCAGGAAGCCTGAGTACCTGTGAGTATAGAAATTTCTGTCTTTGCTTGGGCACAGGCCTTGCCCCAGAGGCACACATGACTCCTCTCCACAGAGGTCCTTGGTACACGCCCCCAGAAGATGCAGGAGAGGCTGCACTGATTGAAGCCAACAACAGAGAAATCAACCCACGCTTTTAGCACAATAATCTATGCCAATGCATATGGGGACCTGGTCATTGTTCATGCCAGGTGTGGGCCAAGTGGCAGGCACTGTCTCCTAACCAGCAACAAAAGTGAGCCCAGAAAGAGCCTCATTATGCTGGTTTTGACTTTCCAGCTCTACGTTGTCACAAGTGTCCTTATGTCAAACTTGATGGGAGTTGTGCGACTCAGAGAACCATCTGCCATGCCCGGGATAAAGAGGAGTGCATGCTGAAGAAGTACTATGGTGGTAAGTGGAGAATGAGAAGCCCTTTTGCCATGAACCTTGCCAAGTTTTCAAGAAGGTGGCTCTTTCAGGAGCTAGAAAGGGCCAGAGAAGAGAGTGAGGGAGGATTTTTTTTTTTCCCCTAAAGAGTTGGGACAGGTGCTGTGGTATGCTTTGGTTCTGGTGCTGTGTTACCACTGACCCTCAATGGGACCAGTAAACCTATCAGAAGAATAATGATTTGCTGAAGGATCTCTGGGTCCTTAGGTTCTGCGAGATCATCAGGCAAAAAGATGCTATTAGATTCTGACGAATGACAGGAATTGGGCTATAAATATTCCACTGGGGCTAGTTTGTGGTAGGGTTTTCGGGAAATGATGGCTCAGTAGGAAGGATTTGGGGCTGGAAGGGGTTGATCCACCAGGGCCCACCTCAGTCATCTCAGTCCCTTCCCACTAAGCAGCTTGACACCCGGGCAATGTGCTGTTTAATCTCACTCATAGAATCACTGATCCTTCCTCTTCCAACGAATGTTTATGGCTTACCTCTTAGGTGGCCAATGGTTGCCTTCCTGGAGAGGACTTGTAAGCAAAAATTAGGGAGCTCCTTTTCTTGTTTTCCTTCTCCAGGTGGCAAGCTTCTGCTTGGATTCCAGGACTGTCAATACATGTGTAGCAACAGGACCTCATTGAGAGATTTGATAACGGTTATTTCATGCTGCAAAGACCGGGATTTCTGTAATACGTTTTAGAGCTTTGAGCACTGTTCCTGACCCTTTGTCGTCCAGTTCAGCCCTTCTCCATTCTCATATGTAAGCCTCAAAGACTGAGCTTTCTTTCCCCTTCATTGTCCAAGCCTTGAAGCCTGCTACTAGCTCAATAGAATCAATCCATCTAATAGCTGCTTTCTCTCTCCTACCACTGGTAGTGATTTGTCCTTTATTAGATTCTAATCTTCTTCCCTTGCTTTGTTCATTCTTTCAGTACAATTTATTTTAAATTTGTCAAGGCTTGTTTTATGGCCACTGCTATGGGTTGAATTATGTCCCCCTAAAATAAATGTTATAATTCCTAACCTCTCTGCCTGTGGTTATAATCTTCTTTTAAGAATGGGTGTCTTTGTTATGTTACTGAGGCAGGATTAGTGTAGGATGTGTTTTGAGTCCATCTCTTTTGAGATGTAAAAGAGGTTAAACAAGGGAGAAGAGCATAGATGAAGTAAGATAGATGGCAAGACACATGGAGATCTGCAACGAACCAGGAAGCAGAAGTGGAAGAGACAAGGACCTTCCTCCAGAGCCAACAGAGAGAGAGAAAGCCTTCCTCCTCGGCTGGTGCCCTGAATTCCAACTTCTAGCCCTCTAAACTGTGCGAGAATAAATTTCTGTTGTTAAAACCATCCACTTGTGGTATTTCTGTTGTAGAGGCACTAGATAACTAAGACAGCCACAGTATAATCTACCTTCATGAATGTTCCAGAACAGTTGAAAGGAATGAATTTTCTACTACTGCTATCCATGTATTCTACAAATGTCAGTTAGGACTAGTTGTTTGTCAGTGTATTTAGATATTCGATCCAGTGGTTTTTCCTTTTCAACTTGTTCTATTGATTACTGAGAGAAAAGTTTTGAAATCTCTAGCTGTTATTATGAATTGGTCTATTTCCCCATTTCCATTGGTGTTGCTTTATGCGTTTTGCAATTCTTTTATTAGCACATAAAACATTCAGAATAATTATGTCTTCTTGGTGGATTGACCTTGTTATCATTAAGTAATGTCCCTCTTTATCTCTGGTAATATTCATTTTCCTGATAATACAGCTACTCCAGCTTTCCTTAGATTAGTATCTACATGATACATCTTTCTACATTCTTTTACTTTATCTATCTGTCCATCCATCTATATGGCTATATTTAAAGTAGACTGTTTTTGAACACAACATACAGTTGGTCCTGGTTTTTTATACAATTAGACCATCTCTGTCTTTTAATTGGCATGTTACAGTCTTTGCTTTTAATGCAATTATTGATAAGGTCCGATTAAAATCTACCATATTGTTAGTTGTTTTGTATTTTTCCCATGGAAAAATAGTCACTTTTTATGTCTTCTTTTAGATTTCATATTTTTTATGATTCCATTTTATCTCTATTATTATTGGCTTATTAGTTATACGTCTTTTCTAAAATGTTTTAGTGGTTGCCAAAGCTTATGGTATACATCTGTTACTTATCACAATTTATCTTAGAATAATATACCACTGCACTAAAGTGAAGAAACTCACAGAAGTATACTTCCAATTTCTCCCTTCCTTTCTTCATGCTATTGTTGTCATATATTTTACTTTTACATGTACTATACATCTCACAATATATTGTTATTATTTATGCATTAGATAGTCAGTTACTTTATGGAGCATTTAAAAATAAGTAAAACAATGTCTTTTACATTTACTTTCATTTATGCCATTTCTGGTGCCCTTTATGTCCTTGTGTAGACCCAAGTTTCTATTTGCTATCGTACTCCTATCTGAACAACTTCCTAAACATTTCTTATAATATGTTGCTGGTAATGAATTATCTCAACTTCTCTCCTTTTTTTTTTTTTTTTAGATAAATTTTCATTTTACCTTCAGTTTTAGAACAATTTATGCTGGGTATAGAATTTTGAACTGGAGCTTTTTCTATCAGTGTTTGAAAGCAGTCATTCCATTGTCTACTGGATTGCATAGTTTCTGATGAGTATCCTGGTATAATTCCTATTTTTGTTTCTCAGCACATAAAGAGCTTTCTACTCTTGTTTTTCTCAAGATTTTCTCTTCATCTTTGATTTTCAGCAGTTTGATGGTGTTGTTGTTTCAGTATTTATCCTATTTGGGATTCTCTCAGGTTCTTGGATCTGTTTTTAATGGTTTTCATTATTTTTGGAAAATCATGGCCATTGCCTCTAAAGTACATATTCTGCTTAATTCTGTCTCTCTTTTAATTTTGAGAAAACAATCACATATGTTAGACTCTTTCATATTATCCCTAAACCCTTGGATGCTCTGTGTTTTTTGTTTTTTTTTTTATTCCTTTATCTGTTTGTGTTTCAGGCTAAATACTTTCTATGGCATTCTCTTCACATTCACTGATTCTTTCCTCAGCTATGGTCAGTTTACTGATGAGCCCATCATAGAAATTTCTTACCTCTGATATCGTGTTGTTTTATTTCTAGCTTCTTTCTTTAAGTCATTCTTGAAGATTCTATTTCTTTTTTCAAATTCTTTATCTTTTCATCCATGTTGTCAAAATTTTCCAGTCAATCTTTTATCATACTATTTATAGCCATTTTAATGTCCCTACTTCACTGCTTCAACAATCAAGCAATTGCTCAGTCTAGTCCTAGTGATTAATCTCTTGACAATGAGTTGAATTCTTTTGTTTTTTTTGTGTGTGTCTTGCCATTTTTATCTAATGTTGGGCATTGTGTGTAGGAGAGTAGAAACAGAGGTAAATAGTATTGATGCCTAGAAATGGACATGTCTCTTCGTGCACGCATTTAATGTAAGGATTTGCTCAACCTAGTCAGGAGTTGTGCTAGGTTGGTCTTTGTTGTTGCTATCATTTCTTTCAGTGCACCACACGCTTCAAATTCTTCTAGTCGTTGATTGCTGTTGTCTTGTGCTTGTGAAGATGTCAGGTATGCTGGAGGGTTTTTGCTCGTATTCATCTTCTCATCAGCTTTCAGCCATCCCTGCATGGCTGCACCACAGAAGCGATCTCTCACTAAGATATTGCTCCTCTCTCAGCAGTGTACTACCTCTGCTTGCTATTCAGTGCTAAGCTTATGGCTGACACAAAAGAATTCTCTGCTGTCCTGATTCAAACATAGTTGAAACTATACTAAAATGAGTAAGAAGAATTTATCAAAGAAATGTAATATAAGCACATTTTTCTCACATGAAATGAGACTTAAGTCTTCAAATAGAAAGATTCTACCAAATGACAAGTAATATAAACAAAAAAAAACCCACTGACAAATATTGTGAAAATTCAGGGTTCCGAGTATAAAGAAAAGATACTCTAATTTCTTAGAAGGACAAAAACACCAAAAACCATACCCGTTGCCATCAAGGTGATTCTGACGCATGGCAACACCATGTGTTCCAGAGTAAAACTGCTTCATAGTGTTTTCTTCCTGTATTTCTATGGAAGCAAATTGCCAGACCTTTCTTGTGTGGCACCACTGGGTGGATTCAAACATTCAGTCATTAGGTTACCAGTTGAACCAAAGCATTTGTGCCACAAGAAGGCTTTTCCTAGAGAGACAGAATAGAAAACTATAAAAAAATGAGAACAAAATCAACATTGTTCTCAGTAGCAGCCCTGGAATCTGGAATCAATGGAGTAATATCATTAACATTCTCATGGGGTCTTCTAGATTTTAAGATTTATAGAGGAAAGGTGTAAAGGATTGAACTGTGTCTCCTAAAAATTTGTATCAACATGGCTAGTCCATGATTCCCAGTATCGTGTAATTGTCTTCCATTTTGTAATCTGATATAATTGTCCTCCATTCTGTATTATTGTTTACTTTCCATTTTATATGTTGTAGATCCTAAACCTCTTTATGTTGATAGGGCAGGATTAGTGTGAGGTGTATGCCCTTACAAAAAGGTGTAACTCAAGTCAGAGTTTTTCTCAGGTTATGCCCTTACTCAAGTCACTGCCTTATGTCACCACCTTACTCAAGTCACACCTTTGTTGATTCACACATTTTATCTGCCAAGAGATAAAAGGAGAGAGAAGCAAGAGAGGGGAGAGGGAACTAAGTACCACCAAGAACAGTAGGGAGCAAAGTGCACATGGTCCCTGTGCTGAGATCCTCCTAGACCCAGGGGAAGATTCATGTCAAGACATTTGGACATCTCAAAGGAACGCCAAGCCCACAGATGTTGAAAGGAGATAAGGACCTTCCCTCAAAGCAGGCAGAGATAGAAAGCCTTAGAGCCAGTGCTCTGAATTTGGACTTCCAGACCTCTAAACTGTGAGAAAATAAATTTCTCTTTGTTAAAGGTATCCACTTGTGGTATTTCTGTTATAGCAACACTAGATAACTAAGAAAAAAGGTATTTCTGTCTTCCTATCTTCAGAGACAACTCAAACACAAGGAGAAATGAGAGTCAAATTCCATACTTTAACTTACAGGGAAAAAAGCCCATGTAATATCACAATATGAAACAGGAAGATGGAAAACCAATGAAGGAGTGAGAAATGACTTGACAGGAGGAGATATGGAAATGTAAGGGTCTGCAGAAGGTGTATAAGAAGAACCCAGTGAGGCTTAGAAATGGAGCCACCAGGAACTGAAAAGGTGGGATGAGGCTATAGCCTAAAAAAAGGGAGGAAGCTATTAAGGAGCAGTTAGGGTCCCATTCTCTACCACACCACACATAAGAGGATAATTGTTTCCTCCTGTTACCCCTCAAACCAAAAGCCAAACCTTTTACAGTGGAGTCGATTCCATCACACAGCAACCCTATTGCACAGTGATTAAACACTTGGCTGCTAACCAAAATGTCAGTGGTTCAAACCCACCAGCAGCTCCACAGGAGAAAAATGAGGCAATCTGCTTCTGTAAAGACTACAGCCTTGGAAACTCTATAGGGAAGCTCTACTTTGTCATATATGGTCACTATGAGTCTTTTCCCCTTAGAAGCAGAGAGATTTATTCACAGAGCTACAGACACTGGACTCCAAGTAGAACTAGAGACAAGATAAAGTGACAGCCTGTAATGAGAATGAAATGAAAGTCTGAATAGAGAATAGTTATGACCCTATTCACCCTCCATCTAAACAAAACCAAAAACCAAACTCACTGCCTCAGAGTTGATTTCAACTCATAGCCACCCTATAGGACAGAGTACAACTGCCCCATAGGGTTTCCAAGGCTGTAAATATTTACAGGAGCAGACTGCCACATCTTTCTCCCCCAGAGCAGATGGTGGGTTCGAACCACCAACCTTTTGGTTAGCAGGCAAACGCTTTAACCACTGTACCACCAGGGCTCATGAGCCCTTCATTACTGTTCCCTGAATGCTGAAGAGACTGCTCTCCCCGTGCAAATAGGAGTTGGGAATCTTTTCTATGGAAAAAAAAGACCACTCCAAAATGAAAGAACTACAAATACTGACAAATACAAGTACAAATACAGGGCTACTTCCCTGAAAAAGTTATCTTTGCTGGCCTGCCCGCACAGTATAGACCACCAGTCAAAAAGCTCTGCCCTTGCTCACAGAGCTTCCTGTCAGCTTTTGAACCTTAGTATTAAACTTCAAAAACAGAATCATGTTACATTTTAGGAAATATTTTCATAGGAAAGACAAAAACAAAATAAACGCTTTTTTTTAAAAGCAACTTAGATGAACAGAAAACGAGAAAAATCTTTTTAAAAATGGCAATATATTCAGAGCTAATCATGAATATTTTTAATTAATAATAAATTTGGAAGATAATGTTGAACAAAGCCCACAGATATTAAAAATAAATAAATGAACAAAAAACCAAAGTGGTAGATATAGAGAAGGCCTGAGTTTTGGAGACAGACTTGAATCCTTTCTTTCTCTTACAATCCATATCCTGTCCATTGATAAATTCTGTCAACTTTACACTCAGAACCTATCCAACATTGGTCCTATCACAACCTCTACTGCTACCCCTGGTACAGTCACCATCATCCTTTACCTACAACTCTGCAATAAGCCTCCTACTCTCCCTGCTTCCAGGCTGCCTTATCTCCCATCCCGGTCATAGTTCATTCTCCACAACTGCAGCCATACCTCTTCTTTTAAAAGATAGGTGACTCAGGTCATTCCCCAGCTGAACACCTCTCATTAGCTGCTCTAATTTTCTACTCTCTCCACTCCAGCAGATCTTGGTCTCCTTGCTACTCTTCAAAAACCCCAGCAAAATACTCCTTCAGAGCATTTGCACTTTCTTGCTTCCTCTGCCTTGAAAACTTTCTCTATGTAGCCTCCAACCTCACTCCCTCATGTCTTAAGGTCTCTGATCAAATATTACCTTTTCAATGAAGTCTACACCGAAAAACTATAGCAAGATAACATCATTTGTGCTAGTCTGTGTCAGTTATACTAAAGAATCCCATGAGTGGCATTATGCCAATCTTAGCAGTGTCTATCTGATATGGTATTAGATAATATACCAAAACAGAGGCTATTTTCAAGAGTTTCTTTCATTAAGAATTAAAAAGTAGCAACAATTATAAATACCAAGAGGCAATATTATTTGTAGATTTATGTTTTCAATGTCACGTAGCATCATTAGGCAAACAATTTTTTAAAAGCACTAAAAATTCACCCATATTCATTAGCCATTTTAGGGATCTCAAATTTGTTGTGGTTGTCAGCCTCCAAGATGGCCCCCAACGATCCTCACTTTATCTGGTGGTTTCGGATTTCAGGTTGAAGTATGCCTTAATTGACATACCCAGCAACACTATGGCAGCCGATGGGATTTCCAGTGTCCTCTATGTGAGGAAGTGGTTGAGATTCAGTGAAGAAAACTGACAGAGACAAGGAAGCCTTGGAACTAGATCAGAGAGGGATCGGCGGAAGTTAGTAAGAAATCTACCAGCAGGTATGGGAGACCCAGGCCCAGTCTATTTCAAGTGTTTCGAAATTGTGACTGCAGACAGCCCTTACTTTAGTGATTCAAATGACTGAAGTTAATAAAAAGACTTGAACAGAGAAAGACTGAGGGATATTTCATGCAAGACACTGCCTCCTTTGAAAGACTGTAAAGCTTTAAAAGACTTACTCTGGAAGGAAAAGCCTTCTTATGCTGTAATTCTCTTAAGAAATTGCTCTGAGCTGTCGGTAAGGAAATTCACCTATAGGTGATGTGCAGGCCTTGTGGAGCCATGTGGGCTCCAAGCAGAAGATGTCAGCTCACTGAGTGCAGCACCACTCTGAGTTGCAAGTGAGGAACAGAGGTACCTGAGTGCGAAGCACAGCGAAGCAGGGACTACAGGGAAAGGATCAGGAGAAGAACCACAAATGAGGGGGGGATATGAGAGAGAGAGCATGAAAGTTGCCTACTTCAAGGATTCTGCCCTCTAACAAAAGGGGTGTAAAGAAAGAAGGACAGAACCTAAACATCTGGGTTTTATCCATATAAAGGAGATAACAATTTTTCCTGGTCTACTTCATTGGGTTGTTTTTTGAAGATGCTATATGATGATCTAAGTGCTATTACAAATATTATAGAGGTGGTCCAGTACTTTTGTACATATTCTGATCCTGAACAATCATATGAAATAGAAATATGAGAATTTGCTAACATGTGAGAACCAGGTTTCCATTCCAAGATAAATAAAAATACTATCAAAATCCATATGAAACTTCACTGTGTATATACCATTTTCAATAGTATGTTTATTTTCAGCACTTCAAGCAACTTCCTTAAATTCAATTATTTCCACAATTGTTCAGCAACTGTCAAAATAATCAAAACACAAAGAAATTGAAACATAAGTTTTATTTTAAGCAGTCATTCTATATGCATGCTGGGAGAATTTTTTTTTCTTTCTAAAAACAATTGGCTCAAAATAGGCTAGTTAGAAATGATAAAAACTAAATCTTTAAATTAGTTTAAAATAGTAATATTTGATTGTTTCATGATTCAATAAACAATTTACAAATTGGAGGATTGCTAGTCTCCCTGCAGGGAGAAAATGATCTATGAATAAAGTAGGTCTAGGTCCATGAAAGGGACAAAGAATGATATTGTTCTGCATAATAAAAGGAGGAAAATTAAGACTCCAGGAGCTCTGTGGTTCCCAGGGCTCTAGAGAAAAGAGAAAGTTGGAGAGCCTGGAGAGGAGTCTTGAGGGGGAGGCGGTCAGGCAACATGGTGGTAACCCCCAAATTTTCAAAAACCCTTATTTTCCTAAACGCCTTTTTAAATTCTGTTGGCAAGGGGGTGAATGTAGAAAAGGAGCTAAATTTCATGGATGGATGGTGCTGAGCAGAGATACGAGGAAAGCTAGATCCACTGTGGTTGATTCGATTTCAACTCATAGTGACCCTATAGGAAAGAGTAGAACTGCCTCAAGAGTTTCCAAGACTACATTTTTATGGAAGCTGACTATCATATCTTTCTCCCAGAGTGCCACTGGAGGGCTTGCACTACCGACGTTTTGGTTACCAGTCGAGTTCTTAAACACTGTGCCACCAGAGCTCCTTTGAGGGAAGCTGGGGGAGGTGAAAAGCCTGTGAGATTAACAGATCAGGGAGAGACAGAATTAGAGCCAAGAGTAACCATAAAAATGTAAAGCAATTTATGTATAGCCAACTGATAGATGCTCATATCCTAAATACATCTTAAGCACTCCTGCTCAGGGGGAGCAGGAGAGAACAAATGGCTTGGTCTAGGTCATGGTTTCTGTTCTGTTCCACCGGCAGTCACAAGGATCCATAAAGGGAACCTACCTACAGATGGGGGAAAAAAAAAAACAAATGAAACCCATTGCTACCAAGTCAATAATGACCCTATAGGACAGAGTAGAACTGCCTCATATATGCTTTATAGATGTTACCAAAAAGGAGTGGTTTGCTTGGGAAGGGTCTGGGGAGAAAGATTTTAAATTGTGCTGTACCTCTCTACAAAGCCATGCTGAACCAGCAGCCTTGAAGCTGAGAGGCAAAGAAGGAAGTTTGAGACGTTTCCCAGACAATGTGAGAGCAACTGGTCCTTCTACTGCAAAATTTCCACTGTGTACACATACTCACACACTGTGTACATACTATGTGCACATAGCAAAGAGAAAAAGCCTTTAAAAATGTGCCGTGACCCAACTGACTCTTGCCAAGAGTAGCATAAGAAGGTGTTATTGAACTGGGAAACAGAAGATGTATTTCTCGGAAGGAATGACTATAATCTCAGCCTTGGGAAAGGAAGAACGGAATGGGTCAACATTAAGATATTAATGTTGTAAAATGACATTTATTTTCCTGTGAAATAAGGATATAACTGTAAGCCTCAAACTGCGTTGTGAGAAGCATTAAGGGGGTTGCTGTTATTTGGTGACTTAGAGTTGATTTTTGATTCATAGGGCCCTATGTGAAAGATTAGAACTGTTCCATAGGGGTTTGGAATCTGTAATCATTAGCAGAGCAGGTGGCATTTCTTTCTCCAGCGGAGCTGCTGAATGAGTTCGAATGGTCATCCTTTGTGTTATCTTCGGAGCACTTAACCATTGGGTGACCAGGGCTCCTTATTAAAGGGTAAGAGGACAGGTAACTGATTTAGCAGAGCAGAAGAAAGTAAATCTAAGTGCCCATGTAGGGGGATAGTGGCAAGAAACTTGCTGATGTACCTATTAACTACCAGAATAAGGTGGGGGTGATTGAATTGCTCTATCAACAAGATTGCTTACAAGTCTATATAAGAAAAATTTAGACCCTCAGGTCCCCCTCTTTTCTGAGTTCAGACCCAGATGTAAAACTACCAGCCACCCCCATTTCATACATCTAGATACCAACACCACCCCTACTCCATTAGGAGATGGGAGGTATATTCTTTGGGGCAATTAAACCAAAGAGGCTTGGGACAGGGAGCACTTGGGGCAGGGATCACTAGGTACAGGGTTAGGGAGAGGAGATGAGGTAGGTGTCAGACTGAAACCCAGAGGATTAAGTAAAAATCTGAATGCTAAATGATGAGACCTCTAGTTCCCTTCTCTTTTCAGCTTCCAGAACGCTGGTAGTCAGGCCCTGCCAAAACCTCCCTAGCTAGGCAAGACATCAGAAGATCCTTCCCGGGTAAAATTGCATAGTTCTAGATTTTGAAATTTGAGTAAACCAAAGAAAGAGTTGTTTGTCCACTTGATACCCATTATCTAAAGTCAAGCTTCACTTATAGATAACCCACCTCCTCGCCCATGCACACAAGGTTTACGGTGACTTCTTAGAGTCTCTATCTGAAATGTGAACACAGAGCCACCATCAGGAGACATTTTAGGAAAGCTTCAACATGCAAGACAAACATAAACACATACAAGAAGAAATATCACGGAGATAATAGACACAATACAAACAACAGATGAAAATCTTAATATATGATATTCTTAGTGATAAAATATCCAACCACCAGTAATAAAGATACTAAGAGTTTTCAGAAAGAAAAACAGTATCCATAGAAAGGATAAGGAAAAAATATTAGCATTAAAATTCTCAAAACTAACACAGGAAAGTAGAAGAAATGAAGAATCAACAACAACAAAAAAAACTAAGTTAAAATGATTTTCCACCCATGTTCATTACCTAGTTTAATTTGAGAAGAGAATAAAGATCTTTTCAGAAAATTAAAGACTCATATACATATATATATATCTGTATATATATATAAGGGAAACCGTAGTGGCGTAGTGATTAAGAGCCATGGCTGCTAACCAAAAGGTAGGCAGTTCGAATCCACCAGGGGCTCCTTGGAAACTCTACGGGACAGTTCTACTCTGTCCTATAGGGTCATTATGAGTCAGAATCGACTGGATGGCAACAGGTTTGGTTTTTTTGCTTTATATATATATTTATATATATAAAATAAAATAAAGAACTGATTCCCTGTATCAGTAGTGCCCTGTCCTATAAATCATGAAATAACAAACTGACAGTAGTTTAAAAAGAATAAAGGTTTGTTTTCTCACATAATAAGAACTTTGGACGTAGGCAGTTGCCAATATCAAGTCAGAGGCTTGAGTGTCAAGTGTCTGTCTTGCCCTTTCCCTTATTCTTTGCATTCATAAAGACAAGATGGCTGTCCAAGGGCTGCCATCATATCACTAATCAAGCTGGTGCCTGAGCATAAGGTGCATTGGCCAAGAATCAAATACAGGATCTCTCTCATAGATCTCTATCTTAGGCTGGGTTCTGTAGAGAAGCAAAACCAACAAAGCATGTAAATATATATAGAGAGAGTTTTATATCTAGGAAATGACTCACACGGTTCTAGAGGCTGAAATGTCCCAAGTTCATGGGTCAGGATAGAGGCTTCTCTTGATTCACACAGCCACAGTGGCTGGCAAACCCAAGAGCAGCAGGTCAGAGATCCAGGCTTTCACTTACAGCCTGCGAAGATAGGTGAATCCCAAGACTGGCAGGCAAGACCACAGGTAAGCTGCTAACTCAAGTCCCAAGAACCAGAGGTCAGACTAACGGGAGCCAGCTGCAAGATCTAGAGCGACAAAAGCCCATGAGTCTTGCCAGAATGTCCACTTATATTCGATGCAGTCCTCACATTGAAGGAAACTCCCTTTCAACTGATTGGCTACTCACAGCAGATGCCATCATGGAGGTGATCACATTATATCAAATCTCATCATGGAAGTGATTACAACATCATCCTAAGTTTATGTGCCCATTGAGCAATGACAGGAGTAGCCAGGGAAAGAGGATAACTGGTTTACACAGAACACATCCTCCTATCCACTTGATTGTTAAAATCCTCCTCTGCTTAGGTTACCCTTTTGTAAGTGTTCACATGAGACACAAATGTCTTCACTTCTTTGACCCATTCAGAGAGGTATATCCACATACCTATTCCCCATACTTCCTTGTCTCCAATTTTCCAATCATGTTCCTTCCAAGTCCCTGACCATGCAGCCAAATCATTGGCCACAGGCCATGAATCAGTATAAAACACACATCTGGCCATTTCTCCTTCCAAGCAAAGTGAACGACCAGGTGTACTGCTCGAAGTTCTGCCCACTGGGAAGATAACGCTTCACCACTGTCCTTCAGGGAGGTCCCAGAAGGGGGCTGTAATGCTGCCGCTGTCCTCTTTCCTGTGGTGCCTGCATACCTTGTAGAATCTTCTGTAAACCAGGCATGAGTTTTCTCTTCCTTAGTCAACTGATCATAAGGAACTCGCCATGAGGCCATACGTGCAGGCTGGGAGATGGATGGTAATGTGACAGGAGTGGAGACCACAGGTATTTGGGCCACATCTTTATTCAACTTACTTGTGCCTCCAAGTCCTGCTCAGGCCCCATCTCATATATACCACTTCCATTTAATGATGGAGTGCTGCTGTGCACATCTGTCTTAGTTATATAACAGAAATACCACAAGTGGATGGCTTTAACAAACAGAGATTTAGTCTTGCCCAGTATAGAGGCTAGAAGTCTGAATTTAGGGTGCCAGCTCCAGGGGAGGGCTTTTTATCTCTGTCAGATCTAGGGGAAGGTCCTTGTCATCAATCTTCCCTGGTCGTGCATCTCCTTAGTGAAGGAACCCCTGGTCCAAAAGATGCCCTATTTTCCTTGCTCTTGTTTTTGGTGGTATGAGGTCCCCCTGTCTCTCTACTTGCTTCTCTCTTTTATATCTCATAAGAGATAGTCTTAAGACATCATCTGATCTTGTAGATTGAATCCTGCTTCATCAATATAACTGCCACTAATCCTATCTCATCAACATCATGGAGATAGAACTTACAACACATAAGAAAATCACATTAGATGACAAAATCGTGGACAATCACACAATACTGGGAATCGTGGCCTAGCCAAATTGAATGAGATATTTTTGGAGGACACAATTCAATCCTTGACTTTCCATCCTTTGGTCCCCCGAAATACATGTCTTTGCCACATATAAAACACATTCACCCCATCCATATCATAGCAAAAGTCTTAAATGAGCTGCAAGTCCAAAATTCAAAAATTCTTCATCTGTGCAATTTAAAATACAAGTTACTTGCTTCCAAAGTACAGTGGTGGAACAGGCACAAGCTAGACATTTCCATTACAAATGGAACAAATTTGAGTGTAAGATGGGATAACAGGCTCCAAGCAAGTCAGTAGAACATATTACATTAGTCCTCAAGGCTTGAAAATAATCCTCTGTTCTCTGAGGCCATTTACATAATGGCCTTGCCCTCCAAACTCTAGGTATTGGCCTCACTCTCCGGATTCTGGATGGAGACCCCTCCACCCTAGGTTTCAGCTCTGCCCTCCAGGCCCACTGGTATGGCAACTCTTCTCCCTCGGCTTTGGGATTCCCCATTCTCCTAGTCCATCTGAGTGGTAATCCTACCCTTTGATACCCCAGAAGTCGTGGCCATATCCTTTTAGACTTAGGTAGCTCTGTTTTCTGTGTTCCTTGCATCTTCATCTACTGCTTCCTAGTTCCTTGGTCTCTTGGCCCTCGGGCCTCTCCACCCACACCTGCCCTGCTGGGGAAAGTGGTCCAAAGCGCTGTAGCTCCACAAATAAGTGCCTGGAGGTACCCCAATCAGCCAGTAAACTTCTGCCAGAGGCACTCAGCTCTCTTGCTCCATGGGTCTGCAAGCCTAGCTCCACCAATAAGTGCCTGAAGGCACCCCACCCTTGGTACCAAATTCTGTCTTAGTTATTTAGTGCTGCTATAACAGAAATACCACAAGTGGAAGACTTTATTAAAGAGAGATTTATTCTCTCACAGTTTAGGAGGCTAGAAGTCCGAATTCAGGGTGACAGCTCCAGGAGAACGCTTTCTCTCCCTGTCAGCTCTAGGGGAAGGTTCTTGTCATCAATCTTCCCTGGCCGAGGAGTTTTTAGCACAGGGACCCCAGGTCCAAAGGACACTGCCTCATCAACATAACTGCCTCTAATCCCATCTCATCAAGATCATAGAGATAGAATTTACCACACATAGGAAAATCACTTTAGATGACAAAATAGTGGACAATCACACAATACTGGGAATCATGGCCTAGCCAAGTCAAAAGATATTTTGGGGGTACACAATTGAATCCATGACAACATCCAGTTTTATGACTCTTGAGGCCAGTGTGGTCCAGAGTCAGTAACTCACCTGAGTGTCACAAATCCTTTGGCTGAGTAAGGCAGATAAGATTTTCCCATTTTAAAGCTAGTTCAAAAGAGACAGAAAGAAGCCATGAAAGAACATGACTCCCTTGGTTAGCCATGAAGGTGAGTAGAGCCATGGATCCTGGGAGGACCATGGCCAGGGTTCCCCTCTGGCAAGGGAAGTACACCCTCCACATGGGCTTTCATTGGCTGTTCCTCCCAGCCTGGAATTATGAAGCAGCAATTCTCAGTGCATGAGGCACCTGCAGGCTCTAATCTGCCTTCTGCTCCTCCCTGGTATAGATACGGAGATGGATAAATGCCTCTTGGTTCTGATGCTGGGCCTCTCCTTGATATTGGGTTTTGTGCAAGGTAAGCTTCTGCAGGCCTCTGGAAAGACGGTGGGGGCTGGGCCTAGGTCAGTAAAATCCACACAGACAGCTATGGATTGTTGGTCCAAGGGGAGGTGAGGAGTGAGGTGCAAGAATGGTACTGACCTTCCCTTTGGAGATGGTGTTCACAGCCTCCATCCCATCTCCACTTTTTTTCCTTCTTCTGGGCCTCCACTCTCCTTTGCGTCCTCCTTCCCTTTTGGCCCAAATTTGCTCCTCTTCATTTTTTCCTCTTTTCTCTCCTATTTTACTTTAGAGTCAACACACCTCCCACGTGAGTACTAATTCATGAAACTCCCAAATTCTTCAAACATTCTTTCTGAGCACCCTAAATTTGAGTTGAAAGGGAGGTAGGAAGGTTTATTATGGGTGATGAGGACAGATAACAAGAGTTGTTCTGAAAGGACTGATAGGAGAGGTCTCGGGTCACATGATGTGAGGCCTGGGGTTGCTACAATGTAGGTCATCATTTTCTCTCCCCAGGAACACAGTCTATTTCCAGAAGCCTGAGTACCTGTGAATACAGAGATTCTGTCTGTTTGTGGCACAGGCCTTGCCTCCATAGGCACGCATTCCTCCTCCAAACAAAGGCCCTTGGTACAGTCCCCTGGAAAACACAGAAGAGGCTGCACTGTTAAAAGCCAACCACAAAGAAATCAAACCATGCTTTTAGCACAATAATCTATGCTGACGCTTATGGGGACCTGACCATTGTTCACGGTAGTTGTAGGCCAGGTGGTGGACACCATCTCCTGAACAGTTGCAAAAGTGAAAAAAGAAAGAGCTTCATTATGCTGGTTTTTAGTTTCCAGCTCTACTTTTTCATAACTGGTATCATATCAAATATGATGGAATTACAAGGCTCAAAGAACCGTCTGCCACACCAAGGATAAAGAAGTGCATTCTGAAGAAGTACTATGGAGTTAGGCAGAGATTGAGAAGTCCTCCTGGCATGACCCTTGACAAATTTTCAGGAAGGTGGGTCTCTCAGGAGCCAGAGGGGGCTGGAGCAGAGAGGGAAGGAGGATTTTTTTCCCCCTAAATGGTTGGGAAAGGTGTTCTGGTTCTGGTGCTGTGATGCCACTGGCCCTTAACGGGACCAATAGGCCTATCAGGAGAAAAACGGTTTGATGAGGGGTCTCTGGGACCTTGGGTGCTACAAGATCATTAGGCAAAAAGATGCTATTAGATTCTGAGGAATGACAAGAATTGGGCTATAGATTTTGCACTGGGACTTGTTTGTGGTAGGACTTTGGGAGATGAAGGCTCAAGAGGAAGGATTTGGGGCTGGGGTGGTTAACCCACCAGGAGCCCACCTCAGTTGTCTCACTGCCTTCCCACCAACCAGCTTGATGTCCACATTAGATAGGGCAAGGTACTGTTTAATCTCTCTCATTGAGTCACTGATTCTTCCTCTTCCAACAAAAGTTTATTGTTTACCTCTTAGGTGGCAAATGGTTGCCTTCCTGGAGAGGTCTTGGAGGCAGAAAATAGGAATTCTCTTGTCTTTCTTCTTCTCTAAGTGGCATGGCCCTTTGTGGACTCCAGGGCTGTAGGAACAAGTGCAACAATTCAAACACGTTCCAAGGAGCTTTTTGAATGGATATTTCATGCTGCAAAGAGAAGGATTTCTATAACATGTTTTAGAATCTTGGACGTTGATCCGAGTCTTGGTCCCCCAGTTCAGCCCTTCTCCATTCTTATGTATAAGCCTCACAGGATTGAGCTTTCTTTCCCCTACATTGTCCAAGCCATGAAACCTGCTCTTCTCAAGCTGTAAGTTTTCAAGATTTAACAGTTCAACCCATCTTATAGGTGCTTTTTCCCTCCCACCACCTATGGTGCTCTGTCTCTTCTTAGATTTTAGTCTCCTTCCCTTGCTTTGTTCCTCCCTTCTGTAGAATTTAAGTTTGTTGAGGCTTGTTTTATGGCCACTGTTATGAATTGAAATCATCCCCCTAAAATATGTATAAAAAATCCTAACCTCTATGCCTGTGGTTATAGTCTCCTTTGAGAATGGGTTGCCTTTGTTTTGTTAATGAGGCAGGATTAGTGTAGGGTGTATCTTGAGCAAATCTCTTTTTGAGATATAAAAGAGATTAAACAAGGGAGCAGAGCAGAGATGGGATAAGATAGATTCCAAGACACATGGAGATCTTCAAGGAACCAGGAAGCAGAGGCTGAAGAGACAAGGACTTTCCTCAGAGCGAACAGAGACGTAGCTTTCCCCTTGAAATGGTGCTCTGAATTCAGACGTGTAGCCTTCTAAACTGTAAGAAAATAAATTTCTGTTTGTTAAAGCTGTTCACTTGAGGTATTTTGGTTATAGAAGCACTAGAAAACTAAAACCGCCACAGTAAATTTTATCTTCATGAATACTCCAGAGCAGTTGAAAAGAATATATATTCTACTACTGGTGTGTATTGTATAAATGTCAATTAGGACTAGTTCTTTGACAGCTTATTTAGATATTCCATGTAGTGGGTTTTTTTTTTTTTTTTTTTGTCAACTTGTTCTATTGATTACTGAGCAAAGAGTTTTTAAATCTCTAGCTATTATGATTGGTCTGTTTCTCCAATTCCATTGGTAGTTGCTTTATGCATTTTGACATTCTTTTGTTAGTGCATAAAACATTCAGGATTATTATGTATTCTTGGTAGATTGGCCTTTTTATCACTAAGTAATGACCCTCCTTATCCCTGGTAATACCTTCCTGATAATATAGCCACTCTAGCTTTCCATGGATTAGTATTTACTTGATACATCTTTCTATATCCTTTTATTTTACCTATTGATCTATATGTCTGTCTGTGTCTGTCTGTCTCTCTGCCTGTCGATATCTCTATATTTAAAGTAGGATTTTTTTAGCACAGCAAATAGTTGGTCCTGGTGTTTTATACAACAAGACAATCTCTGTCTCTTTTTGTTTTTTGGCATATTATAGTAATTTAACATAGTTTAATCTAATTATTGATATGGCTGGATGAAAATCTACCATCTTCCTAGTTGTCTGTTTTTCCCACAGAAAATTATAGGCACACATTATGTCTTCTTTTAAATAGTGTATATTTTATGATTCCATTTTCTTTCCATTGTTTTTGACTTATTAGCTACACCTTTTTTCTAAAATGTTTTGGTGGTTGCTAGGGCTTATGGTATACATCTGTCACTTATCACAATTTACCTTAAAATAATATTAAACCACTGCACATAAAATGAGGAAACTTACAAAAGTATACTTTTCAATTTCTCCCTTCCTTTCTTCATGCTATTGTTGTCATATATTTTACTTTGACCTGCACTATCAATCTTATGATACATTGCTACTGTTTTTCATCATATAGTCAATTACTTTTTGGAGAATTTACAAATAAGTAAAACAATGTATTTTACATTTACTTTCATTTATTCCATTTCTGGTGCTTTTCATGTCTTTGTGTAGACCTAAGTTTCTATTTGGCATCATACTGCTGTCTGAAGAACTTCCTTATCACTTCTTGTAAACATTCTGCTGGCAATGAATTATTTCATCTTCTCTTTTTAGAAAAATCTTTATTTTACCTTTAGTTTTGGAACTCTTTATGCTGGGTAGGAATTCTGAACTGGAGCTTTTTCAATTGGTGTTTGAAACCAGTCACTCTACTGTCTACTGGATTGCATAGTTTCTGATTTGTATCCTGGTATAGTTCTTATTTTTGTTTCTCAATACATAAAGAGCTTTCTTCTCTTGTTGTCCTCCAAGATTTTTCCTTTATATTTGATTTTCAGCAATTTGATGGTGTTCTCATTTCAGTACTTATTCTCTTTGAGATTTTCTCATTTTCTTGGAGCAGAGTTTTAATGGTTTTGTTTATTTTTTATTTTTTTGGAAAATCATGGGCATTTTTTCTTTAAGTATAAATTCTACTTGATTTCATCTCTCTTTTTTCTTTTAAGAAACCAGTCACATGTGTATGTTGGATTCCTTCATATTAACCCAAAGCTCATGGAGGCTCTGTGTTTTTTTCTTTCTTCTTTTTCTTTTTTTATTCCTCTATCTTTTTGTTTTTCAGACTGAATACTTTCTATGGCATTCTCTTCAATGTCCCTGATTCTTTCCTCAGCTGTAGTGACCTTATAGATGAGCCCATTATAGAAATTCTTTACCTTCAATATAGTGCTGATTACTTCTAGTATTTTTTTATTCTTTCTTTGAGATTCTATTTCTCCTTTCAAACTCTTCGTCTATTCATCTCTGTTGTCTAAATTGTCTACTCAATGTTTTATCATACTTACAGTCATTTTAAAGTCCTTATTTCACAGTTCCAACAATTGGGCCATTGCTCCGTATAGTTCTAGTGATTAATCTCTTGACAGTAGGTTGGATCTTCTTGATTTTTTTGTGTGTTCTTATTTTTCATCTAAAGTTGGGTGTTGTGTGTAGAAGAGTGGGACTGAGATAAATAGTTCTGATGCCTAGAAAAGGATCTGTCTATTCTGTTCCACATGATCTTGAGTAGAGCATCAATATAACATAGCATCATTAGGCAAACAATTTTTTAAAAGCACTAAAAATTGACCAATATTCTTTAGCATCCATATTTATAAAGGGCCCAATGAGTTGATTTCTAGAGGAACATGTGCTAGCATGCTCTGTGGGCCTTTAAACATCATGGAGTGATAGTTTACACAGAAGGATGAGACTGTTGGAGTTCTGTTCCATCAGGTTCCAAGTTAAGGAAAAGATTTGCTGTTTCAGGAAAGAAAGGCTACAAAATAATGGCTACTAAACACTCTGTGCATTATAACAAGAGAAAAGTTTAGATGATTGATTCTTTTCTCTAATTTTATATTTAGGCGGCATTTTTTCAGGCATCTTTCCCTAAACAAGTGTAGAATACGTACCTCCTGACACACTGGCTTTACGTCATTATGTTGTTTAAATAACATTTGAACAGGAATTTTTCATCCATAATAGTCCCCATGGAAGGCAATACAGCTATCCCTCACGTCTTCTCTTTGAGCATCAGGATAACAACTCAGGTGTAAGTGAGTGAGACCTGTTCGACAGAAGCCAGTATCTCTTGCAAGAATCTATGAGTATCATTCGGTTTCCAAGGTCCTAACCAGAGGGTTGCCAGGTGGATTAGATCAGAAGACAACATTGAACCTCAGGCAATGGTACCTAGAATGCAGCTGAGATCCTTCCTTATTAGGTTACCAGAGTCATAAACAAGGTCACTTAAGAATCACAGTTGACATACTTCTTATCAGATTACAGAGAGGAACCAAGCAAGTAAATTAATACGAGGTCGAATTCACAAGGAAGAAAAAATCTTTGCCTTAACCTTAGGTTAACGTCTTTAATATAGAGGTGAGATTGAGATACCTTAATCTACACATGATCACAGATCTCATCTTGCCCCAAAAGACATCGATGTGCCTTTCATCACTTAACAATTAGATAATAATTTGGTGAAAATAATTTTATAGAACACATCATCTTTTCTAATAGGCAAGTTTCTACCAAATAGCACTAAATAGCAGTATTTAACACATCAAATACTATTAAATTGCAAGATGAGCAAATGAAATCATACTATAAAATCCTTTCAGGCCATTTTAGGTGTCTCAAACTTGGTGTGGTATCCATCTCCAAGACAGCCCCCAGTGATCCTCACATGATTTGCAGAACATGGTTAGTGGGCTTGGTTTTGGGCTTTAGGCTAAAGTATGTCCTAATTGACATACTCAACAACACTGTGGCAGCCCATGGGATTTCCAGCATCCTCAATGTGAGGAAATTGCAGAGATTCAGTGAAGAAAACTGACAGAGAGAAGGAAGCCTTGGAACTAGGTCACAGAGGGCCTGGGGGAAGAGAGTAAGAAACCTGCCACCAGGTATTGGAGACCCAGGTCCAGTCTGTTTCAAGTGTTTCAAAACACAGGCATCCCTTACTTTAGTGATTGAATGACTGAAGTTAATAAAAAGACATGAACAGAGGAAAGAATAGGGGATTGCTTATGCAGGAAACTGCATCCTTGGAAAGAATCCACAGCTTTAAAGGAGTTACTTTGGAAGGAAAAAGCTGCCTATGTAGTAATTCTCTTAAGAAGCCAGGAGGGATATAAGAGAGAGAGAATATGAAAGTTTGCTACTTCAAAGATTCTGCCCTCTAACAAATGGGGTGAAAAGAAAGAAGAAGCGAACCTAAACATTTTGGTTCCATCTGTATAAAGGGAATAATAATTTTTCCTTTCTACTTTATTGGGTTGTTCTGTGAAGATGCTATCTAACTGTCTAAGCGCTATTACAAATGTATATAGGTAGTCCCTTACTTTTGTACTTACTGCGATGCTGAAAATGCATGTGAAATAGAAATGTGAAAATTAGCTTATACGTTACAACCTAGAAAATACAAATATTATCAAAATCCCAATTAAACTTCATCATGGTATATACTATTTTCAATAATACGTTTATTTTCAGCACTTCTAGCAATTACCTTAAATTCAATTATCTCCGCTATTGTTCAGCAACTATTAAAATAAAACACTAATAAATTGAAACATAAGTTTTATTTTGTGCACTCATTCTATATGCAAGCAGGGGGATCAGTTTTTTCTAAAAACAAGTACTTCAAAACAGGCTGGTTACAATTGTTAAAAACTAAATGTTTGAATTAGTTTAAAACAATAATATTATATTGTTTTAAGATTTAATAAACAATTTGCAAAAGGGAGGAGTGCAAGTCTTCCTACTTGAAGAAAAGGATCTGTGAAGAAGGTAGATCTAGGGCCAAGATAGAGACAAAGAAGAATATTGTTCTGCATTATAAAAGGAGGAAAATTAAGATTCCAGGAGATCTGTGGTTCCCAGGGCCCTAGAGAAAAGAGAAAGTTGGATTTTTTTACCCCTCCTTAAGTCTTCCTTGAGTCAGAATAGACTCCATGGCTACTGATTCAATGCTCCTCATTCCTATAACTTAAAGGTGCCTTAAGACTCACTTAGGTGACTTCCAGGCAACATGGTGCTATAGACAGAAGCATCACGCCATCCATCCACAGCAAAGATATGAAAAACTAAGTCAAACAGAGACAAACGTCAATCCTGAAACCTTAAGCATAAAAGGAAGAGATAAAGAACTCAGCCAAGCACCGAATGGAATAAGAAACTGAAAGAGAACAGAGAGTGAGGAGAGATACATGCAGAGGTCCCCATCAGCTAATGTAGCACGGACCCGCCATCTTGGACTCCTATCAGAGATCGGCAAACAGGGGCTATGGGAAAGCAGCTTCACAGAGCTTCCAGCAGGAGACAGAACAACCAGTAACCAGTGACATATGCTTTACCACTCCCCACCCTTCTTCACCCGCACTTGGCCTACTCTGCTTCCTGCAGCCACAGTCTCTTGACTGGGAGGTACTGGCTTCACCCTGGTGCAGCTTGGATTCCACTTGCCTGCACTGGCCGGCTCCCTGAGTGCCATTTTTTGGCTACTGGTGTTGCTTTTTTCCACTTCTTTTGATTTCTTCCATACTCTCACCACCTCCCCCTCCTTTCTCTCAAACACCTGGCTCTGTTTGCCATCTTTGTTTCTTCCTGAAAGGCTGTGAAATGCTGCTGAACAGTGGAACTGTTTCCCTGCCCGTGCAGCCATGCTGGCAGGATTCCCGGGGCTTTTTGTTTGTTTTGATTTGTTCTGTTTTGATTTGTTTGTTTGTTTTCTTTTCCTTTTCTCAGCTCTGGAGACCCTTTTAGCCAGGCACTACTGTGCAGCTTGGGAGCTACTCCCTCAGTCTTTGCAGAGTTGCAGTGGGGTCCCTGGGGGCATTTCTTTTTTCCCAGTTTTTTTGTCTGTTTGTTTTGGTTTTCTTTTTTTGGTTTTTTGTTTGTTTCTTTTCTTTTCTCTCTTTTTCCCTTTTTGTCTTTCTTCATTTCTCAGTTTCTTGTCTCTCTATACTTACCTTCTCTTCCTGTCTCCTGAAAACCTGGTGCTGTGTGACATATTGAAAACATATACAAAAACAGGACAGGACAGGATGGTTTCAGTAGGCATCCAAAATAAAATACCAGATGACTTTCCAGTAGAAGAAAAGTCACTAGATCTACCTGAAAGGAATTCAAATTTCTAATATTCAGAGCTCCAAGAGTTGAAGCAAAAAGCAGACAAAAATGAGGAAAAAATAGACAAATTCATGGAAAATACAAACAAAAAATGGAAGAATTCAGGAAAATAATACAAGAACAAAATGTTAAAATAAATTCACAACTAGAAATCAAAAACATACAAAAACAATTAGAAATCCAAAAGCTAAACAACAAGATTTCAGAAATGAACAGTGTCATAGAAGGGTTGGAATACAAGTTCAGCAAAATTGAAGACAAATACTTGAATACAACTTTGAGGAAAAATTAGAAAAAAGAACAAAGAAAAATGAAGAAACCCTAAGAATTATGTGGGATATAATCAAAAGCAAAAGTTTGCAAGTGATTGGAGTTCCAGAACAGAGGGTGAAAATGGAAAACGCAGAGAGGATCACTGAAGAATTGCTGACAGAAAACTTCCCCAATATCATCAAAGATGAAAAGCTGACCATCCAAGAAGCTCAATAAATCCCATATAGGATATATCCCAAAAGAAAATCACGAAGGTATATCACAATCACACTTGCTAAAACCAAAGACAAAGAAAGAATCCTGAGAAAAGCTCAAGAAAAACAAAAAGTCACACACAGAAGAGAAA
>NW_004444024.1:2383657-2385374 GCF_000243295.1 Trichechus manatus latirostris | reverse complement strand
AGAACAGGAACAAGACAAGGATGCCCTTTATCACCACTCCTATTTAACACTGTGCTGGAAGTCCTAGCTAGAGCCATAAGGCAAGAAAAAGAAATAAAGGGCATCCAAATTGGTAATGAAGAAGTTAAACTGTCCCTATTTGCAGATGATACGACACTATACATAGAAAACCCAAAAGACTCTATGAGAAAATTACTGGAACTAACAGAAAGATTCAGCAGAGTAGCAGGATACAAGATAAACATACAAAAATCAGTTGGATTCATATACACTAATAAAAAGAATGATGAAATGGAAATCAGGAAAACAATACCATTTACAATAGCCCCTAAAAAAATAAAATACTTAGGAATAAATCTAACCAGGGATGTAAAAGACCTGTACAAAGAAAACTACAAAACACTACTGCAAGAAACCCCAAGGGATCTACCTAAATGGAAAAACGTACCATGCTCACGGATAGATAGACTCAACATTGTGAAAATGTCAATTCTACCCAAAGCAATTTACAAATAAACAATGCAATCCCTATCCAAATACCAATAACATTCTTTAAAGAGATGGAAAAACTAATCATTAACTTTATATAGAAAGGGAAGAAGCTCCGGATAAGTAAAGCACTATTGAAGAAGAAGAATAAAGTAGGACTCGCATTACCTGACTTCAGAACCTCCTATACAGCTACAGTAGTCAAAACAGCCTGGTAGTGGTACAACAACAGATATATTGACCAATGGAACAGAATTGAGAATGCAGATGTAGATCCATCCACCTACGGTCACCTGATCTTCGACAAGGGCCCAAAGTCCATCATACGGGGAAAACACAGTCTTTAACAAATGGTGCTGGCAAAACTGGATATCCATCTGCAAAAAAAATGGAACAGGACCCATAGCTCACACCAGATACAAAAACTAATTCAAAATGGATCAAAGACCTAAATATAAAGCCAAAAACTATAAAGTTCATAGAAGAAAAAATAGGATCAACTCTATAGGCCCTAATACACGGCATTAACAGGATACAAACCATAACTAACAACACACAAACTCCAGAAGATAAGCTAGATAACTGGGATCTTCTAAAAATGATACATTTATGTTAATCAAAAGACTTCTCCAAAAGAGTAAAAAGAGAACCTACAGACTGGGAAAAAAATTTGGGACATTTACAAGTCAGACAAAGTTCTAATCTCTAAAAACTACAAGAAAATCCAACATCTCTACAACAAAAAGACAAATAATCCAATTGAAAATTGGGTAGAGGAAATGAACAGACACTTCACCAAAGAAGACATTCCAGCGGCCAACAGACACATTAGGAAATGCTCATGGTCACTAACCATTAGAGAAATGCAAATTAAAACCACAATGAGATACCATCTCACCCCGGCATTACTGGCATGAATCAAAAAAACTGCAAATAACAAACGTTGGAGAGGCTGCGGGGAGATGGGAATTCTTATGCACCGCTGGTGGGAATGCAAAATGATACAACCATTTTAGAAAATGATATGGTGCTTCCTGAGAAAGCTAGAAAGAGAAATACCATACGATCCAGCAATCCCACTCCTAGGAATATATCCTAGAGAAATAAGAGCCGTCACTCAAATAGACATATGCACACCCGTGTTCATTGCAGCATTGTTCACAATAGCAAAACGATGGAAACAACCTAGATGCCCATCAACAGATGAATGGATAAACAAACTATGGTA
>NW_004444024.1:2381333-2383557 GCF_000243295.1 Trichechus manatus latirostris | reverse complement strand
CTGATACCAACCTTGGAAATGAACTCTCAAGGACTATCCAAAACCAAAAGAATTCCAACAGGAAACCAGAGAGGTTAATCTGTAAATGACAAAAACATTAGAACAATAAAAGAGGGAATAAATGGTGTAGGTATAGAACCTTCTAATGGAGAGGAAGGCAAGGCAATATCAAGTAATAATAGACTGGTTCAAACCTAGGAAGATAGGGGTAAATTTCAAGGTAACCACAAAGGAAGTTAACAAACTCACTCCTCAAAATAAAGAAGAAAAACATAAAGTCTGAGTAAAAAAAATTTACAAACACAAAATAAATGAAAAAAATCTACAAATAAAAGGAATTCAGCACAGGAGAGTAAGCAGAACAAAGAAAACGTCAGCACCACAAAAAAAAAAAAAACACTACAAAATGACAACAATAAAATCACACCTATCAACAATTACACTGAATGTAAGTGGGATAAATGCACCCATAAAGAGACAGAGAGTGACAGAATTGATTAGAAAAACAGGATCTATCAATATGCAGTCTACAAGAGACACACCTTAGAAACAAAGAGGTAAATTTATTAAAAACCAAAGGATGGAAAAAAATATATCAAGCAAACAGCTAACAAAAAAGAGCAGAAGTGGCAATACTAATCTCAGATTAAATAGACTTTTAAAAAAAACCACCATAAAAGACAAAGAAGGACATTATATAATGATTAAGGGGACAATATGTCATGAAGACATAACCGTAATAAACAACTACACACCCAATGACAGGGCTCCAAAATACATAAGACAAACTCTAAATGGCACTGAAAAGAGAAATTGACAGTTCCACAATAATAGTAGGAGACGTCAACACACCACTCTCAGTAAAGGACAGAACATCTAGAAAGAAACTCAACAAAGATGAGACCTAAAGGCCACAATCAGCCAATCTGACCACATAGGCATATATAGAACACTCCCACCCAACAAGTGCAAAGTACATTCTTTTCCAATGCACATGGAACGTTCTCCAGAATAGACCACATCTTAGACCACAGAGCAATCCTCAACAAGAACCAAAATGTTGAGTTAATTCCAAGTATCTTCTCTGACCACAATGCCATCAAGGTAGAAATTAACAACAGAAAGAGCAAGGAAAAAAAATCGATTACATGGAAACTGAATAGCAACATGCTTACACACCACTGGGTAATAGAAGAAATCAGAGATGGAATCAAAAAATTCCTAGATTCAAACGAGAATGAAAACGTATCATACCAAAACCTTTGGGACACAGCTAAGGCAGTCCTCAGAGGAAAATTTATAGCAATAGGTGCACATATCAAAAAAGAAGAAAAGGACAAAATCAAAACATTAACTACAGAACTGGAACAAATAGAAAGAGAAGAGCAAAAAAGCCCACAGCTACCGGAAGAAAGGACATAATGAAGATCAGAGCACAAATAAATGAAATAGAGAATAGAAAAACAGCAGAAAGAATCAACAAAACCAAAAGTTGGTTCTTTGAAAGAATCAACAAAGTCGACAAACCACTGGCCAGACTGACAAAAGAAAAATGGAGAGGATGCAAATAACCCAAATAAGAAATGAAATGAGGGACATTACAACAGACCCAACTGAAATAAAAAGATCATAAAAGAGTATTATGAAAAACTATCCTCCAACAAATTCGAAAACCTAGAGGAAATGGAAAAATTTTAGAAACTCACTAGCTACCCAAACTAACACAAAGTGATGTTGAAAGTCTGAACAGACCCATAGCAAGAGAAGAGATTGAAAAGGTAATAAAAAAACTCCCAACAAAAAAAAGCCCTGGCCCAGTTGTCTTCATTGGAGAATTCTACCAAACATTCAGAGAAGAGCTTACACCAGTACTACTCAAACTATTTCAGAACATAGAAAAGGAAGCGATACTTCCAAATTCATTCTATGAAGCCAGCATAACCCTGATACCAAAACCAGGCAAAGATGAAAAGAAAAAAAAAGAAAATTACAGACCAATATATCTCATGAATATAGATGCAAAAATTCTCAACAAAGTTCTAGCCAATCGAATTCAGCATCATATCAAAAAAATAATACACCATGACCAAGTAGGATTCATACCGGGTATGCAAGGATAGTTCAATGCTAGAAAATCAATCAGTGTAATCCACCACATAAATAAAAGGAAAGAAAAGAATCATATGATCATCTCAATTGATGCAGAAAAGGCATTTGACAAAGT
>NW_004444024.1:2362379-2381233 GCF_000243295.1 Trichechus manatus latirostris | reverse complement strand
GTAATGAAGTCACTCCTGAGGTTCACCCTTCAGCCAAAGATTAGACAGGCCCATAAAACAAAATGAGACTAATGGGGCACAACAGCCCAGGGACAAGGACTAGAAGACAGGAGGGGACAGGAAAGCTGGTAATAGGGAACCCATGGTTGAGAAGGGACAGTGTTGACATGTTGTGGGGTTGTTAACCATCACCATAAAACAATATGTGTACTGAATGTTTAATGAAAAACTATTTGTTGTAAACCTTCATCTAAAATACAATTTAAAAAAAAGTTAAAAAAAGAAAGAAAAGAGAAAGTTGGAGAGCCTGGAGAGTAGTCTTGAGGGGGAGCTGGTCAGGCAACATGGTAACTGCCAAATTTTCAAAAACTCTGTTTTTCCAAATGCCTTTTTTAATTTTGTTGGCAAGGAGGTGAATGTAGGAAATGAGCTAAATTTCATGGGTGGGTGATGCTGAGCAGAGGTATGAGGGAAGCTAAATCCGTTGTGGTTGATTCCATTCCAACTCAGAGCAACCCTATAGGACAGAGTAGAACTGCCCCAAGGCTGTCAGTCTTTATGGAAGCAGACTGCCACATCTTTCTCCCAGAGATAGGCTGCTGGGTTCAAACCACTGACCTTTTGGTTAGCAGCTGAGCTCACCCACTGAGCCACCAGTGCTCCTATGATGGAAGCTAGGGAAGGTGAAATGCTGATGAGGTCAAGAGACCAGAGAGAGACAGAATTAGAGCCAAGAGTGACCATAAAAATGTAAAGTGATGTGTACACACAACTTTTGGATGTCAGCATTCTAAATACATTGGAAGTATTCCTGGTCAGCCTGGAGCAAGTGATAGCAAAAGGGCTTGGACTAGTTTGAGGTTTCCATTCAGTTCCATCTGCAGACACAAAGATCCCTTGGAGTTCGGCTACCTCCCATGAAGGGAGCTCAGCCAGAGGACAGATGTTACCAGAAGTGAGTGGCTTACTTAGGAAGTACAGAGCCAGGGAACTGGGAGAAAAATTTTAAATTGTGCTGCACTACCCTACAAAGACATGCTGAACTTGCAGGCCTCTGAAGCTGAGAGGCAAGGAAGTAAGTACGGGAAACCTCCCAAGCAACATCACAGTATCTCAGCCTTCTAGGTCAAAATTACCACTGTGCACACATACGCACACACTATGAACACAGTATGCACACAGCAAAGAGAAAAAGACTTTGAAAATGTGATGTGACCCGAGTAACACGAAAGGTCCTATTGAGCTGGGAAACAGATAAAAGATGCATTTCTGGGAAGGAATGAATATGATCTCAGCCTTGGGAAGGGTAGGACAGAACGGGTCAATATTAAGATGTTAGTATCGTAAAATGACATTTATTTTTCTGTGAAACAAGGATGTTACTGTAAGCCTCAAACTACATTATGTGAAGTATTCAGGGGACGTTATTTGGTGCCTGTGCTTTGATTTTTGATTCATAGCGTCTCTGTGTGAAACAGTAGAATTGCCCCATAGTGTTTTCTAGGCTGTAATCTTTATGAAAGCAAGACACCACTTCTTTCTCCCATGGAGCCAATGGGTGGGTAACGATGGCCAAGCTTTTGGTTAGTAGCCGAATGCTTAACTGCTTAACTACCTAACTAAAGGGTTAGAGAAGAGGTAACCAATTAAGAAGAGCCGAAGAAAATAAATCTAAGTGCCCATATAGGGGATAGTGACAATAATCACCCTTATTGACTTGTTAACAACCAGAAGAAGGTGGGAGTGATATGGATTGCTCCAAAAACATTGCCTATAAGTATATTTAATAAAAAGTAAGACCCTCTGCCCTCCCTCCCCTGAGTTCAGACTCTCCTGTACAACTACCAGCTACCCCCATTTCATATATCTAGGTACCAACCCCATTCCTAGGAGAAGAAAGGTATATTCTTTGGGAAAATTAAACTAGAGAGGCTTGGGTCAGGGAGCACTAGGTACAGGGCTTGGGAGTTGAGATGAGGTAGGTATCAGACAAACCTGGAGGATTACGTTAAAGTCTGAATGCGGAATGATGAGACCTCTAGTTCCCTTCTTGTTTCAGCTTCTGGAAGGCTGGTGGTCAGGCTCTGCCAATCCCTCCCTAGTTAGGCAAGAGATCAGAAGATCCTTCTCTAGAAAAGTTGTATGGTTCTAGAAAAAGACCTACAGATTTTGACATACGAAAACCAATTTCAACTGAAGTGGAATTTAATTTATTGATGACCCCCCTCCTTGCCCATGCACACAGGGTTTACAGTGGCTTCTTAGAGTCTCTATCTGAAATGTGAACACAGAGCCAAGGTCACCAGACGTTTTGGAAAATTTCTGACATGAAATACAAACATAAACTGATACAGGAAGAAATGCCATGGGGGTAATAGAATAAATACAGGGAGCAGATGAAAAAATTTATATGTGATATTCTTAGTGGTAAAATTTCAAACCACCAGGGATAAAGAGAAGATTCTAAGAGTTTACAGAGAGGAAAAAACAGTATCCATAGAAGATCAGGAAAAAATAATAGCATTAAAGTTTTCAAAAGTCACATGGAAAGTAGAAGAAAATAGAGAATTACCAAAAAAAAAAAAAAAAAAAAAAAACTAAGTGAAAATGATTTTCCACCCGTATTTCTTTACTCAGTTAAATTTGAAAAGAGGATAGAGATCTTTTTAGAAAACCAAAGACTAAAAATAATAATCATAATGAAATACAAAAAGAAAGAAATGATTCTCTGCATCAGAAGTGCACTCTCCTACAAACCATGAGATACCAAACTGGCAAGGATTTAAAAAACTAACGGTTTGTTTTCTCACATAATCAGAACTCTGGAGGAATGCAATTGCTAATACCAGACCAGAGGCTTGAATGTCAAAGTCAAGTGTCTGAAATTCTTTTGCCCTTTTCCTTATTCTTGTTGTTCATGGTCACAAGATGGCTGCCCAAAGGCAGGTATCACATCCATATTCAAGGTGGTGTCTGAACATGAAGTGCCTATTCCAGGAATTGAACACAGTCTCTCCCTCATAGGTCCAGCACTGAAAAGTCTGTCAGTCAAGCACCACTGCCTCCTGCTTTTATCACTACCGGGCATTATATTATCTTTCAGTTTGTGTGTTTGTTTCTCACCTGTATCATGTTGTATATGTGCGTTCATTTTTTATCCTGTCAAAATAATCGAAGTAGAAAGAAAATAAATCCTTTAAAGTTTATTTGAGCAGTTAATCTGTGTGCACACAGGAAGACTACTGTGTTCAGACAAACAGGGAGACTCATCTTAGGCCAGTTACAGTGAGTTTTTTAAGGAGAAAAGAGAGGAAATATAGCATAGAAAATTAACTAAAAGGGCTAATCTTAGCGTAATTAATTTGAATCATGTTCCCTGCCCTTTCTAAGTTTACTTGACATGGCCACCAAGTGATGGTTGTGGCCTGGCCAGCCTCTAATCATTTGCAGAAATTCTCACTTGTCTGGAAGTTTGTTTTTTGGTTTATTTATTTATTTTTGTAATAATATATTATTGTGTTTTCAGTAAAGGTTTACACAATAGTTTAGGTTCTCATTCAACAATTTCTATACAAATTGTTCAGTTACATTGGTTACAGTCTTCACAATGCCAGAACATTCTCATTATTTCGGTTCTGGTTGTTCCTTTTCCTTTAAAATAGTTTTCCTTCCCCCTTATATTCTCTTCTTTGTTTTAAATTAATTTCATGGAGTTTTTAAATTATAAAGGCACTTCAGCTACTCAAGAATTTCCAATGATTATTTCTCAGGAAAAAGAGCAAAGGCCAAAATACATTGGGTAAAGTTAAATTTTTTGGACAAGATAAATTTTAAGCAAGTTTTTGGTTAACAGATGTCATGTCACCAAAAGGGATTTGCACAGTATCATAGTCACTGTGTCTCTACTGTGTCTCCTTATTCCTGTTTATTTGTTCTTGGTTGCATTCCAAATTGGTCAGTGACTTTTGTGAATTTTCTGTGTACTCAAAGGAATCTGTCCATTTCTCTGGTCCTCAGTTTCTCTATTTAACAGTAGACCCACCTCTTGGTCATACTTTTAAAGAGCTTAAGCAAAAATCTGTATTACCATTTAGTAGAAAACTTCATCTGAGCATTCTGAAGTCTGATCCTGTCATTCCATTAGCTTCTGTAGACTGATGATGTTGGATAACATTTGTAGTGTTAGTGGTTGCTCACATGCATTTAAGATCCTTGCGATTATGCACTTTAGGAAGGCTGTGACAGTGAGGGAGTCCTGGCAGCCGAGTGCTTAAGAACTATGGCTGCTAACCAAATGACCTGCTGTTGGATTCCAGAAGCTCCTCCTTGGAAAACCTACGGGGCAGTTCTACTCTGCCCTATAGGGTCCCTAGGAGTCAGAATCCACACAACAGAAACTGGTTTTTTTTTTTTTTTTTTTTTTTTATACAGAGAGTGACTAAGGGGACAATATCCAAAATTTGAAAAATTTCTCTAAGTGAAGGACCCCAAGAATCGAGATTTAGACAGAATAATTCCCTCGGACTTTCCATTTTAATTGGCCCATACGGCAGCTTGTTGTGCATTGGCTTCAGTGCAGTAATTTTGATAAATTTCCTACTGGGAATCGTTTATGTGCACACAGCATTGTGACCTAAATTAAAGCACAAACATCTCCCTGTGAGGTCATCACATAATCTAAAGCTTGTCTATTCTATAAAGTCATTTTGGGAATTTCAGATGATCCTTTGGATAGGAAAGGCTGGCTTAACTGAGTTGTGACACTGGGTCTTTTCATTCTAATGCTACCTTCTCTAATACCATCTCCTTGTCTAATACCATCTGTAACACAAAGGGAGCTATTCCCATATTGAGCATTGTATAAGCTGGCTTTCCATTAAATGCTCTTTCCAGGTTCAATATTGTGTTGCATCTAAACAAGCAATAGTTTGTTCTCTTGTTTCTACAGCCATGGTCTCTCTCATACTCCTATTTTTTCCTTTGGGTAAATGATCGTGTATGGACACATAGGGAACTGCATAAGCTATGTAGCAAGAACCAATCCAATTTACAGGTAGAAAACAAAACTGTTAGTTGCTGTAGTTCACAAAGTGATGAAAATAGTGCAAAGACAATGATAGGACCAGAGTCTGATAGACCACAAGGACATGCTACCGTTTTCTTCTGAAATATAAAAGTTCTCTCTACACTCATCCTCTTTTTGATGAAAGATCTTCTCAAAGCAAGCTTGTTCTTGATCTTAAAATAAGGCTGTACATAGGTGAAGCAAAAATGGTAATTTTCCATTTGGCCTTTTACATTTTCTGGAAATTTTTGTGAGGAATCTCAGATTAAACTTGCAAAACCCTTCTAGGCTGAGAACCCAAGCCGAGAACTAGTCGCCAGATTTCACCTGTAGTATCCACAGGTTTAAGGATCCCTTGTGGGGCAAAATTTAGGGGCTGGGCACCTACCAAAATGTCAGTGGATGGAACCCACCAACTATTCCACAGAAGAAAGGAGCTGCCAATCTCCTCCCATAAATACTAAAGCTAAAGAACCCTATAGGGCAATATTAAACTGTGTCATATAGTGTTGCTATGAGTCAAAATCAATTTGAAGACACACAACAACACCTATAGATTTGGCAGATTTCCTTTCTTCTCAAGGTCCCAAAATATCATGAGGTTCTTGAACCTACCAGAAAGTGACCTATTTTACTCACCTGTGAGCCTGGGATAGCTGCAAGCTGGGTATCAGGTTAGTTTTCCTGGGAGGGCTTTGTAAGCATTAGCTCCATAAAGTCAACTTTAATTTCTTAAAAGTTCTGGTCATATTTTATTCTAAGGGCATCATTTTAAAGGATAGCATTCCAGTCAAAGCTTGGTGATATAACCAATATTTATAATTATGTCCTGTTAACAAGGAGGACAGATTCTTATTGAACTCATGTATATAATTACGTTGCCAAGAAAATACAAATATTCATTAGTAGTTTTCAATTTCTGCAGGAATCAGGTAGGGAGAAAAAGATAAGTGTTTCATTTCTGTTTACAAAAACATAGTCTACTAAATTATTATGATAAATAGATGTTTAAGATAAGAGAAAGATTTCTTACGTCTGGAAGTGAGAACATTGAACATCAGCAATACTCCAAACAAAACCCATACTAATCCTTCAGATCACTCAGGCCTATCTAATTAATTTCTCTTGCACTTCATCTTGGATTTGCAATATTGTGAACCCATTAGCTTCTCTAACATAGTTTTGAAAATCAAGTGCCTCTACCAATGCATATTATTTCATTTGGGAATATTTGTTGTGCTAATGAGAATATATCCCTGTAGAGTGTGTCTGAAACCTAATCACTCTGAGATATAAAGAGTAGCATAGACACAGGTACAAGTGAGCACAAATGGAATGAAAATAGATGCCATGTGGAAATCTCCAAGGAAGGAAGAATACCAGAGCTAGAGAAGCTGAGACAAAGATTATCTTCCAGGATGGACAGAGAGGGAGCCTTCCCCTAGAGCTGGTTCCAAAACAGTGAGGAATAAAATTCAGTTCATTAAAGCCACCCACTTGTAGTATTTCTGTTACAGCAGCACTAACAAACCAAGATACTGGTGCACCTAATTAAGTAGACTCCTCAGTTTGGCATTCAAGATTTTCCCCAATTGACCCTCATTATCTACTGACCCATAGGAACTCTACGTACAACAGAATGAAACGCTGCCCAATCCTGTGCCATCCTTACAATTGTTGCTGTGTTTGAGCCCATTGTTGCAGCCACTGTGTCAAACCATCTAGTTGAGGGTCTTCCTCTTTTTTGCTGACCTACTACTTTACCAAGCATGATGTCCCTCTCCAGGGACGGTGCCCTCCTGATAATATTTTCAAAGTACATGAGACAAAATCTTGCCATCCCCGTTTCTAACAAGCATTATAAAAACTGTGTGGGGCAGTGTCTGACCTCCTCTAACTTCACAAAGGGAAAGGAGAGTCAAGATCAACAGACCAAAGCTGATTCCTATGAGTCCGGGGTTAGACATCCTCTTCTCTCCACCACATTTACCAATTCTGACACGAACTGTCCATCCCAAGGCACTGTCTACTTCTCTGCTGGGTTCGATAACTGATTGCAATGGTCACACAGAACTCACAGACCATACTCACGATTATGGGGTTTATTGGGGAAGTAACATGTTACAGTTCAGGCTCAGGAACACTCAAGGATACAGTTCTTCCATCAGGACATCCTCTTTCCAGCAGTGCTCATAGGCATGCCTCTCCCTGGCCCTCTGCATCTGCCCAAAGGCACTCAGCTTTCTCGCTCCATGGGCTGGGAAGCCCATTGCACAGTCTGTCCTGCCTTTCTGTCCTGCCACTGCTTCTCTGCCACCATGAAGGTTACAGCTCACTCTCTGTCTCCTAGTTCCAGGAGGTTCTTAACACAGGGATCCCGGGTCCAAAGGACATGCTGGCTCCTGGCTGTTCTTCCTTGGTGGTGCTGGGATCCTCTCTTTCCCGCCTCTGGGATGGATGATTCACCTAAAGCCCAGTGAGATGGCAAAACTGACTAATCATTTCCTGTTCCACTATTGCCATATCTGCACTGTCCTGTCCAATCACTTGGGTGGAAGTTACAAGACCATGGCTAGAAAGGCCACACAAAAGAGATCCATCAAACCCCAGCATTCTGGCCTTACTTCTCCCAACACTAATTTGTTCATTCTCTCCCTCCAGCAGATGGCAGTAATAAACACTTTCACCAGTTGTGACAACCGGAAATGTCTCCAGACATTGCCAAATATCTCCTGGAGTGGTGTCGTGGATTGAATTGTGTCTCCCAAAAATATGTGTCAACTTGGCTAGGTCATGATTCCCAGTATTGTATGATTGTGTACCATTTTGTAATCTGATGTGATTTCCTTGTGTGTTGTAAACTCTGTCACTATGATGTAATAAGATGGATTAGCAGCAGTTATACTGATGAGGTCTACAAGATTAGATAGTGTCTTAAGCCAATCTCTTTTGAGATATAAAAGAGGGAAGTGAGCAAAGACACATGGGGACCTCACACCACCAAGAAAGCGGTGCCAGGAGAAGAGCACTTCCTTTAGACCTGAGGTTCCTGCGCTGAGATGCTCCCAGACCAAGGGAAGACTAATGCATCACAAGGACCTTCCCCTAGAACCAACAGAGAGAGAAAGAGTTCTCCTGGAGCTGATGCCTTGAATTTGGTCTTGTAGCCTAGTGGACTTGAAAGAATAAATTTCTCTTTGTTAAAAGCCATCGACTTCTGGTATTTCTGTTATAGCAGCACTAGATGACTAAGACAGGTGGCATCATCCCCAGTTGAGAAGCGTCGTTCTAGTCCCATCCCAAATAACACCTCTATAAAAAAAATTTTTGATACAATTCTAGCCTCTTCCTATCTATAATATTTTCTGTGAGTTGTTGTGTTTTTTTTTTTTTTTTCATTTTACTTTCCCTTGCAAGTGAATCATATTCTGCCTTATTATTATCATTATTTGTGACCAGGAATCCCTTTCATTTCCATTTGCAATGTGTTTCTGTCCTTTGGATGCCACAGTGTGCAATTTAAAAAGAAACCAAAACAAAAAAAATACCTCAGGCTTTGCAGTTAGAGCCTCAGAATTTATTCACTGTATGACCCTGGACAGGGTATGTAATCTCTCTTATCTTTTTTTCACTTGTAAAAAGAAGATAAAATGTTCAAGTGAAGATGAATTTGGTATTAATTTTAAGCACAGTACCTGTCAGAAGTTGGTACCTGAAGACAGTTTATGAGAGCAAATTGATCGGGCTTCAGGGTTTTTAACAGTCATTGTCTCCCTATGCTCTCAGAAGATGCTGCTCAACCCTGTGTCTCTGAGCCAAGTGTAGAACAGCTGAGACTAGAACTTGTGAGGAAGGGGTGTGTGTGCTTACAGGTCAGGGTCAGGACTGGTGGGCAGAGGCTGCAGTTAGGAGCTGGCCTCAGGCACATGAAGGGGAGTTTCTTACAGGTCTTGGCTCCTCTTCCATGCCAGCAACCTACCCAGTCATTCTCCAGAGCTGTGGCACTGAAATGTGTCCAACGTGCGTTATCACCAGCCATAGCCTGGAGTCAGAATAACTATGGGATATTGAGTCAAGATAAACTGGATTAACAAGATATAATGTCTCAGAACTTCCTCCTCTGCTCTGTAAAATAGGAGTGATAATATGTGTGCATTAAGGAAAATTGGCCCCCTCCCCTACTTAAACTTAACTCTTAACCCTTCTCAGAAACTAACAATTTATGATGAAAACAAAAGCTCTGGGAAAGTTTAATTAACTAGATAAACCATAACAGCTCATAGAATGCAGACATGCAAACTTTATAAACCAATCCAGTCTAAATCCTCACTTTTAATAGCCCATGTACTGCTGATTAAGTGAATGACAAGCAATCATTTTAAATTTCCCTTTTGGGACATTTCCTAACAGTTTGTACTGTATATAACCTATTGGCATTGAGATGATTCTAACTCATAGTGACCCTATAGGACAGAGTAGAATTGCCGCACAGGGTTTCCAAGGAGCAGCTGGTGGATTCAAACTGCTGACCTTTTGGTTAGCAGCCAAACTCTTACCCACTAGGCCACCTGGGCTCATACTGTCTATATAAGCTGTTCAAAATTGTAATGTGAAGAGCTCTTCTCATTGGAGGAGTGTTCTGTGTTTGGGAAAAGTTTTGCACTCAATAAAACCTTTTAACTCTAATTGACTTATTGATCAAATTTTTTTAAAATAATATTTTATTGAGTTATTGGTGAAAGGTTACACAGCAAGTTAACTTCCCAGTTGAAAATGTCTGCACAAATTTTTCAGTGACATTAGTTACATTAATCATAATGTACTGACCTTCTCTTTATTGTGTTTTATTTGTTTCATTTTCAGTACTCATGTTTCTCTGCCTACTTCTTTTCTCATCTTTGCTTTGGAGTAATTGTTGACCTTTTGGTCTCATACTGATGGTTTTTAAGTAGAGCACCCATCTTATGGGTAATATCCTTCATTTTGTGTGCCACTCTTCTGTTTCGCTAAAAGGTGATCCCAGAGCATCGGCTCAATTCTAGGTTTAAAGAGTGTCTCATGGCAATAGTCTACAGGGGGTCCTGTGTTCTCTATTGTTCCAGATGTTTTGGTTTTTTCAATAAGAATTTGAGTTCTGCTCCATATTTTTCTCCCGTTCTATCTGGAACCATCTATTGTGACCCTGGACAGAAAGGTCCGTAGTGGCAGCCAGGCACAATTTAGTTCTTTGTTCTCAGGGTAGGTGAGGACCTGTCTTAGGCTGGGTTCTGCAGAGAAGCAAAACCAGTGAAGCATATACATAGATAGATATGTGTGTGTGTATGTATGTATGTATATGTATAAAACTAAACCCATTGTCATTGAGTCGTTTCCAACTGATATCCACTCTAAAGGAAATACTAGAACTGCCCCATAGGGTTTCCAAGGAGCAGCTGGTGGATTCAAACTGATGACTTTTTGGTTAGCAGCTGAGCTCTTAACACTACATCACCAGGGCTCCATATATATCCATATATACAGAGAGAGAGAGAGATTTATATCAAAGAAACAGCTTACGCAGTTGTAGAGGCTGGAAAGTCCTAAGTTCGTGGGTCCGGTGTCAGTCTAGAGGCTTCTCCTGACTCATTTAGCTGCAGGGGCTGATGAAACTAAGATCAGCATGTCCGACTGCAGGCTCCTCACTCACAGGGCACAGAGGATGAAGAATTCAAGAACAGCAGATAAGATGGATGACTGCTAGATCACAGGCTGAGAAAACTGCCGAATCGCAAGATCGGCAGGTAATACAACAAGTTGCCAGTTCAAATCCCAACTGGAGGTCAGTAATGAAGAGCCAGATGAAGGATCCAGAGTGAGCGCTTTGCCAGACAGGCCATATATGTTGGATACTGGCCACACCTCCTGGCCATGGAGGTGAGCAGAGCCAGGGATACTGCAAGGAGCCAGGGCCATGGTTCCCTTCTGACAAGAGAAGTACACCCTCCACTTAGGCTCTCATTGGCTGTCCGTCCAGCCTGGGTTGTAACGTAGTGATTCTGAGTGTGTGAGGCTCCTGCAGGCTTTATTCAGTCTTTCTCTTCCACCTTGGTGTTGGGTTCTGAGATGGCTAAGTGCCTCCTATTGCTGCTGCTGGGCCTCTACTTGCTGTTGGGCTTCCTGCAAGGTAAGCTTCTGGGGGCATCTGGGAGGATAGCGGGGGCTGGATCTAGGTAAGCAGAGCCCACACAGGTGGCTGTGGATTTCTGTTCCATGGCAAGTGAAGAGTGAGGTACAAGCATAGTCCTGAACTTCACCTTAGAGATGATGTCCACGGTCTCCACCCCACTCCCACTTGTTATCCTCCTCCTGGGCCTCCACTATCCTTTGCTTCCTCCTTCACTTTTGGACCAAATTGCTGCTCTTCATTTCTTCCTCCTTTCTCCCCTATTTTACTTCAGGCTCAACCCACCTCTCATGTTAGTACTGTACTGGTGAAGTCACTGGGCCAACACTTCAATTTGATAATAAAAAGAAATAACATTTATTGTAGGAATGAACCAAGAGAAAGCATGTGTTCAGTTTGGCTGTAGTGGTATGCTCTGCCTTACAGGCAAAACAAAGATATTTAAAAAGTAGGGTGAGTGCAGACAACAGTTTCACATCAAAGCAATGGCAAGAAAGGAGGTGAGATTTACAAGGATGGCAATTAACTGTACAATTTGCTTTACATCAGTTTCTAGTGTGCCACAAATCTCTCATACCTGACACAGTTTAACTAAGGCAACACTTCTGAAATGAAAAGTATAAACCATTTCGACACCGAAGTTTAGTGATTTATTTGCAGCTGGGGCAACTTAATTGGAATCTTTGGATACAGAACTGACCATTAGTTAGGAAAGTGTAAATAAACTCTGCTTATTTAGCTGAGACAAAAAGAGATAATATGGAGGAACTTGCTGAGGAACTTATTAGAAGTGGTTAAAACAACATGTTTATCTATAGGCTCTAATTTACTTTAACAACTCAATGAGGCTTTTTCTAAGACCAGCTGCAGGAACTCTCTTAACAGAACAAGCACAACTGAGCTTTGTTTTTTAAACAGCAACTGGAACAGAAGCCTAATGGTTATCAGGAGTGTAGAAGTGAAAACTTCATTTTAATTCCAGAATGGAGTACTTAATTTTAGCCCTGAAATTCCCCCAATTACACCTACTGGCACCTCTAAATTTAAAAGTTCCTCACACAGTACTAATTCATGATACCCCCAAATTCCTCAGGCTTTCTTTCTGAGAGCCTTGAATTTGATCTGAAAGGGATCTAGAAAAGTTCTTTGTGGGTGATGAGGACAAATGATGACGGTCGTTGTGAGAGGACTGAGCGGAGTGTTCCTGGGTCACAGAATATGAGGCCTGGGGAAGCTGCAGTGTAGGTCATGATTTTCTCCCTCCTGGACCACAGTCCATTTAAGGGATCCTAAATAGCTGTGAGTATAGAGATTTTGTCTGTGCTTGGGCACAGGCCCTGCCCAGAGGCACACATGCCTCTTCTCCACAAAGGCCCTTGGTGCAGCCCCCCAAAGATGCAGAAGAGGCTCCACTGATGTAAGCCAACCACAGAGAAATCCAACCACGCTTTTAGCACAAAAATCTATGCCAGTGCATGTGAGGACCTGACCATTGTTCCTGCCAGGTGTGGGCCAGGTGGCAGGCACCATCTCCTGAGCAGTGGCAAAAGTGAACCCCGAAAGAGCCCCATTATGCTGGTTTTGACTTTCCAGCTCTACAGTGTCACAAGGGTGCTTATGTCAAACCTTATGGGAATGCACGACTCAGAGAACCATCTGCCGTGCCAAGGATAAGGAAGAGTGCATTCGGAACAATTACTATAAAGGTAGGTAGAGATAGAGAATCCCTCTTGGCGAGACCTGGCCAAATTTCCAGGAAGGTAGCTCTCTCAGCAGCCCTGGGGGTCTGAGCAGAGAGTGAGGGAAGATTTTTTTTTTTTTTTCTCTAAGGAGTTGGGACAGGGTCCTCTGGTTCTGGTGCTGTGTTACTACTGATCCTTAAGGAGACCAGTAAACCTATCAGGAGAAATAGGGTTTGCTGAAGGCTCTCTGGGCCCATGTGTGCTGCAAGATCATCAGGAAAAAACAGATGTTATTTAGCTTCTGAGGGATGACAGGAATTGGACTATAAATATTGCACTGGGGCTTGTTGTGGTAGGGCTTTCAGGCAGGGGTCCACCTCAGTCATCCCAGTCCTTCCCCCCAAGCAGCTTGATGCCCAGGGCAATGTGCTGTTTAGCCTCACTCATTGAATCACTGATCCTTCCTCTTTCAACAAATGTTTATTGCTTACCTCTTAGATGGCAGATGGTTGCCTTCCTGGAGAGGACTTGGAGACAGAAATCAGGGAGCCCCTTTCCTTGTCTTTCTTCCTCTCCAGCTGACAAGTTCCTGTTTGGATTCCAGGACTGTCCTTACCTGTGCGGCAACATGACCATCTTCCAATGAACTTTTCGACTGCATGTTTCATGCTGCAAAGACAAGGATTTCTGTAACATGCTTTAGAGGCTTGGACCTTTACCCTGAGCCTTGATCCTCCAGTTTGGTCCTTCTCTCTTCTCATCTCTAAGCCTCAAAGGACTGGGCTGTCTTCCCCCTGCATTGTTTAAGCCCTGAAACCCGCTCCTACTCAGCTACAAGTGTTCAGATTTTAGCAGGTCAACCCATCTGATAGGTGTTTTCTCTCTCCCACCACCCTTGGTGCTCTGTCCTTTCTTACACTGTAGTCTCCTTTCCTTGCTTTGTTCCTTCCTTCTGTATGATTATTTTTTAAATTTGTTGAGGCTTGTTTTATGGCCACTGTTCTAGTTGAAATATGTCCCCCAAAGATATTAGTTATAAATCCTAACCTCTATGCCTGTGGTTATAATCCCAAGAGAAAGGGTTGTCTTTGTTATGTTAATGAGGTAGGATTTGTGTAGGATGTATCTTGAGTCAATTTCTTTTGAGATATAAAAGAGTTTGAACAAACAAACAGAGCTGAGATGAGGTAACATAGATGCCAAGACCAGGGAGATCTCCAAGGAACCAGGAAGCAGAAGCTGAAGAGACAAGGAACTTCCTCCAGAGCCCACAAAGGGAGAAGCCTTCCCCTGAGCTGCAGCTCTGAATTCAGAATCTTAGCCTTCTAAACTGTGAGAAAATAAATTTCTGTTTGTTAAAGCCATCCACTTGTGATATTTCTGTTATAGAATCACTAGATAGCCAAGACAGCGACAGTATAGTCTACCTTCATGAATGTTCCAGAGCAGCTGAAAGGAATGAATATTCTACTACTGCTATGTATTCTACAAATGTCAGTTAGGACTAGTTGTTTGGCAGTGTACTTAGATATTTCATCTAGTGATTTTATTTTATTTCATTTGTCAACTTGTTCTATTGATTACTGAGAGAAGACTTTTGAATCTCTAGCTATTATTATGAATTGGTCTATTTCTCTGTTTCCATTGGTAGTTGCTTTATGCATACTGACATTCTTTTGTTAGTCCATAAAACATTCAGGGTTATTATGTCTTCTTGGCGGATTGACCTTTTTATCATTAAGTAATGTCCCTCTTTATCCCTGGTAATATTCATTTTCCTGATAATATAGCCACTCCAGCTTTCCTTGGATTAATATTTATGTGATACATCTTTCTATATCCTTTTACTTTATCTATCTATATCTTTATATTTTAAGTAGATTGTTTTTGAAGAGATCATATAGTTGGTTTTTGTTTTTTATACAATTAGACAATCTCTGTCTTTTAATTTGAATATTATATTCTTTAACTTTAATATAATTATTGATATGGTCAGATTAAAATCTACCATATCACTAATCATTTTTCCATTTTTTCCCATAAAAAAAATAAGCATTTTTTTATATCTTCTTTTAGGTCGTGTATTTTTTGTGATTTCATTTTATCTCCATTATTATAGACTTATTAGGTATACCTTTTTTCCTAAAATATTTTTGTGGTTGCTAGGGCTTATGGTATACATCAGTTACTTACCACAATTTACCTTAAAATAATATAATACCACTGCACATAAAGTGAAGAATCTTACAAAATTATACTTCCAATTTTTCCCTTCCTTTCCTCATATTATTGTTGTGGTATCTTTTACTTTGACATATAGTATACATCTGGCGATACTTTGTTACTATTTTTGCGTTAAATAGTCTTTTGGAGCATTTAAAAATAAGTTAAAAAGTGGATTTTACATATACCTCCATTTATGCCATTTCTTTTCTCCTCATGTCCTTGTGTAAACCCAAGTTTCTATTTGGTATCATACTCCTATCTGAAGAACTTCTTAACATTTCTTGTAATAACTGCTGGAAATGAATTATCTCAACTTCTCTTTTTTTAGAAAAATCTTATTTTACCTTCAATTTTGTCAGCATTTATGCTGGGTAGGAATTCTGAACTGGAGCTTTTCCTACTGTTGTTTGAAAGCAGTCACTCATTGCCTACTGGATTGCATAGTTTCTGATGAGCATTCTGGTATTGTTCCTTTTCTTTTTTTCCTCAGTACATAACGAGCTTTTTTCCTTTGTTGTTCTCAAGATTTTCTCTTTTTATTTGATTTCCAGCAGTTTGACCATGTTGTTGTTTCATTATTTATCCTGTTTGAGATTCTCCCATTTTCTCAGTTTCTTTGATATATGCTTCAATGGTTTTCATTATTTTTGTAAAATCATGGCCTTTTCCTCTTTAATTATAAATTCTGCTTCATTCTGTCTCTCTTTTACTTTTGAGAAACCAATCATGTATGTTAGACTCTCTCATATTATCCTAAAACTCGCAGATGCTCTGTGCTTTTTTTTTTTTTTCCCTCCTTTTTTATTCCTTAATCTTTTTTTGTACTTTAGTCTGAATGCTTTCTATGGCGTTCTCTTCAAGTTCAGTGATTCTTTCCTCAGCTGTGGTAAGTTTAATGATGAATCCATCATAGAAATTCCTACCTCTTATATCGTGTTTTATTTCTAGTGTCGTTCTTAGAGATTCTATTTCTCTTTTCAAATTCTTCATCTATTCATCTATGTTGTCTAAATTTTCCACTCAATCTTTTATCATACTAATTATAGTTATTTTAATGTCCCTATTTCATATTTCCAGCAATTGAGCAATTGCTCATTCTAGTTGTAGTGATTAATCTCTTGACAATGGGTTGGATGCTCTTGCTTTTTTTGTGTATCTTGTCATTCTTTAATCTAATTTGGGCATTGCATGTAGAACAGTAGAGTGGGACTAATAGTACTGATGCCTAGAAATGGGTATGCCTCTTCTGTACATGCTGTTAGGGTGAGGATTTTGTCGATCGAGTCAGGAGTTGTGCTAGGTTGGTCTTTGTTGTTGCTATCATTTCTTTTAGTGCACCACAGGCTGTAAATTCTTCTAGTGGTGGGTTGCTGTTGTATTGTGCTTGGCAAGGATGTCAGGGGTGCTGTAGGGCTTTTCTTTGTGTTCATCTCTTCGTGCAGCTTTCAGCCATCCCTGCATGACTGCACCACAGAAGATGTCTATCCAGGGTACTGTCCCTCTGTCAGCAGTGCACTATTTCTGCTTGCTACAGATGCTGGACTCCACACAGAACTGGAGACAAGCTAAAGCATCAGACTGGAATGGGGATGAAGTGAACGTCTGAATAGAGAATGGTTTGGTCACTGTTTGCCCTCCCTCTAAAGCAAACCAAACACCAAACCTACTGCTGTGGAGTTGATTTCAACTCATAGCAACCCTATACGACAATAGAATAGCCCAATAAGGTTTCTAAGGCTGTTAATCTTTATGGAAGCACACAGCCACATCTTTCTTCCCTGGAGCAGCTGATGGGTTTGAACTACCGACCTTTTGGTTAGCAGCCAAGCACTTTAACCACTGCACTTCCAGGGCTCCTCAGCCCTCTCCCTTCTATTTCCTGAATGCTGGAAAGGCTGCTGTTCTCACGCAGATAGGAGTTGGATATCCTTTCTATAAAGCAAATGACCACTGCAAAACCAGAGAATGAAAAATGAAGTAGAAATATAGGGTTCCCTCCCTGGAAAAGTCATCTTTGCTAGCCTGTCCCACAGTATAGACCACCAGTCAAAAAACTCTGCCCTTGTTCACAGAGCTTCCTGTCAGCCTTCTAGTACCTCAGTAGTAAAGTTCAAAAGCAGAATCACGAGACATTACAGGGAAAACTTCTATAGGAAAGAAAAAACCAAAATAAGCATATTTTAGTAAAAGAAACTTAGATGGACAGAAAACTAGAAAAATCTTTTTTAAAATGATATTTAGAAATAACCATAAATATATTTAATTAATATTAAATTTGGAAGATAATGTTGAAAAAAAACACCAGACATTAAAAATGAACAAATACCTGAACAAAAACCAAAGTGATAGACAATAGAGAAGGCCAGATTTGGGGGTAAGACTTGACTCTTTTCTTTCTCTCACAACCCACATCCTCTCCATTAATAAATTCTGTCAACTTTACCTTCCGAACTTATCCAGCATTGGTCCTATCACAAACTCCAGTGCTACCCCTGGTACGTCACCATCATCCTTCACCTGCAACACTGCAATAGCCTCCTAGTCTCCCTGCTTCCAGGCTGCTGTACCTCCCAGTTAAGCCATAGTTTATTCTCCACAACTGCAGCCACACTCCTTCTCTTTAAAGATAGGTAGATCAGATCATTCTTCTCCAGAACACTCCCACTGGCTTCCAATTGTCCTCAGAGAGTAACTGAAATCCTTACAGGGGTCTGCAAGGTAATACAAGATCTGGCATCCCTTTACCACTCTGATTAATTTTCTACTCTCCCCACTCCAGCAGATCTTGGCCTCCTTGCTATTCTTCAAAACCCCCAGCAAAATACTCCTTCAGAACATTTGCACATTCTGTTCCCTCTACCTTGAAAACTTTCTTGGGAGACAGGACCAAGGTGGCAGAGTAGTCAGATGCTTCCGGTGTACCCTTTTACAACAAAGACCAAAAAAAACAAGTGATTCGATTGTATATGACAATCTGGGAGCCCTGAACATTTAAAGGCAGAGTTGAGGAACCGGACTGAGTGTCAGGGGGAGGAAGAGATGGTTCAGAAGCAGCGAGAAGTTGCCAGAACTGACCCAGCAAGAGCCTGAACCCTTTAGGCCTGATCAGCATGGGGGTGAGCGGTGAGGCAGGCAAGCAGGGGTGCTCGGGAGGTGCGTTTTCCACACTGGGAGAGACCCAGCACCAGAGAGTCTCCACGGTCACCCAGAATCAGTGAGAAGCAGTCCTATATCGGAGAAAGACAAGTACTTGTGTACAGCCTACCATACGGATCAAAAACACCCCCCTCAGGGAAAAGCCTCTCTCCCATTTACCTCCCTACTCCCTGCTCTGCACTGGGTCCTGGACCTGCTTCAGCAATTGCCAAGTTCCCTGGGCCAGAAGTAGGATCCATCACATGTCCGGAGCCATTCTCCCTGCCTTGGAGAGTGAACAAATTAACAAACAGGGGAAAAAATAAACTGCCAGCTCCCCTAAGCCACGGTAGGCACAGGCATAAGGAGTCCAAGAACTTTGAGTGCCCTCCCCCCTGCATAGACTTGTGTGGGCCCATTTCAACAGCATAGGCCCTCATTACCGCAGTACAACAGAAGTCTAACTTCAACTGTTTCGGCTGTGAAGTGGCAGGTTCTTGACATTTGACACTGCTCTGCCCATTAAGCAGGGTCTTCACCTACCCACATCAGGGGCCTGAGGACTGGTGGCTCCACCCGTGCC
>NW_004444024.1:2355112-2356636 GCF_000243295.1 Trichechus manatus latirostris | reverse complement strand
GACTAATGGACCACAGCTACCAAGACCTCCACCAGACTGAGTCCAGTACAGCTAGAAGGTGCCTGGCTACCACCATTGACTGCTATGACCAGGATCACAATAGAGGATCATGGACAGAGCGGGAAAAGGATGTAGAAGAAGATTCTAACTCACAAAAAAAGACCAGATTTTCTTGCCTGACAGACTGGAGAAACCCCGAGAGGATGGCCCTCAGACACCCTTTTAGCTCAGTGGTGAAGTCACTCCCGAAGTTCACCTTTAGCCGGGGATTGGACAGCCTTATAAAACAAAATGTGACTAATGTGGCACAGCAGTCCAGGGACAAGGACTAGAAGGCAGGAGGGGACAGGAAAGTTGGTGCTAGGGAACCTGAGGTTGAGAAGGGACAGTGTTGACATGTCCTGGAGTTGTTAACCACTGTCATAGGGCAATATGTGTACTAACTGTCTAATGAGAAACTATTTGTTCTGCAAACCTTCATCTAAGGTCCAAAAAAAAAGAAAAGAGAATTATATATGTGAGATCAAATTGACAACAGCAATTCAAAAGGTTTGATGGGAAGCCTAGGGGGCAGTGAGTTGAAGATAATGGTGATGGAACAATTTGGAAAAGGATAGTGAGAATAACAGCACAACTGGAAGAATGTAATCTATGTCACTGAAATGTACATGTAGAAACTTTTGAAATGGTGTAACTTTGGCTACGCATATTTCCACCAAAAAAAACCTCCTCCAAGGTCAAGAAGAGAGAGTGTTGACATGTCGTGGGGTTGTTAACAATGTCATAAAACAACATGTGTACTGACTGTATAGTGAGAAACTATTTGTTCTGTAAACCTTCATCTAAAGTAAAATAAGAAAAATTTTTCTAAAAACTGGAAAAACATAAAGACTCAGCAGACAAAAAATCAACAGCAATGAAAAAGATGACAAGAAAATACATAAAGAAAAATGACTCAGCACAGAAAATTAAGTGGAACAAGGAAACCGTGAACAACACACAAAAAAAGACATCAAAATGACAGTACTAAACTCATACCTATCAATAATTGCGCTGAATGTAAATGGACTAAATGCACCAATAAACAGACAAAGAGTGGCAGATGGGATTAAAAAACACGATCAGACTATACACTGCCTATAAGAAACACACGTTAGACTTAAAAGACACAAACAAACTAAAAGTCAAAGGATGGAAAAAAATATATCAAGCAAACAATACTCAAAAAAGAGCAGGATTGGCAATATTAATTTCTGAAGAAATAGACTTTAAAGTAAAATCTACCACAAAGGATAAGGATGAAGGGTCAATATGCCAGGAGGACATAACTCTAATAAATATGTACACACCCAACAACAGTGCTCCAAAATACATTAAACAAATACTAACAGCACTGAAAAAAGAGAGAGACAGCTCCAAAATAGTAGTAGGAGACTTCAACACACCACATTCGGTGAAGGATAGAACATCCAGAAAGAAGCTCAACAAAGACATGGAAGAGCTAAATGCTACAATCAACCAACC
>NW_004444024.1:2346185-2353528 GCF_000243295.1 Trichechus manatus latirostris | reverse complement strand
TGATATGATCTTATACACAGAAAACCCCAAAGAATCCACAAGAAAACTACTGGAACTAATAGAAGATTTCAGCAAAGTTTCAGGATACAGATAAAAATCCAAAAAAACATTTGGATTCCTCTACACCAACAAAGAGAACTTCAAAGAGTAAATCACCAAATCAATACCATTTACAATAGCCCTCAAGAAGACAAAATCCTTAGGAATAAATCTAACCAGAAACATAAAAGACCTATACAATGAAAACTACAAGACCATACTGCAAGAAACTAAAAGAGACCTGCATAATTGGAAAAAAAACCTTGCTCATAGACAGGAAGACTCAACATTGTGAAAATGTCAATTCTACCCAAAGTGATCTACAGATACAGTGCAATCTCAATCTGAATTCCAGCGGCATTTTTTAATGAGATGGAGAAACAAATCACCAACTTCATATGGAAAGGGAAGAGACCCTGAATAAGTAAAGCATTACTCAAGAGAACAAAGTGGGAGGCCTCACACTACCTGATTTTAGAAGCTATTATACTGCCACAGTAGTCAAAACAGCCTGGTACTGGTACAACAGATACATAGACCAATGGAACAGAATTGAGAATCCAGATATAAATTCATTCGCCTATGAGCAGCTGATACTTAACAAACGCCCAAAGTCCATTAATTGGGGAAAAGACAGTCTCTTTAACAAATGGTGCTGGCATAACTGGATATGTATATGCAAGACCCACACCTCACACCATGCACAAAAACTAACTCGAAATGAATCCAAGACTTAAATATAAAATCGAAAACGATAAAGATCATGGAAGAAAAAATAAGGACAATACTAGGAGCCCTAAGGCATGGCATAAACACAATATGAACCATAGGAAACAATGCACAAGCACCAGAAGAGAGACTAGATAACCGGGAGCTCCTAAAAATCAAGCACTTATGCTCATCAAAAGACTTCACCAAAAGAGTAAAAAGACAACCTACAGACTCGGAAAAATTTTTTGTCTACAACAAATCCTGTCAGCGTCTAACCTCTACAAACTACAAGATACTGCAAAACCTCAACAACAAAAAGACAAATAACCCAATTAAACAATGGCCAAAGGTTATGAACAGACACTTCACCAAAGAAGATATTCAGGTGGCTAACAGACACATGAAGAAATGCTCGTGATCTTTAGCCATTAGAGAAATGCAGACCAAAACTAAAATGAAATATCATCTCACCGCAATAAGGCTAGCATTAATCCAAAACACACAAAATAATAAATGTTGGTGAGGTTGTGGAGAGACTGGAACACTTATACACTGTTGGTGGGAATGTAAAATGGTACAACCACTTTGGAAATTGATTTGGTGCTTCCTTAAAAAGCTAGAAATAGAAGTATCATACGATCCAGCTATCCCGCTCCTTGGAATATATCCTAGAGAAACAAGAGCCGTCACACGAATAGATATATGCACACCCATGTTCATCGCAGCACTGTTCATAACAGCAAAAAGATGGAAACAACCTAGGTGCCCATCAACAGACAAATGGATAAACAAATTATGGTATATCCACACAATGTAATACTACGCAACAATAAAGAACAACGATGAAGCAGTGAAACATAACATGGAAGAATCTAGAGGGCATTATGCTGAGTGAATTTAGTCAGTCACAGAAGAACAAATAGTGTATAAGACCACTATTATAAGAACTCAAGAAAAGGTTTAAACACAGAAGAAAACATTCTTTGATGGTTACGGGGGTGGGGAGGGAGGGTGAGGGTTATTCACGAAGTAGATAGTAGATAAGAATTATCTTAGGTGAAGGGAAGGACAGCACACACTACAGGGAAAGTCAGCACAACTGGACTAAACCAAAGCTAAGAAGTTTTCTGAATACAACCAAACACTTTGACGGACAGAGTAGCAGGGGTAGGGGTCTGAGGACCATGCTTTCAGGGGACATCTAGGTCAACTGGCATAACAAAGCTTGTTAAGAAAATGTTCTGCATCCTACATTGGTGAGTGGCAGCTGGGGTCTTAAAAGCTTGCAAGTGGTCATCTAAGATGCATCAATTGGTCCGAACCACCTGGAGTAAAGGAGAATGAAGAACACCAAAGACACAAGGAAAGTAGTAGCCCAAGAGACAGAAAAGACCACATAAACCAGAGACTTCATCAGCCTGAGACCAGAAGAACCAGACAGTGCCCAGCTACCACAAATGACCATCCTGAGAGGGAAGACAATGGACAGTCTCTGATGGAGCAGGAGAAAGGTGGGGTGCAGAATTCAAATTCTAGTAAGAAGACCAGACTTAATGGTCTGACTGAGACTGGAGGAATCCCAGAAAGCATGGCCCCTGGATTCTCTATCAGCCCTGAACTAAAACAATTTCTGAGGCCAGCTCTTCAGACAGGGATTGGACTGGACTGTGGGACATAAATTGATATTCGTGAGGAGTGTGCATCTTAGCTCAAGTAGATTTAAGAGACTAAATGGGCATCTTCTGTCTGGAGGTGAGATGGGAAGGCAGAGAGGGTTAGGAGCTTGCTGAATGGACATGGAGAATCAGGGGTGGAAAGGAAGAGCGTGCTGTCACAGTATGGGGAGAGCAATTTGGATCACATAACAATGTATGTATAAATTTTTGTATGGGAGGCTAATTTGAAATGTTAACTTCATTTAAACTACAATAATTAAAAAAAAAAAAAAACTTTATGTGGTCTCCAACCTCACTCCCTCATGTCTTCTAGTACCTAATAAAATATCACCTTTTCAATGAAGCCTATACCCAAAAACTCAAGCAAGATAACATCATTCGTGCTAGTCACTGTCAGTTATACTAAAGAATCGCAAGAGTTGTAGTATGCCAATCTTAGCAATATCTATCTGATATGGTATTAGATAACATACCAAAAAAGACAATTTTCAAGACCTTTTTTCATTAAGAAATCGAAGTAGTAACAATTATAAACACCAAAAGCAAATAACATTTATAGATTTATGTTTTCAGTATCATGTAGCATCATTAGGCAAACAATTTTTTAAAAGCAATAAAAATTCACACATATTCATTAGCCATTTTATGCCATTTTAGGGATCTCAAATTTAGAGTGGTACCAACCTCCAAGAAGGCCCCCAATGATCCTCACCTTAACTGTAGAACACACTTAAGTGGGCTTGGTTTTGGATTTCAGGTTGAAGTATGCCCTATTTGACATACCCAGCAACATAAGGGATCCAATGGGATTTCCAGCATCCTCTATGTAAGGAAGTGGCTGAGATTCAGTGAAGAAAACCGACAGAGAGAAGGAAGCCTTGGAATTAAGTCAGAAAGGTTCTGGGGGAAGTTAATAAGAACACTGCCACCAGGTATTGGAAACCCAAACCAAATGATTCAAAATTGTTACAGCAGGCATCCTTCATTTTAGTGATTCAAATGACTGAAGTTAATAAAAAGATATGAGGAGAAGAAAGAATGAGGGATTGGTCATGGAGGCTGTTGGCTTCTTTGAAAGAATCTAAAGCTTTAAAAGACTTACTTTGGAAGCAAAAACCTTCCTATGTTGTAATTCTCTTAAGAAATTGCTCTCAGCTTTCAGTAAGGAAATTCACCTACAGGTGATGTGCAGACCTTGTGGAGCTATCCAGGCTCCAAGCAGGTGTCAGCTCACTGAGTGCAGCACTACTCTGCATTGCAAGTGAAGAATAGAGGTACCTGAGTGCAAAGCACAGGGAAGCAGGGGCTACCGGAAATATTCAGAAGATCCACAAATGAGGAGAGATATGAGAGAGAGAGTATGAAAGTTACCTACATCAAGGATTCTGCCCTTTACAAAATGAGGTGTAAGAAAGAAGGAGAGAACTTAAACATTTGGGTTCCATCTGTATAAAGGGGATAATAATTTCACCTTGTCTAATTTAGTGAGTTGTTTTGAGAAGATTCTATCTGAAGATCTAAGTGCTATTGCAAATATTATATAGTTGTTCCCATACACTTGTACAGATTCTGATCTTGAAAATGCATGTGAAACAGAAATGCGAGAATGAGCTTATATGTTAGAACCACGTTTCCATTCCTAGATAAATAAAAATATTATCAAAATCCCAATTAAATTTCATTTTGTAGACACCATTATTGATAATATGTTTATTTTCGGCACTTCAAGCAATTTCCTTAAATTCAGTTATCTCCGCAATTGTTCAGTAACTATGAAAATAATTAAAACACAAAGAAATTGAAACATAAGCTTTATTTTGAAACAATTATTCTATATGCATGCAGGGAGATCATTTCTTTTTTCTAAAAACAAGTGGCTCTAATTAGGCTAGTTACAATTATTAAAAGCTAAATCTTTGAATTAGTTTAAAACAATAATATATGATTATTTCATGATTTAATAAACAATATGCGAATTTAAGGAGTGTGAGTCTCCCTGCATGAAGAAAATGATCTATGAAGAAGGTAGCTCTAAGGCCATGAAAGGGACAAAGAATGATATTGTTCTGCATAATAAAAGGAAGAAAACTAAGTTTCAGGAGATCTGTAGTTCCCAGGGCTCTAGAGAAAAGAGAAAAAGAGAGCCTGGAGAGGAGTATTGAGTGGGATGTGGTCAGGCAAAATGGTGGTATAAAACCCCTCTGCTGAACCCTAAAATTTTCAAAAACTCTTGCACTCCCAAATGACTTTTTGTATTTTGAGGGAAACAGTTGAATGCAGAAAAGAAGCAAAATTTTGTGTGTGGGTGGTGTTGAGCAGAGGTATGAGGGAAGTGAAACCAGTTGCAGTTGAGTTGATTCCAACTCATAACAACTTCTTCAGACAGAGTAGAATTGACCCTATGGTTTGCAAGTCTGTAAATCTTCACGGAAGCAGTCAGCCACATCTTTCTCCCAGAGATAGGCCTCTGTGTTTGAACCGCTGACCGACTAGTTAGCTGAGCTCTGACCCACTGCACCACCAGAGCTCGTTTGAGGGAAGCTACCTGTTACACGTTGGTGTAAGTTGATTGGGACTCATAGTGACCCTACAGGACACAGCAGAACTGCCCCATAGGGTTTCCAAGAAGCAGCAGGTGGATTCAAACTGCCAACCTCTTGGTTAGCAGCTGAACGCTTAACCGCTGAGCCACCAGGGTTCCTGAGGGAATCTAGGTAAAGTGAGATGCATGTGAGGTCAAGAGACCAGGGAGAGACAGAATTAGAGCCAAGTGTGACTATACAAATATAAAGTGATGTGTACACCCACTTGATGGATGTCAATATTCTAAATACATCAGAAGCTTCCCTAGTCAAGAGGAGCAGGTTGATAGCAAAAGGTTTTGGTCTACTTTGAGGTCTCCATTCTGTTCCACTGCCAGGCACATGATTGATCCCTTGGAGTTGGGCCAGCTCCCATAAAGGGAGCCCAGCTAGAGGACAGATGTTACTAGAAATGTGCGGTTTACTTAGGAAGTCCAGAGCCAGGGACTGGGGAGAAAGATTTTAAACTGTGCTGCACCACTCTACAAAGATCTGCTGAACCTACAGACCCCTGAAGCTGAGAGCAAAGAAGGAAGGCTGAGAAGTCTCCTAGGCAAGAGAGAGCCACTGGGCCTCTGAATCTAAATTTCTACTGTGCACACATATGCACACACTATGCACACATATGCACACACTATGAACACACTATGCACACAAAGCCAAGAGAGAAAGTCTCTGAAAATCTGAAGTGACCCGAGTGATTCTTGCCAAGAGTAGCACAAGAAGGTGCTATTGAACTGGGAAACATAAAAGTTGCATTTATGGGAATGAATGAATATAATCTCAGTCTTGGGAAGGCTAGGACAAAAGGGGTCAACATTAAGGTATTAATGTTATGAAATGACATTTATTTCTCTGTGAAACAAGGATGTAACTGTAAGCCTGAAACTGCATTATGTAAAGCATTAACGGGATTGTTGTTATTCGGTGACTTCGAGCTGATTTTTGAATCATAGTGATCACATGTGAAAGAGTAGAACTGCCCCACAGGGGTTTGTAGGCTATAATCTTTAGGGGAGCAGATCACCAATTCTTTCTCCCGCTGAGCTGCTGTGCCGGTTCAAATATCATCCTTTTGGTTAGCAGCCGAACATTTAACCACTGGGACACCAGTGTTTCTATTAAAGCGTTAGAGGAGAGATAACTGATTTAACAGAGCAGAAGAAAGTAAATCTAAGTGCCCATAGAGGGGGATAGTGGAAGAATCATGATGATGTATGCCCTAATTACCAGAAGATGCTGGAGGTGATGTGGATTGCCCCACCAACAAGATTGCTTACAAGTCTATACAAGCAAAGTAAGACCTTCGAGTCCCTACTCTCTCCCTTTCCTGAGTTCAGGCCCATATATACAAAGAGCTACCAGCTATCCCCATTTCATACATTTAGGTACCAACCCTACACTTACTCCCCTGGTAGAAGGGAGGAACATTCTTTGGGGAAATTAAACCAGAGGCAGGGAGCACTTGGGTTAGGGAGCACTAGGTAGAGGGTTAGGGAGTGGAGATAAGGTAGATGTCAGACTGAAACCTGGAGGATTAAGTAAAAGTCTGAATGCTAAATAATGAGACTTCTAGTTCCCTTCCCTTTTCAGTTTCCAGAATGCTGGCAGTGAGGCTCTGCCAACCCCTCCCTAGCAAAGCTAGAGATCAGAAGATCCTTCTCTGGAAAAGCTGCATGATTCTAGGAAAAGACCTAGAGATTTTGACATTTGGGTAAACGACAGAAAGAGTTGTTTGCCCACTTGACCCCCATTATCCAAGGTGAAGTTGCACTTATTGATGACCACCCCTACCTCGCCCATGCACACAAGGTTTTCAATGGCTTCTCATGGTCTCTATGTGAAATGTGAACAGAGAGCCAAGGTCACCAGATATTTCAGGAAAGTTTCCAACATGAAGGACAAACAATCACATACAGGAAGAAATGCCATGGAGGTAATAGAAACAAGACCCACAGCAGATGAAAACTTTTTTTTTTTATTGTTGTAATTAAATGAAGTTTACATTTCAAGTCAGTCTCCCATACAAATTTTTTTTTTTACATACATTGTTATAAGACCCTAAATGCTCACCCCATTCTGCGACAGCACACTCCTCCTTTCTGTCCCTGACTCCCCATGACCATTCAACAAGCTCCTAACTCTCTCCACCTTCCCATCTCACCTCTGGACAGAAGCTGCCCCTTTGGTCTCTTGTATCTACTTGACGAAGAGGCACATGCTTCACGAGTATCACTTCATGTCCCACAGTCCAGTCCAATCCCTATCTGAAGAGTGGGCCTCAGAAATTGTTTTAGTTCTGGGCTGATAGAGAGTCCAGAGGCCATGCTTTCCA
>NW_004444024.1:2339945-2341837 GCF_000243295.1 Trichechus manatus latirostris | reverse complement strand
CTGCTCTTTTTTGAGTGTTGTTTGCTTGATATATTTTTTTCCATCCTTTGAGTTTTAGCCTGTTTGTGTCTTTAAATCTAAGGTGCGTCTCTTGTAGGCAGCATATAGATGGTTCATTCTTTTTTTCTAATCTGCCACTCGCTATCTCTTTATTGGTGCATTAAGTCCGTTTACATTCAGCATAATTATTGATAGGTATGAGTTTAGTGCTGTCATCCTGATATCTCTTTTTGTGTGTTGTTCACAGTTTCTTTGTTCTCCTAGTTTTCTGTGCTGAGTCGTTTTTCTTTATGTATTTTTTTCATCTTTTTCTTTGTTGTAGACTTTGTGTTTGCTGGGTCTTCATGTTTTTCTACTTTTTTATTTTGATTTGTAGGATTGTTAGATTCCTTGGTGGTTACCTTAAGATTCACCCCTGTTTTTCTAAGTATATACCAGTCTATTATTATTTTATATCACCTTGACTTCCCCTACATATGAAAAATTGATGTCTGCATTTTTTAAATCCCTCTTTTTTGTTTTAATGTTGTCCTTTTTACATATCGATATCTCTGTTTCCCTATTTTCAATGTTTTAGCTTTGATGTATTTTCAACTTCCCTATCTGAGTCAATATCTGGTTGTTCTGTCCTGTGTTCTAGTCTTGCGTTGTTATCTGGTATTATTGATTATCTAACCGGAGGACTCCCTTTAGTATTTCTTGTAATTTTGGTTTGGTTTTTGCAAATTCCCTGAACTTCTGTTTATCTGGAAATGCCCTAATTTCACCATCATATTTGAGAGACAGTTTTGCTGGATATATAATTCTTGGCTGGCAGTTGTTTTCGTTCAAGGCTTTATATATGTCATCCCATTGCCTTCTTGCCTGCATGGTGTCTGCTGAGTAGTCAGAGCTTATTCTTATTGACTCTCCTTTGTATATGACTTTTTGTTTATCCCTAGCTGCTCTTAAAATTCTCCCTTTATCTTTGGATTTGGTAAATTTGATTATAATATGTCTTGGTGACTTTCTTTTTGGATCTACCTTATGTGGGCTTCGATGAGCATCTTAGATAGATATCTTCTCATCTTTCATGTTATCAGGGAAGTTTTCTGTCAACAAATCTTCAACAATTTTCTCTGTATTTTCTGTTATCCCCCCTGTTCTGTTACTCCAATCACTCGTAGGTTATTTCTCTTGATAGAGTTCCACATGACTCTTAGAGTTTCTTCATTCTTTTTAATTCTTTTATCTGATTTTTCCTCAAATAAGTTGACATCAAGAGCCTTATCGTCAATGTCACTAATTCTAATTTCTACTGCCTCAATTCTGCTCCTATGACTTTCTACTGAGTTGTCTAATTCTGAAATTTTATTGTTAATCTTCTTGATTCCTGATTGCTGTCTCTCTATGGATTCTTGCAGCCTATTAAATTCGTCCTTATGTTCTTGAATAACTTTTTTAAGTTCCGCTACAACTTTGTCTGTATGTTCCCTGGTAGTTCCTTCATTCTGTAGAATTTCCTTTCTAATTTCTAGAAGAGTTCTGTATACTAATCTTTTGTATTCTGCCTCTGGTAATTCCAAGACGTTCTCTTCCTCCAGAGAATTTCTTGATTCTTTATTTTGGGAGCTTGCTGAAGCCATCATGGACAGCCTCTTTATATGATTTGATATTGAGAGTTGTCTCCGAGCCATCAATAATTTATTAGAATTTTATTTTATATTTGTTTAGTGAGACCTAGCTTTTTGGTTTGTTTTGTTTTGATATGTCCAAATAGGCTGCACACGTGCACTAGTTTGATTTTTGACACCTTTGAAGCTCTAACGTCCTGTCACCAGGTAGTTAGTTCTGTAACTAAGTATGTGCACACAGGAGTCCATTAAATTTTCCTATATGGGTTCAGCTCAGGT
>NW_004444024.1:2316150-2339253 GCF_000243295.1 Trichechus manatus latirostris | reverse complement strand
TCTACTTCTGGCCCAGCAGACTCCCGGTGCAGAGCGTGGAGGGAGGAGGTAAAAGGGAGAGAGGTTTTTCCCAAATGGGCTTTTTTTTTTTTTAATCACCATGAAAGGCCACATGCATGTACTTATCTTAGCCACTTGGGAGCTGCTTTTCACTAGTTCAGAGTATCCAAGCAGAATCTCTGCTGCCAGGTCTCTCTCAATGTGGAAACTGCTTCATGAGAGCATGCACAGCACAGCTGTTTGCCTGCTTCACTGCAGACCAGTGTGCTGCAGAGCTGCAGTTTCACTGCCGCGTCTCTGGCACTCTTCACTTCTTCCAAACCGTCTCCCTCTCCCCCGCCCAGTCACTCAGTCTGATTCCTCAACTTTGTTCAGGGCTTCTAGATATTCACATAGAATCAAATCATTTTTTTTCCAGGTCTTTGTTGTAAGAGGGATATAGGAAGCATCTAACTACTCCACCATCTTGGCCACGCCTCTCCTCCGTGCAGTTTTGATTTGTATCTCTCTAATGGCTAATGGCCATCAAGGCAGTCGTTCAAACAGAAAAGGTGATACTGCATGGTTTAAAATCAGGAAAGGTGTGCATCAAGGTAGTATCCTTTCACCATATTTGTTCACTCTGTATCTTAGTTATCTAGTGCTACTATAACAAAAATGCCACAGGTGGAAGACTTAGCAAACAGAAATTTATTCTCTTACAGTTTAGGAGGCTAGGAATCTGAATTTAGCACGCCAGCTGCAGGGGAATGTTTTCTCTCTCCTTAGCTCTGGGGAAAGGTCCTTGTCACCAATTTTCCTGTGGTTTAGGAGCTTCTCAGTACAGGAACCCTGTGTCCAAAGGACACACTCTGCTCCTGACTCCTCTTACTTGGTAGTACAGAGGTTCATCTCTTCTCTGCCCCCTTCCCTCTTGTGTAACTCAAAGAGATTGACTCAATATACAACTTAATTATGTACACTGTGTCTTGCCTCATTATCATAACTGCTTCTAATCCTGCCTCATTAACATCATTGAGGTTAGGATTTACAACACATAGGATTATCAGATCACAAAATAGAGGACAATCACACAACAAAGGGAGTTGTGGGCTAGCCAAATTGACCCACATTTTGTGGGGACACAATTCAATCCATACCAATGTGTATGCTGAATAAATAGTCTGAGAAACTGGACTATATGAAGAAGAATGCACCATCAGGATTTGAGGAAGACTCATTAACAACCTGCATTATGCAGACGACACAACTTTGCTTGCTGAAAGGAAAGAGGACTTAAACCACTTACTGATGTAGATCAAAGACTACAGCCTTCAGTATGGATTACACCTCAACATAAAGAAAACAAAAATCCTCATGACTGGACCAATAAGCAACTCACAATTAACGGAGAAAATATTAAAGTTGTCAAGAATTTCATTTTACTTGGATCCACAATCAACACCTATGGAAGCAGCAGTCAAGAAATCAAACAACATTAGGGAAATTTGATGCAAAAAGACCTCTTTAAAGTGTTAAAAAGCAAAGATGTTACTTTGTACCTGACCCTAGCCATAGTGTTTTCAATCACCTCAGATGCATGTGAAAGCTGGACATTGAATCAGGAAGACCAAAGAAGAATTGATGCCTTTGAATTATGATGTTGGTGAAGAATACTGAATATACCATGAACTGTCAGAAGAACGAACAAATCTAAGAAAAATTACAGCCAGAATGCTCCTCAAAAGCAAGGATGGTGAGACTTCATCTCATGTACTTTGATATATTATCATGAGGGATCAGTCCCTGGAGAACGACATCATGATTGGTAAATTAGAGGGTCAGTGATAAAGAGTAACACACTCACTGAGCTTGACTGACACAGTAGCTGCAACAATGGGCTAAAACGTAGCAGTGATTGTGAAGCCAGCACAGTGTTTCATTCTGTCGTACATAGGGTTTCTAGAAGTCAGAACGGACTCCACGAAGCCTAACAACAGCAACAATAGCTAATGGTCATGAACATCTTTTCATATATTTGTTGGCTACTAGGATGTCATCTTTGATCATGATTCTGTTCATGTCCTTCGCCCATTTTGTAACTGGGTTGTTTGTCTTTTTTTGGTTGAGTGGCCGAAGTTTTTTATAGATTTTAGAGATTAAACCATTATATGGATCATATTTTTATATTGACTTGCCTCACAATGTTGCTGTAAACAGGTACTATACAAAGAAATATATACATATATATATACATATAAACTATAAAATAAGTGTATATAATAGTATATGTAAAACTTAAACCTCCAAGAGAAGGAAAACCTCAGTAAATCATTACCACTCTTCATTAAACGCTATTGTGTATGAGGCATTGTGTTGAGTATGTTCACATACATTGTCTCATTTAAACCTCAGAAGCCTAAAACATAGCAACTGATGTTGTTGTCATTAGTTGCCGTGGAGTGGTTCTGACTCAGCGTGACCTTATGTTTAACAGAATGAAACATTGCCCAGTTCTGCACCATCTTCATGATTATTGGTAGTTTGCATCCATTGCCATAGCTATTAGGTCAGTCCATCTCATGGAAGGTTTTCCTTGCCACTTTCCTAGTGATTGGCCTTTCCTGATGATGTCACCAAAGTTACCAAGTTGAAGTCTTGCCATCCTGGCTTCTAAGGAGCATTCTGGTTGTATTCATCCTAAGACTGATTGTTCCTTCTTTGAGTGGTCCACAGTATAGGCAGTATTCATCACCAACTCCACAGTCTGAATGCATCGATTCTTCTGTCTTCCTCTTTCATTATCCAAATTTCACATGCATATGAGGTGATTAAAAAGACCAAGGCTTGGGACCTCTTTCACAAATGAGAACACTGAGGCTCCCAGAGGGTAAATCACATGCCCAAGATCACAAAGCCAGAAACCTGAACAATTTTCATATGCGAAACTTTTCCTTTGTGACTTAATGCCTGAAAAGCCACAAGTTAGTAGGGGTTGAACCAGAAAACTTGGAAGAACCTAAACTAGAAGCATGGAATGCTCTTTCAGTTCTTTTCCTTCCTCTATGGCTAGTCTGGCTCCAAGTCAGCACAAAGTATGAGTGGGGTGCCCTGGTGGCCACATGTGCCTCTTGGACTCCAAGGAAAGATTGCTGAATATAGAATGGACTTTTGGTTTCAACCTGTACCCCTTCAGAGGTGAGAAAGAAATCCCTACTGAACAAGTCATAAGAAGTGAATGAAAGAAAATAAAAATCCTCACAACTGGACTGATAAGCAACATTATGACAAAGGGAGAAAAGATTGAAGTTGTCAAGGATTTCATTTTGCTTGGATCCACAATCAACGTCCATGGAAGCGGCAGTGAGGAAATCAAAAGACATATTGCATTGGGCAAATCTGCTGCAAAAGACCTCTTTATAGTGTTGAAAATCAAACATGTCACCTTGAAGAAAAAGGTGCACCTGACCCAAGCCATGGTATTTTCAATCACATCATATGCATGCGAAAACGGGACAATGAATAAGGAAGACCGAAGAAGAATTGATGCCTTTGAAAATTGGTGTTGGCAAAGAATGTTGGATATACCAAGGACTGCCAAAAGAATGAACAAATCTGTCTTGGAAGAAGTACAACCAGAATGCTCCTTAGAAGCAAGTATGGCGAGACTATGTCTTACATACTTTGGACATGTTGTCAGGAGGGATCGGTCCCTGGAGAAGGACATCATGATTGGTATCATGGATTGAATTGTGTTCCCCACAAATATGTGTATCAATTTGGCTAGGCCATGATTCCCAGTATTGTATAATTGTTCTCCATTTTATCATCTGATGTGATTTTCCTATGTGTTGTAAATTCTGTCTCTACGATGTTGATGAGATGGGATTATTGGCAGTTATGTTAATAAGACAGGACTCAATCTACAAGATTGGATTGTGTCTTGAGCCATTCTCTTTTGAAATATAAAAGAGAGAAGGGAGCAGAGAGACATGGGGACCTTATACCATCAAGAAGTAGTACCAGGAGAAGAGTAAGTCCTTTGGCCCTAGGGTCCCTAAGCTGAGAAGCAGACAAGACTGATGAGAAGGATCTTTTTCCAGAGCTGACAGAGATAGAAATTCTTCCCGTGGAGCTGACGCTCTGAATTTGGACATGTAGCCTACGAGGCTGTGAGAGAATAAATTTCTGTTTGTAAAAAACTTCCACTTGTGGTATTTCTGTTATAGCAGCACTAGATAACCAGGACACTTGGCAAAGTAGAGGGTCAGCAAAAAAGAGGAAGACCCTCAACGAGATGGATTAACACAATGACTGCAGCAATGGGCTCAAGCATAACAATGATCGTGAGGATGTCGCAGGACAGGGCAGTTTTATGCTCTGCTGTACATGGGGTCGCTATGAGTCAGAACCGATTCGATGGCACATAACAACAACAACTATGAAACTTTCTCTGAGTTCTCTGAGTTTCAGGTGATTAGATAAGATCTACATGTGCACATAGTGCTTATTTAAAAACTCAGAAATCCTCCGAATACCTTTACCCATCTTCTACAACCACCTTCAATCACATTAGGACTTTTTCTGGGATTTACCTCTATGAAATAATAAGTTTATATCACTATTTCTGATTCATCAGTTTTAGAAATTATCTATGGACTTACTAATATGATAGATGAGGATTCAGCTCTCTTACACATTCCTCTTCTTCTCCTTCCAAGTTCTCAGCATAGTCATTACACAATGTAAAACTCATTGCCGTCAAAGTAGAAGTGCCCCATAGGAGTAGCTGGTGGATTCATACTGCCAACCTTTTGGTTAGCAGCCCAGCACTTAACCACTGAGCCACCAGAGCTCCTTACACAATATAGGGTAAACCAATATTCATTCATCAATTCAGATATTGATTGAATGACTCTGGGAATTGTTAAAGAGAGAAACTGCGGACCAGAGAAATTGACAGATTTCTCTAAGTACATGGGATTCAAAGTCACTGACTACTGCAGAATGCATCTAAGAACACATAAATAAAGGACACACAGTGGAGACCGTGACTATCAAACTGAACAAATCCCTTTCTGTGACTTGACATCTCTTAACTCAAACTTGCTTAAAGAAGAATTGTGCAAAGAATTTAATTTACACAATGTAATTTGGCTTTTGTTCTTTTTCCTGAGAAATAACCCTTGGAATTTTTTGAGTAGCTGAGGTGTCTTTATTATATGAAACCTTTTGACAACCCCTGAGAATTTGTGGAAATGAATGGAGGTTAGCCAGGCCACATGCACCACCTGGTGGCCAATATCAACTAACCTCAGGAAAGGCAGGGAGCATGATTCAAATTAATCATGCTAAGGTTAGTCCTTTTACTTAAATTTCTTCTATAATTCCTCTCTTTTCTCTTTAAAAAAAAACTTGCTGTAACTGGCCTCAGATGAGTATCCTTGTTTGCCTGAACAGAGAGGTCTCCCTGCGTGCACATAGATTAACTGATTGAATAAACACTATGTGCTTTAATTTCTTTGTGCTACTGTCACTATTTTGTGATGTACTGTCTAAAGGTATTGTTTGTCATAAAAAGAAGTAAAAGGTAGAACCACGGCTTGGCGCCTTCAATCTGTTGTTCCAGCCACCCTCACAGACAGACCAGCTACTTTGAGGTTCTTACCAGACCAGTTTCCACTTGGACAAACTTTACTTGGGTCACCTATAAAACTGGATGAAGTTTTCATTCCATTTTATTTTTGTCCCAAGAACTTGGCTTTGATCCAGAGAGAAACTTCTCTCTGGTTTTCCCCATGCCAGAGGATATAGAGTGTCAGGTCTTGTTTTGAGGTAGCCAACCATCAGGATGTGGCCCGAGACAAAAGAGGCATAAGCATTACAACTTGCCAGTTCTCATGAGGTCATTTCACTCTCAATTCTCTCCTGTATCTGGAAAATGTCCTGCTTTGTATAGTTTCTCTCAGTCCTAGTTCTGGGCCTATCTTCCTAAATGGCATAACTTCACCAAGGATAATTTGGGCCTACAGTGGTTACTTTGGAGATTATTCGAGATCAGTAAGCTGGTTCATTTAAGTAGTACACTAGAAATAAGAGGATCTTGCACATCTCTAAGAGATTGGGGTGCTTATTTTGACTGATATAATATGGCTTCTAAAAGACAGAATAATTTCAAAATTGCTTCTCCAATAGATTCTTTAAACATGCAGAAGACAGGGTTAAAGCCCTGACCTCAGGAGAAGTACCTGTTAGTCTTTCTGCTCCCATATCTGCATGCATTTATGTTATATGTGTATATATTTTTTTACCTGTGGATAATATTACCAAACTAGATTATAGTACCATTGCAAGAGGCTTTATTTTAATTTATTTAAAGATAAATGAGCACTTAAAAAATTCAATAGTCTCAATATTCCCAGAAATTGATGAAAATGAATTTGTCATGACAAAATTTATTTCAACAGTAATTATGTTTGTAGTAAAACAGCATAAACACTGTTTTCAAGATCTTTTTGGTAACTTAAAATCTTGGATTTACACTAAATTAGGCAAGGTGTACAAGATGTATTCTGTTAAAAATGGAAAGTAACTTTGTTCTGATGTAAAAAATCTAGCTATTCTAAAGTGAGAAAAAAGATAGTGTGGGGAAAGATCTATGTATATGAAAAGTAGTAGGTTTGCGGTAAAGGAATATTCATATAGTCAAAGCTAACTAAGACTTGATGAGATTTTTTTTTAAGTTTTAGGATTAAATAGTATGCAAAGCTAGAATTTAGTTTTATCTTCGTTAAAATGACGAATTTTTCTATAATTAATGGGTTGCTTTGGGAAGAGCTTGTAAAAGCGTATCTTTATCTTCTTTGAAATGTGCCTACAAAGCAAAGATTCTGTCTTCTCACAATAAGTTCCTAATCTTATATTGACCTTATCATGTCTTTGATTGTTCAAGAAAATCCAAATGCTCTCTCTTATGAAAAACCTGAGTTTGTTTTTTTACAACCATATTTCCTTCTATATTTAATATGAAATTATTTTTTATTGTCACTTTGGTCATATAGGTACCTAAGCATTGTTTCTCTGTGAGTGACCTGTGATTCTATTTAACTAAATGTTAAAACCTCTCAAAATCTAATCCTAAATGATATCTTTATGCCTAAAACTTGTCTTTTGGCATTTCCCAGTAGGTCTCCAAAAAGGTTGAAAATATTTTTTCTTTCTATTTGTAAATAGAGAATCACTATAAAGTATCAGATTTATTTGAAATGTTATGAATCACATGGGGAATGTTATCAAATCAGAAGAGGGCCTTAAATTTTTTGGAATCCCAAGAAGAGAGAAATTCACACAAATCTATGGATACTACAGGTGAAATCTGGTGGCAAGTTCTTGACTTGTCTTCCTAGGTTTGAGAGACTTTTACAAATTCAACCTGAGATTTCTTATAAAAACATTCAGTAAAGCTAATTTAAAAGGCCTATACTAGAAATTACCACTCTTGCTGCACCTATGTAAATATTTGTCACCAATCTTGTTTTTATGGATTAAATTGAGTCTAGTCTGGAAGGAGCTTGAGTGGCACAAGAGGTTTGTATCTGCTGCTAAAAAAAAGTTGACAGTTCTAACTCGTCAAGTGGCACCATAGAACAAAAGGCCTGGTGTTCTGCTTCCTTAAACACTATAGCCAAGAAAACCCTATGGAGTAGTTGTACTCTGTAACACAAGGGTTCGTCATGAGACAGAGGCTGACTGGACAGAGGCTAAAAATAACATCCAGTCTGGACTGTAGTCTGGAAGGTAAGCCCCATATGCCTATTTTGTGTTCAGGGCCGTATTAAGCAACCGTTAAGGTACATGTTCATTTCTGTGAACTTACTTTGTTAGGATCTTCAAATATCTCTACTCTCACCGCATTCCAGAGATATAGTCTTGTGAAGTATGGAGTGTTGAGGCCAGTGTGGTCCAAGCCAGTAACTCACCTGAGTCTCACAAATCCTTCGGCTGAATAAGGCAGACGTGATTCTCCCATTAAAGCTAGCTCAAATTAGACAGAAAAAGCCGTAAAAGAACATGGCTCCTTTTGCTGGCCATGGAGGTGGGCAGAGACAGAAGTGCTGGGAGAAGCTAGTGCCAGGGCTCCCCTTTGGCAAAGGAGGTACACTCTGCACCTTGGGTCTCATTGGCTGTTCCTCCCAGCCGGGGGTTATAAAGCAAGAATTCTCAGAGTGTGAAGCACCTGCAGGCTCTATTCTGCCTTCTGCTTCTCCCTGCTGCTGGGTTCTTGTATGGGTAAGCATGTCCTGCTGCTGCTGCTGGCCTTCTCCTTGCTGTAGGACTTCCTGCAAGATAACCTCCTGGGGGCATCTGAAAGGACAGTGGGGGCTGGGTCTCTGTGAGCAGAATCCACACAGATGGCTGTGGATTGTTGATCCATGGGGAGGTGAAGAGTGAGGTACAAAGGTGGTCCTGACCTTCCCTTTAGAGATGGTCTCCACACCCTCCATCCCACACCTATTTGTTTTTGTCCTCCTGGGCCTTCACTCTCCTTTGCTTCCTCTTTCACTTTTGGTCCAAATTTGCTTCTCTTCATTTCTTCCTCCTTTCTCACCTATTTTACTTCAGGCTCAACTCACCTCCCCTGTTAGTATTAATTCATAACACACCCAAATTCCTCAAGATTTCTTTGCGAGCATTAAATTTGAGTTGAAAAGGTGCTTAGAAGGTTATTTGTGGGTGATTGAGGACAGATGATGAGGGTTGTTTGAATGGAGTGAGAGTAGGGTTCTTGGGTCACAGCATGTGAGACCTGGGGCAGCTGCAATTTAGATCATGATTTTCTCCCTCCAGCAACACAGTCCTTTTCAGGAAGCCTGAGTAACTGTTGAGTATAGAGATTCTGTCTGTGCTTGGGCACAGGCCTTGCCCCCAGAGGCACACATGCCTCCTCTCCACAGAGATGCAGAAGAGGCTCCACTGATGTAAGCCAACCACAGAGAAATCAAACCATGTCAATGCATGTGGGGGCCTGGCCATTGTTCATGCCAGGTGTGGGCCAGCTGATGGGCACCGTCTCTTGACCAGCAGCAAAAGTGAGCCCAGAAAGTGCCTCATTATGCTTGTTTTGACTTTCCAGCTTTATACTGTTACAGGTGTATTCGTGTCAATCCTGATATCAATTGTGCAACTCAGAGAGCCTTTTGCCACGCCAACAATAAAAAGGAGTGCATTCTGAAGAAGTGCTATGAACGTAGGTGGAGATGGAGAAGTCCTTTTGGCGTAACCTTTGAAAAATTTTCAGGAAGGCGGCTCTCTCATGTGCAGGAGAGGGCTGGAGCAGAGAGTGAAGGAGGATTTTTTTTTTCCTCTATAGAATTGGGAAATTGTCTTTTGATTCTTACGCTGTGTTGCCTCTGGCCCTTAATGGGACCAGTAGGCCTATCAGGAGAAAAAGAGTTTGCTGAGGGATCTCTGGGCCCTTGGGTGCTGCAAGATCATCAAGCAAAAAGATGGTATTAGATTCTGAGGAATGGTAGGAATTGAGCTATAAACATTCCACTGGGACTTGTTCATGGTAGGTCTTTCAGGAAATGAAGGCTCAGTAGGAAGGATTCAGGGCTGGCGGAAGTCGACCCACTAGGGGCCCACCTCACTCATCTCAGTCTGTTCCCACGAAGCAGCTTGACACCCACGGCAATGCACTGTTTAACCTCACTCCTAGAATCACTGATTCTTCCTCTTCCAAAAAATGTTTATTACTTACCTCTTATGTGGCAAATAGTTGTCTTCCTAGAAGGGTCTTTGTGGCAGAAATTAGCAACCTCCTTTTCTTGTCTTTCTTCTTCTCTAGGTGGCAGGCTCATATTTGGATACCAGGACTGTCAGTACATGCACAGCAACACGACCATCATCCAAGGAAATTTTCAATTGAATATTTCATGCTGCAGACACAAGGATTGCTGATCCCAAGTCTTGGTCCTCCAGTTCAGTCCTTCTCTGTTCTTATGTGTAAGTCTCAAAACACTAGGCTTTCTATCCTATGCATTGTCCAAGCCCTGAAACCTGTTCCTACCCAGCTACAAGTGTTCAAGTTTTCACAGCTCAACCCATCTGACAGGTGATTTCTCTCTCTTTACGATCCATGGTGCTCTGTCCATTCTTGGATTCTAATCTCCTTCTCTTGTTTTGTTCCTCCCTTTTGTATAATGTATTTTAAGTTTGTTGAGGCTTCTTTTACAGCCACTGTTATGGACTGAATTATGTCCTCAAAAAATATATGTTATAAATCCTATTCTCTATGCCTGTGGTTGCACCCCAGGCGATGCAGTGGTTAAGAGCTTGGCTGCCAACCAAAAATTCGGCAGTTCAAATCCACCAACTGCTCCTTGCAAACCCTATAGGGCAGTTCTACTCTGTCCTATAGGGTCACTATGAGTTTGAATCAACTTGACAGCAACAGGTTTCTTTTTGTACGCCTGTGGTTATAATTCTATCTGAGAATGGATTGTCTTTCTTATGTTAATGAGGCAGGATTAGTGTAGGGTTTTTCTTGAATCAATCTCTTTTGAGATATAAGAATTAAACAAGTGAGCAGAGCTGAGATGCGGTAAGATAGATGCCAAGGCACATGGAGATCTCCAAGAAACGTGGAAGCAGAAGCTGAGAGACAAGGACTTTCCTCCAGAGCTCACTGAGAGAGAAAGCCTTCCCCTTGAGCTGGTACTCTGAATTCAAACTTCTAGCCTCCTAAACTGTGAGAAAATGAATTTATGTTTGTTAAAGTCATCAATTTGTGGTATTTCTGTTACAGAAGCAGTAGATAACTAAGATAGCCACAATATAGTCTATCTTCATGAATGTTCCAGGGCAGTTGAAAGGAATGTATATTCTACCACTGTCATGTATTCTGTAAATATCAATCAGGACTAAGTATTTGACAGTGAATTTAGATATTCCATCCAGTGATTTTTTGTTAACTCTTTCTATTGATTATTGACAGTAGAGTTTTGAAACCTCTAGCTATTATTATAAATAGGTCTATTCTACATTTCCATTGTTTGTTGCTTTATGCGTTTTGACATTCTTTTGTTAGTGCATGAAACATTCAGGATTATTATGCCTTCTTGGTTGATTGGCCTTTTTATCATTAAGTAATGTCCCTCTTTATCTCTGGTAATATTTATTTTCCCAATAATATAGCCACTCCAGCTTACCTTGGATTAGTATTTACATGATACATCTTTTTACATCCTTTTGATCCATCTATGTCTTTATGTAAAGTAGGCTTTTTTTTTTAAATTGTTGTACTTGAAGTGAAAGTTTACAATTCAGTTATTCTCTCATAGAAAAATTTATACATACATTGTTATGTGACCCTAATTGCTCTCCCTATACTGTGACAGCACACTCCTCCTTTCCAGCTCTGATTTCCCATGTCCATTCAAACAGCTCCTGACCCTCTCTGGCTTCTCATTTCAGCTCTGGACAGAAGCTGCCCATTTAGTCTCATGACTCTACTTGAGCTAAGAAGCACACTCTTCATGAATATCATTTTATGTCCCATAGTCCAGTCGAATCTTTGTCTGAAGAGTTGGCCTTGGGAATGGTTTTAGTTCTGGGTTGACACGGAGTCCAGGGGCCAAGCTTTCTGGGGTTCCTCCAGTCTCAATCAGTCCATTAAGTTTGGTCTTTTTACTAGAATTTGAGATCTGCACCTCACTTTTCTCCTGCTCCATCAGGGACTCTCTATTGTGTTCCCCATCAGGGTGCTCATTGATGGTAGCCGGGCACCATCTAGTTGTTCCAGTCTCAGGCTGATGCAGTCTCTGGTTTATGTGGCCATTTCTGTCTTTGGGGCTAATGTCTTTGATGTTCTTCATTCTCCTTTACTCCAGGTGGGTTGGAACCAATTGATGCATCTTAGATGGCCGCTCCCTAGCTTTTAAGACCCCAGATGCCACTCACCAAAGTAGGATGCAGAACATTTTCTTAATAAACTTTGTTATGCCAATTGACCTAGATTTCCCCTGAAACCATGGTCCCCAGACCCCTGTCCCTGCTACTTTGTCCTTCAAAGTGGTTGTATTCAGGAAACTTCTTAGCTTTGATTTAGTCCAGTTGTGCTGACTTCCCCTGTAGTGTGTGCTGTCCTCCCTTTCACCTAAAATAATTCTTGTCTACTATCTAGTTAGTGAATAACCCCCTCCCTCCCTCTCCACCCTCATAACCATCAAAGAATGTTTTCTTCTGTGTTTAAACCTTTTCTTGAGTTCTTATAATAGTAGTCTTATACAATATTTGTCCTTTTGTGACTGATTAAATTCACACAGCATAATGCCTTTGAGATTCCTCCAGGTTATGTTTCACAGATTCCTCGATGTTCTCTATCATTGTGCAGTATTCCATTGTGTGAATATACCATAATTTGTTTATTGATTCATCCTTTGATGAGCACCTAGGTTGTTTCCATCTTTTTGCTATCGTGAACAGTGCTGCAATGAACATGGGAGTGCATATATCTATTCATGTGACAGCTCTTATCCCTCTAGGATATATTCCAAGGAGTGGGATTGCTGGATCGTATGGCACTTCTATTTCTAGCTTTTTAAGGAAGCAACAAATTGATTTCCAAAGTGGTTGTAACATTTTACATTCCCACCAACAGTGTATAAGTGTTCCAGTCTCTCCACAACCTCTCCAGCATTTATTATTTTGTTTTTTGGATTAATGCTAGCCGTGTTGGGGTAAGATGATATCTCATTGTAGTTTTGATCTGCATTTCTCGAATGGCTAATGATCGTGAGCATTTCTTCATGTGTCTGTTAGCTGCCTGAATATCTTCTTTGGCGAAGTGCCTGTTCATATATCCTTGGCCCATTTTTTAATTGAGTTATTTGTCTTTTTGTTGTTGAGATTTTGCAGTGTCTTGTAGATTTTAAGATTAGACTCTAATCAGATTTGTCATAGCCAAAAAATTTTTCCCAGTCTGTAGGTTTTTTTTTTTTTTGCTCTTTTGGTGAAGTCTTTTGATGAGCATAAGTGTTTGATTTTTAGAAGCTGATAGTCATCTAGTTTGTCTTCTGGTGTTTGTGCATTTTTGCTTATGGTTTGTATTCTGTTTATGCCATGTATTAGGGCTCCTAGCATTGTCTTTATTTTTTCTTCCATGATCTTTATCGTTTTAGACTTTATATTTAGGTCTTTGATCCATTTTGAGTTAGTTTTTGTGCATGGTGCAAGGTATGGGTCTTAGTTCAGTTTTTTGCGGATGGAGATCTAGTTATGCCAACACTATGTGTTAAAGAGACTGTCTTTTCCCCTGTTAATGGACTTTGGGCCTTTGTCAGATATCAGTTGCCCATAGGTGGATGGATTTACATCTGGATTCTCAATTTTGTTTCATTGGTCTATGTATCTGTTGTTGTACCAGTACCAGGCTGTTTTGACTACCGTGACAGTATAATAGGTTCTAAAGTCAGGTAGTGTGAGGCCTCCCAGTTTGTTCTTCAGTAATGCTTTACTTATCCGGGGCCTCTTCCCTTTCCATATGAAGTTGGTGATTTGTTTCTCCATCTCATTAAAAAATGCCGCTGGAATTCGGATTGAGATTGCACTGTATCTGTAGATCACTTTGGGTAGAACTGACATTTTCACAATGTTGAGTCTTCCTGTCCATGAGCAAGGTATGTTTTTCCACTTATGCAGGTCTCTTTTAGTTTCTTGCCGTATTGTCTTGTAGTTTTCATTGTATAGGTCTTTTACGTCTCTGGTTAGATTTATTCCTAAGTATTTTGTCTTCTTGGGGGCTATTGTAAATGGTATTGATTTGGTGATTTCCTCTTCGAAGTTCTCTTTGTTGGTGTAGAGGAATCCAACTGATTTTTGTATGTTTATCTTGTATCCTGAAACTTTGCTGAAATCATCTATTAGTTCCAGTAGTTTTCTTGTGGATTCTTTGGGGTTTTCTGTGTATAAGATCATATCATCTGCAAACAGAGATACTTTTACTTCTTCCGTACCAATTTAGATGCCCCTTATTTCTTTTTTTAGCCTAATTGCTCTGGCTAGGACCTCCAGCACAATGTTGAATAATAGTGGTGATAGAGGTCATCCTTGTCTGGTTCCTGTTCTCAAGGGGAATGCTTTCAAAGTCTCTCCATTTAGGATGATGTTGGCTGTTGGTTTTGTATAAATGCCCTTAATTGTATTGAGGAATTTCCCTTCTATTCCTATTTTGTTGAGAGTTTTTATCATGAATGGGTGTTGGACTTTGTCAAATGCCTTTTCTGCATCAATTGATAAGATCATGTGGTTCTTGTCTTTTGTTTTATTTATGTGATGGATTACATTGATTGTTTTTCTAATGTAGAACCATTCCTGCATACCTGGTATAAATCCCACTTGATCATGCGGAATTATTTTTTTGATATATTGCTGAATTTTATTGGCTAGAATTTTGTTAAGGATTTTTGCGTCAATGTTCACGAGGGATATTAGTCTGTCATTTTCTTTTTTTATGGTGTCTTTACCTGGTTTTGGTATCAGGGTTATGCTGGCTTCATAGAATGAGTTTGGAAGTCTTCCATCATTTTCTAGGCTCTGAAATACCTTTAGTGGTAGTGGTGTTAACTCTTCCCTGAAAGTTTGGTAGAATTCTCCAGTGAAGCCATCCAGGCCAGGCTTTTCTTGTTGGGAGTTTTTTAATTACCTTCTCAGTTTTTTGTTATAGGCTTATTTAGTTCTTCCACCTCGGTTTGTGTTAGTTTAAGTAGGTAGTGAGTTTCTAGAAATTTGTCCATTTCCTCTAGGTTTTCAAATTTGTTGGAGTACAGTTTTTCATAGTATTCTCTTACGATTCTTTTAATTTCAGTTGGGTCTGTTGTGATATCAGTCATCTTATTTCTTGTACAGATTATTTGCTTCCTTTCCGATTTTTCTTCTGTCAGTTTGGCCAGCGGTTTATTGGTTTTGTTGATCTTTTCAAAGAACCAGCTTTTGGTCTTGTTAACTCTTTCAATTGTTTTTCTATTCTCTGTTTCATTTAATTTTGCTGTAGTTCTTATTATTTCCTCTCTTCTGGCGCTCGAGGGCTTCTTTTGCTGCTCTCTTTCTACTTGTTCCAGTTGTAGGGTTAGTGCTTTGGTTTTGGCCCTTTCTTCTTTTTGGGTGTGTTCATTTATTGCTATAAACTGACCTCGAGCACTGCTTTTGCTGTGTCCCAAAGCTTCTGGTGGGACGTGTTTTCATTCTCGTTTGATTCTATGAATTTCTTTATTCCATCCTTAATTTCTTCTATAACTCAGTAGTTTTTCAGCAAGGTGGTGTTCAGTTTCCATGTTTTTGGTATTTTTTTCCTTGCTTTTCCTGATATTGATTTCTACTTTTATGGCTTTATGATCAGAAAAGATGCTTTGTAATATTTCAGTGCTTTGTATTCTATTAAGGCTTGCTTTATGGCCTAATATGTGGTCTATTATGGAGAATGTTCCATGTGCATTGGAAAAGAAGGTATACTTGGCTGCTGTTGGGTGCAGTGTTTGGTATATGTCTATGAGATCAAGTTGGCTGATTGCAGCATTTAGCTCTTCCATGTCTTTGTTGAGCTTCTTTCTGGATGTTCTGTCCTTCACCGAAAGTGGTGTGTTGAAGTCACCTACTATTATTGTGGAGCTATCTCTCTTTTCAATGCTGTTAGAGTTTGTTTTGTGTATTTTGGAGCCCTCTGGTTGGGTGTGTAAGTATTTATTATAGTTATGTCCTCCTGGTGTATTGATCCTTTAATCATTATAGAGTGTCCTTCCTTATCCTTTGTGGTGGCTTTTACTTGAAAGTCTATTTTGTCAGAGATAAATTTTGCCATTCCTGCTCTTTTTTCATTGTTGTTTGCTTAATATAATTTTTTCCCCATTTTTTGTTTTAGTTTGTGTCTTTAAGTGTAAGGTATGTTTCTTGTAGGCAGCATATAGACGGATCGTGTTCTTTTATCCATTCTGCCACTCTCTGTCTATTGATGCATTTAGTCCATTTACATTCAGCATAATTATTGATAGGTATGAGTTTAGTGCTGTCATTTTAATGTTTTTTTGTGTGTGTTCTTCACGATTTCTTTGTTCCACTTAATTTTCTGTGCTGAATTGTTTTTCTTTATGTATTTTGTTTTCATCTTTTTCATTGTTGTTGATTTTGTATTTGCTTAGTCTTTATGTTTTTCTTATTTTTTATTTGGATGTGTAGGATTGTTAGTTTCCTTTGTAGTTACCTTAATATTTACCCCTATTTTTCTAAGTTTAAACCACTCTTTTATTTCTTTATATTGCCTTGACTTCCACTCTGTATGAAAGATCTATGACTACATTTTTTAGTCCCTCTTTTTTGTTTTTAATGTTTTCATCTTTGCATATTTTCATCTCTATTTCCCTATTTTAATTGTTCTAGCTTTGATTTATTTTTGTGACTTTCCTATCTGGGTTGATATCTGGTTGCTCTGTCCTGTGTTCTAGTCTTGAGTTGTTACCTGATGTTATTGATTTTCTAACCGGAGGACTCCCTTTAGTATTTCTTAGATTTGTGGTTTGGTTTTTGCAAATTCCCTAAACTTCTTTTTATCTGGAAATGTCCTAATTTCGCCATCATATTTGAGAGACAGTTTTGCTGGATATGTAATTCTTGGCTGGCACTTTTTTCCTTCAAGGCTTTATATATGTCATCTCATTGTCTTTTTGCTGGCATGGTTTCTGCTAAGTAGTCCGAGCTTAGTCTTATTGATTCTCCTTTGTAGATGACTTTTTGTTTATCCCTAGCTGCTCTTAAAATTCTCTCTTTATCTTTGGTTTTGGCAAGTTTGATTATGATGTGTCTTGGTGACTTTCTTTTGACATCTACCGTATGTGGGATTCAATGAGCATCTTGGATAGATACCTTCTCATCTTTCACGATATCAGGGAAGTTTTCTACCAACAATTCTTCAACAATTCTCTCTGTATTTTCTGTTATCCCCCCTCTGTTCTGGTACTCCAATCACTCGTAGTTTATTCCTCTTGATAGAGTCTCACATAATTCTTAGAGTTTCTTCATTTTTTTAAAATTCTTTTATCTGATTTTTTCTCAAATAAGTTGGTGTCGAGTGTTTTATCTTCCATCTCACTAATTCTGACTTTCATTGCCTCAGTTTTGCTCTTACAACTTTCTACTGAGTTGTCTAATTCTGAAATTTTATTGTTAATCTTCTGAATTTCTGATTGCTGTCTCTCTATGGATTCTTGCAGCCTGTTATGTTTGTCATTATGCTCTTCTCTAATCTTTTTAAGTTCCTCTGTTGCTTTGCCTGTATGTTCCTTGGCTTGTTCTGCATTTTGCACGGTCTCCTTCCTGATCTCTAGAAGAGTTCTGTATATTAATCTTTTGTATTCCACCTCTGGTAATTCCAAGAAATTCTCTTCCTCTGGAAAATTTCTTGATTCTCTATTTTGGGAGCTTGCTGAAGCCATCATGGTCTGCCTCTTTATGTGATTTTATATTGACTGTTGTCCCCAAGCCATCAATGTTATTATATTTATTTATTTTATGTTTGCTTACTTTCTCCTAGCTTCTTGTTTTGTTTCATTTTGATATGCCCAAATAGGCTGCTTGTGTGAGCTAGTTTGATTATTGGTGCCTTTGAAGCTCTAACGTCCTGTCATCAGGTGGTTAGATCTGTTATTAAGTACGTGAACCCAGGATTCCATTTACTTTTCTTGTATGGATTCAGCTCAGGTGACCAGGTAGTCGGTCACCAAGTATATGGTGCAGGCTCTCACCTACAGTCCTAGACAGGCATGAGTGATTGGTGTAGGCACAGGCATATGGCTGCAGTAGGTAGTTACGCACTGAGCAAGACAGGGGGCTGATGGCTTCCCCTGAGTGTCTGGGAGGAAAGCACGTCCCTGTGAATGGGTTTTGCAGCCAGACTATGAGCACCCAATGCTGTTGGCTATAAGGACTGGGGGGCACCACTTATTCTTGAACCCCTGTCACAGGTAGATAGGTGGCGTGGGTGAAGCCACCAGTCCTCAGGACCCTGACGTGGGTAGGTGAAGACCCTGCTTAATGGGCAGAGCTGTGCCAAGTATCATGAACCTACCACTTCGTAGCTGAAACAATTGAAGTTAGACTTCAGGTATATACCCTGTTGTAGTGTAGTAATGATGGCCTACACTGTTGAAATGGGCCCACACAAGTCTATGCAAGGGTGAAAGGCATTCAAAGTCCATGGACTTCTTATGCCTGTGCCTAGGCAAAGGAGCTGTGCCTACCCTGAGTTCCTGGCTTAGGGGAGCTGGCAGATTATTTTTACCCCTATTTGTTAATTTGTTCCCTCTTCAAGGCTGAGAGAATGGTTCAGGGCTAGTAATGGGTCCTACTTCCAGTCCAGGGGACTCGGCAATTGCTGAAGCCATCCTGGACCCAGTGCAGAGCAGGGAGTGGGGAGATAAATGGGAGAGAGGTTTTTCCCAAAGGAGGGTGTTTTTGATCCACACTGTAGGCCAGACGCAAGTACTTATCTTTTGCCAGTCAAGGGCTGCTTCTCACTGGTTCTGGATGCCAGAGTACACTCTCTACCGCTGAGTCTCTCCCTATATGGAAAACACCTCTCAAGCACCACTGCTTGCCTCACCATGCACGTGAGCTGATACGGCCTGAGGGGCTCTCGCTCCTGCCGGGAAAGGTCTGGCAACTCCTTGCTACTTTCAAGCCATCTCTCCCTCCTCCTGCCACTCAGTCCAATTCCTCAACTTTGCCTTTGATGTTCAGGGCTCCTAGATTGTCGGTTATAATCGATTTACTTGTTTTTTGGGGTCGTTGTTGTAAGAGGGACAACCAGAAGCATCTAACTACTCTGGCATCTTGGCCTCGCCTCCTAAAGTAGGCTATTTTGAGACAAAATATACTTGGTCTTAGTGTTTTATATAATTAGGCAATCTCTTTCTTTTTAATTGGCACGTTATACTGCTTACTTTTAATGTAATAATTGACATGGTCAGATTATAAGCTACCATATTCCTGGTTGTTTTCTAATTTTCTCATAATAAAATATAGGCTATTATATGTCTCCTTTTAGGTTTGTATTTTTTGTGATTCCATTATATATCCATTATTATTGGCTTGTTCGTTATACCTCTTTTCTGAAAAGTTTTAGTGGTTGCCAAAGCTTATGGTATACACCTGATACTTATCACAATTTACCTTAGATAACATACCACTACACATAAAGTAAAGGACCTTACAAAAGTATCCTTCCTATTTCTCCCTTCCTTTCTTCATGCTCTTGTAGTCTTATATTTTACTTTTATATGTACTATATAACTCGTGATACATTGTTTCTATTTTTGCATTGCTAGTCAATTAGTTTTTGGAGCGTTTAAAAATAAGTAAAATAATGTCTTTTACATTTACCGTCATTTTTGCCATTTCTGGCACTCTTCACATTCTCATGTAGATGCAAGTTTCTATTTGGCATCATACTCCTATCTGAAGAACTTCCGTAACATGTCTTATAATACGTTGCCGGCAATGAATTATCTCAAATTCTCTCTTGTTTTTAGAAAAATCTTTATTTTACCTTCACTTTTGGAACTGTTTATGCTGGGTATAGAATCTGAACTGGTGCTTTTACTATCAGTGTTTGAAAGCAGTCACTCCATTGTCTACTGGATTGCATGGTTTCTGATGAGTGTTCTGGTATAGTTCCTATTTTTCTTTCTCAGTACATAATGAGCTTTCTTCTCTTGTTGTCCTCAAGATTTTCTCTTTATCTTTGATTTCCAGAAGTTTGATCGTGGTGGTGTTTCAGTGTTTACCCTCTTTGTGATTCCCTCTGTTTCTTGGATCTGTGTTTTAATGGTTTTCATTATTTTTGTAAAATCATGGCCACTGCCTCTTTAAGCATACATTCTGCTTGATTCTATCTCACTTTTACTTTTGAGAAACCAATCATGTATGTTAGACTCTTTTATATTATACCAAAGATTGTAGATGCTCTGTGCTGTTTTTTCTTCTTCTTCTTTTTTATTCCTTTATCTGTTTTGAGTTTCAGTCTGAATACGTTCTATGACATTCTCGAAATTCACTCATTCTTTCCTCAGCTGTGATGAGTTTACTGTTGAGCCCATCATAAAAATTCTTTATTTCTGATACTGTGTTGTTTCATTTCTAACATCTTAATTTGAGTCTCAGAGATTCTGTTTCACTTTTCAAATTCTTCATCTGTTCATCAATGTTGTCTAAATTTTCCACTCAATCTTTTATCATACCAATTATAGTCATTTTCGTGTCCATATTTCACAGTTTCAATAACTGGGCAATGCTCAGTCTAGTTTTAGTGATTGATCTCTTAACAATGGGATGGATCCTTTTGTTTTATTGTGTCATATTTTGTCATTTTTTATCTAATGTTGGGCATTTTGTGCAGAAGAGTAGAGACTAAGGTTAATAGTATTGATGCCTAGAAATGGACATGTCTCTTCTGAACATACTGTTAGTGAGAGGATTTGGTCAATCTAGTCAGGAGTTGTGCTAGGTTTGTCTTTGTTGTTGCTATCATTTCCTTCAGTGCACCACAGGTTGTAAATTCTTCTAGTGGTGGGTTGCTGTTGTGTTGTGCTTGCCAAGATGTCAGGGGTGCTGTAGCATTTTTCTTTGTGTTCATCTCCTCACTCAGCTTATAACAATCTCTGAATGACTGCACCACAGAAGAGGTCTCTGTCCAGGATGTTTCTTCTCTCTCAGTGATACACTACTTCCGCTTTCTATTTACTGCTAAGCTTATGGTTGAGACAAAGGATTCTCTGTTGTCCTGGTTCAACTACAGTTGACCATATAGTAAGATGAATGGTAAGAATTTATCGAAGAAATGTGTGATAAATAATATAACCACATTATCCTCACTGAAATTAAACATAAGACTTCAAATTGAAAGGGTCCACCAAATGTCAAGTAAGTTAAACAAACAAAAAAAAAATTCACACATATCATTGTGAAAATTCAGGTTGCCACATATAAAGAAAAGATACTAAACTTTCCTAGGGAAAATAAAACACAGAAAACAAACCCACTACCATCAACTTGATTCCAATGCATGCTAGCCCCGTGTGTCCATAGTGGAACTACTTTATACGGTTTTCTTGCCTGTAATGTCAGATTCCCGGCCTTTATTTTGTGGTATGACTGGGTGTGTTCAAACCACCAACCTTTAGGTTACCAGTTGAGCACAAGCATTTGCACCACAGAGAGATCTTTCCTAGAAAGAAAAAAACAGATAAATTATAAAGAAATGAAAAGACAATCAACATTGTTCTCAGTAGTAGTACTGGATTCTGGAATCAGTGGAGTAATGCTTGTGGTCTACCATATTAAGATAACAGAGGGAAGGTGTCATGGATTAAAAATGTCCCCCAAACACATGTGTCAACTTGGCTAGGCCATGATTCCCAGTATTTTGTGATTGTCCCCATTTTGTGGTATTATGTAATTACCTTCCATTTTATGTCCTGTAAATCTTAAAACTCTATATGTTGATAGAGCAGGATTAGTGTGGCATGTATCTTAAGTCACACACTTTCTAAAGGGTGTGACTCAAGTCACAGCCTTACTCAAGTCACATGCTTATTCAAGTCATGCTGTTTCTCAAATCACTGCCTTAAGTCACCACCTTACTCAAGTCACATATTTGTTTGAGTCACGCCTTTTATCTTACAAAAGCTAAAAGAAAAGAGAAGTGAGCAGAGGGGAGAGGGACCTCAGTACAACCAAGAAAGAACAGCCAGGTGTGGAGCAAAACCTTTGGACTCAGGGTCCCTGAGCTGAGAACTTCCTAGATCCAAGGGAATATTGATGCCAAGACACATGGAGATCTCCAAGGAACGCTGAGCCCACAGATGCTGAAAGAAGACAAGGACATACCCCAGAATAGACAGAAAAAGCCTGCCCCTATAGCTGCTGCTCTGAATTCAGACTTCTAGCTACATAAACAGTGAGAACATACATTTTTATTTGTTACAGCCATCTACTTGTGGTATTTCTGTTATAGCAGCACTAGATAACAAAACCAGTCAAACACAAAAAGGAGATTGAGACCAGAACTACATACTTTACCTTGTAGGAAATAAAGCACGTGTAACAACACAATACAAAACACGAAGACGGAAAACAAGTAATGGAGTAAGAAATGACTTAACCGGATACAACGCGGAAATATAAGCGTCTGCAGATGACATCCAAGAAGAAGAACTCAGATAGGCTTAGGAATTAGAGTCTTCAGGAACTGTAAAATTGGGATGAGGCTACTGCTGAAAAAAAGGCAGAAGTTGTTAAGGAACAGTAAGGTCCCATTTTCAACCCCACAAGTGCTTCCTCCTCTTCTCTTCAAACTGAAAACCAAACTTGTCATCGAGTCTATTCCATCCCAAAGGGACCCTATTACACAGCGGTTAAGCACTCAGCTGCTAACCAAAACGTCAGCAGTTCAAATCCACCAGCCACTCTGCAGGAGAAAGATGAGGCAACGTGTTTCCGTAAAAGTTACAGCCTTGGAAACCCTATGGGGCAGTTTTACACTGTCTTATGTAGTCACTAGGAGTCACTTCCCCTTAGGAGCTGAGAAATTCTTTCGCAGATCTACACACTATACTCCAAGTAGAAGTGGAGACAGGAGAAAGTCTCAGATTGGAAATGGGGATGAAATGAATGTCTGAATAGAGAATGGCTAGAGCCCTCTTCACCCTCCCCCTAAACCAAACCAAAAACCGAACCCACTGCTCTGGAGTTGATTTTGACTCATAACAACCCAATAGGCACAGTAAAACTACGTTATAGTATTTCCAAGGCTGTAAATCTTTACAGAAGCAGACTGACAATTCTTTCTCCCGCAGAGCAGATGGTGGGTTTGAAACATCCACCTTTTGGTTAGCAGCTGAGCGCTGTATCAGCCCTTCCCCTACTGTTCCCCGAATGCTGGCGACACTCCTGCTCTCACACAAATAGTAGTTGGAGATTCTTTCTTTTATTTTTTTAATTTTTTTAAATTTTTTTAAAATTGTACTTCAGGTGAAGGCTTACAGAACAAATAGTTTCTCATGAAACAGTAGTACACAT
>NW_004444024.1:2300917-2316050 GCF_000243295.1 Trichechus manatus latirostris | reverse complement strand
TCAGGATTCTTTGTTTGTCTTTGGTTTTGGTGAGTGTGATTATGATATGCCTTGGTGATTTTCTTTTGGGGTCTCTCTTATATGGGGTTCGTTGAGCTTCTTGGATGGCCAGCTTTTCATCTTTCATTATATTGGGGAAGTTTTCTGTCAGCAGTTCTTCAATGATCCTCTGTGTGTTTTCCATTTTCTCCCCCTGTTCTTGTACTCCAATCACTCAAAAATTTTTGCTTTTGATTGTATCTTACTAGAGATTCTTTCTATGGATAAAATAGCCACTGAAAAATGAGACAACTACAAATACAGCGTTCCCTCCCTGGTAAAGTCATGTTTGCTGGCATGTCCCATGGTAAAGACCACCAGTTCAAAAAAATCTGCACTTGCTCACAGACCTTCGTGTCAGCATTGTAGTACCTTAGTATTAAACTTCAAAAGCAGGACCATGAGACAGTTTAGGAAATCAGGAAAATCAAAGCCAAAATAAACATATCTTTTTTTAAATGTGCATAGATAAACCAAAAACAGGAAAAATCATTTAAAAACCCCTAACCTATTCAGAGATGATCACATATTTTTGATTACTAATACATTTGAAAGATAATGTTGAAAAAAAAAAAAAAACAGCTATTAAAAATAAATAAATAATTGAACAAAAGTCCACAGTGATAGACAGTAGAGAAGACCAGAGTTTTGGAGTCAGACTTGACTTCTCCCTTTCTCTCACAACCCACATCCTCTCTACATCAGAACCTATCCAGCACTGGTCCTATCACAACCTACAGTGCTACCACTGGTACAGTCACCACAGTCACCATCATCCTTCATTTGCAACACTACAATAACTTCCTATCGCCCTGCTTCCAGGCTGCCTTACCTCCCACCCTGGCCATAATTTATTCTCCACAACTGCAACTGCAGTGCTTCTTTTAAAAGATAGGTGGATCAGGTCATTCCTCTGCTGAACACCTCTCATTGGATTCCCATTGTCCTCAGAATGTAGTTGAAATCCTTACAGGGGTCTACAAGGCAATACAAGATCTGGGGTCCCTTTACCTCTCTAGTCTAATTTTCTATTCTCGCCACTCCAGCAGATCTTGGCCTTGTTGGCATTCTTCAAAACCACCATCAAAATACTACTTCACAATATTTTCCCTTTCTATTCCTTCTGCCTTGAAAACTTTCTCTGGGTAGCCTTCAACCTCACTCCCCCATGTCTTCAAGTCTCTGATCAAATATCACCTTTTTAATGAAATCTACACCCCAAAACTATAGCAAGATAACATCATTTGTGCTAGTCTTTGTCAGTTATGCTAAAGAATCCCATCAGTGACAATATGCCAATCTTAGCAACATCTCTGTACAGTCACCCTCTTTTTGATCAAATATAATTTCAAAGCAAGGTTGTTCTTGACCTTTAAATAAGGCTGGTTATACTTATGCACATGGTGTACCAAGAATGGTAATTTACCCTTTGGCCTTTTACATTTCTTTTGCTGGAAGTTTTCATAAGGAATGCCAGGTTAAACTTGTAATATCCATCAAGGTTAAGATGCCGAGCCAGGAATTAGCCACCAGATTTCACCTGTAATACAGATTTAAGGATCCCTGGTGGTACAATATGTAAGGGCTCAGTGCCTACCAAAATGTCAATGGACCGAACCCACCAGTCATTCCACAGAAGAAAAGACCAAGTAATCTGCTCCCATAAAGATTAAAGCCAAAGAAACCTTGTGGGGGAATTCTACTCTGTCTTATAGGGATGCTATGAGTCAAAATTGGCCCAAAGACACAGAACAACACCATAGATTTGGCAGATTTCTTTTCCTCTCAAGGTCCCAGAATATCATGATGTTCGCAAACTTGTCAGGAAGTGACCTTTATTATTCACTTGTAAGGCTGGGATACCTGCAAGCCAGGTATCATGCCAGTTTTCCTGGGAGGATTTTCTAACAATTGGTTGCATAAAGTCAATCTTAGTTCCTTAAAAGTGTCTGGTCATATCTGACTCTAAGGGCATCCTTTTAAAATATGACATATCAGGCAAAGCATGGTGATGTAACCGATGTTTCCAATTATGTCCTTTTAACAAAGAAGACAGATGCTTATAGAACTTATGTATATAATTACATTGTCATGAAAATACAAATACTCATTAAGCATTTTCCATTTCTGGAGGATACAGACAGGGAGAAAAAGATAAATGTTCCGTTTCTGGTTACAAAAACATTACCTACTAAATTGTTATGAGAGATAGTTTAAGATAAAAGAAAAAGATTCCTTATATCTGGAAATGAGAACATAGAACATTAGCAATACTCCAAAGAGAACCCATAATAGTCCTTCGGACCACTCAGGCCTATGTATTTAATTTCTGTTGCACTCCATCTTGGGTTTGCAGTCTTGTGAACCCATTAGCTTCTCCACCATAGTTCTGAAAATCAAGCGCCTCTACCAATGATGTTATCACATTTGGGAATCTTGGTTATGCTAATGAGAACATATCCCTGTAGAACATGTCTTAAAGCTAATCACATTGACATATAAAGAGCAACATAGACACACAGACAAGTGAGCACAAATGGAAGAAAGATAGATGCCATGTGGAAATCTCCAAGGAAGGAGGAACTCCAGAGCTAGATAAGCTGAAACAAGGATTTTCCTCCAGGGCAGATAGAGAGGGAGACTTCCCCTAGAACTAGGTCCCTGAATTTAGACTTTCAGTCTCCAAAACAGTGAGAAAATAAATTTCTGTTTATAAAACCCACCCACTTGTATTTCTGTTATAGCAGCACCAAGAAACTAAGTTATTGGTGCACTTAATGAAGTGCAAACTCCGTAGTTTGGCGTTGAAGACTTTTCCCAGACTGGCCCTCATCATCTTCCTTAGTACTCCCAGTACTTTAGTCACAGTAACTAGGAGATGTTGAGTCAAGTAAACTGGATTAACAAGATATAGTGGCTCAGAACCTCTTCTTCTCCTCTGTAAAATAGTGATGATAATATATGTCTATTAAAGAATAATGACCATCTCCCCTATTTAAACTTAACTCTTTAACTTTCCCTGAAACTAACAACTTATGATGAAGAGAAAAGTCCTGGGATCTTATTGTGACCCAGGGCAGAACAGCCAGTGGTGGTAGCCAGCTATGATTTAGTTCTTCTGATCTCAGGATAGATGAGTTTGTGGCTCATGTAGACATGTTTCTTCTCTGACTGATGGTTGCCTTCTTATTGTTTACTCCTGGCAAGTAAAGACTTGTTACTGTGTCTTAGATAGCTGCTTGCCTGCTTTTAAGACCACAGATGCTACTCACTTTACTAGGATACAGATCATGATTTTTGAAAACTATGGTATGCCAATTGATTGAGTTCTCCCATGAGATCATGGTCCTAAGCTTTCAAACCCAGATAACAAATCTTGGAGGTATTTGGTTATGTCTGTGGAGCATCTGTATTTGTGTCTTCAATGAATCTTTGTGCCTGCACACACATATTTGTATTTACATGTACCTGTAGATGCTTCTATCTGTTCTCACCTATGTACACACCTGTACATACCCCATATACCAATATGCCTATATCCATATGTGCACAAGCACTCAATTTACTTTGGTTGTGCTGTGCTCACTACATCCACATTCAGTGCCACTTTTCCCTCACCAAAAAAAATTAACAAGTCTCTACAATCTAAAACATACTTTCCACTCTTCCCAGTAACATTGAACATTGGTCTCTCCCTATGTACCTATTCTTGTCTTCTTATAAAAGAGGAATCATACAATATTTGTCCTTATATGCTTATTTCACTGAGCATTATGCCCTCCAGTTCCGTCCATGTTGTAACATGCTTCGAGCACTCATCATTGTTCTTGATGGTTGCATTCGTGAGAAGTAATCCTTGGAATTTCTTGAGTAGCTGAGGTGTCTTTATTATTTGAAACCTTTTGACAACACCTGATAATTTGTGCAAATGAATAGGGGCTGGCGAGGCTACCAACACCACCTGGAGGCCAATATCAACTAACTTCAGGAAGGACATGGAGCATGAATCAAATTAATCATGCTAAGGTTAACCCTTTTACTTAAATTTCTTCTATATTTCCTCTCTTTTCTGCTTAAAAAACTTGCTGTAACTGGCCTGAGATGAGTCTCCCTGTTTGTTTGAACAAGAGAGATCTGCCTGTGTGCACACAGGTTAACTGCTTAAATAAACACTATATGCTTTAATTTCTTTGTGCTACAGTTACCATTTTGTGTTGTGCTGTCTAAAAGTGTTGTTTGTCATGAAAAGGAGAATTATGGGGCAGAACACAGGCCTAGGCTCCTTCTGCCTGTTGTTCAAGCCAGCCTCACATACAGAATATTTTGACATTCTTACCAAACCAGCTTCCACTTGGACAAAATTTACTGTGGGCCGCCTATAAAACTGGATGAGGTTCACCTTCCATTTTGTTTATGTCCTGAGAGCTTGACTTTGATCCAGAGAGAGCCTTCTCTCTGGTTTTTCACTTGCCAAAGGACACAGAGTGTCAGGTCTGCATTTGGAGATGGCCAACCCTTAGGATGTGACCCAAGAAACAAGACACATGAGCCTCACATTCCTACCAAATTTTCCAGGTCTCATGGGGTTAGTTAAGTCTCAATCCTCTCCTACTCTTGGAAAAAGTCCTACTAATTCTTGTGCCTATCTTTCTAAATGACATAGCTTAACAAAGGATAATTTGGGCAGTGCTTACCTTGGAGATTTTTTGAGATCGGTAAACTGCTTTATTTACTTACACTAGTTAAGAGAGGATCCTGCACATCTCAAAGAGATTGGAGTGCTTATTTTGATTGGTATGATATGGCTTCTAAAAGACAGAATAATTCCAATATTGCCTCTCTAACAGATTCTTTAAAACACACACAAGACAGGGTTAAATCCTCAACTTCAGGAGAAGTAACTGCTAGTCTTTTTACTCTCATAGCTCTATGCATGTATGTCATGTGTGTATATGTCACATTTTTTATCCTCTGGGTAGTGTTACCAAATTAGATTATAATATCCTTTCAAGGAGCTTTATTTTGATTGATTTAAATATAAATATGTATTTAAAAATTTAATAGTCTCAGCACTCCCAGAAATTAATAAAAATGAATTTTTAATGACAAAAATTTACTTCAACAGTAATTATGTTTTCAGTACAACAGCATAAATACCATTTTAAAGATCTTTTTAGTAACTTGAAATCTTGGATTTAGGCTAAATTAAGCAAGTTGTACTATACGGATTCTGTTCAAAATAGTAATTTTGTTCCAATGTAAAAAATCTAGTTGTTCTAGAATGAGAACAAAGAATGTGTGGGGCAAATCTCTATGTGTATGAAAAGTATAAGGTTAGTGGTAAAGGGATATTCTTATAGTCAAAGCTGACTAAGACTTGATAGGATTTTTTGAAATTTCTAGTATCAAATAGTATACAAAGCTAGAATTTGATTTTCTCTTTGCTAAAATGATAAAATTTTCTTTAATTACTGGGTTGCTCTTGGGAAGATCTTGTAAAAGCCTATCTTTATCTTCTTTGAGATCTTCCTGAAGGCAAAGATGCTATGTCTTATCAGAATAAATTTCTGATCTCATGTTGATCTTATCATGTCCTCAATTGTTTAGGAAAATCCAAATCATCTCACTTATGAAAAACCAGAGGGTTTTTTTTTCCCCCATAATCATATGTCCTCCTATAATTACTTTAAAAATGTTTTTATTGTCACTTTGGTTATATAGATATCCAAGTATTTTTCTGTTACCTGTGATTCTATTTAACCAAATGTTAAAACCTCTCAAAATCCAATCCTACACAATATCTTTGTACATGAAATTTGTCTTTTCACATTTCCTAGCAGGGTCTCAGAAAAGTCTCAAAATATTTGTTTTCTTTCTATTTGTAAACAGAAAGGCATACAAATTATTAGATTTATTTGAAATGTTATGAGTCACATGGGAAGTATTATCAAATCATAAGCGAGCCTTGCAAAAGTTTAGGACTTCAAGAACAGAGGAATTCACTCAAATCTGTGGATACTACAGGTGAAATCTGGTGGCGAGTTCTTGGCTTGGTTTCCTAGCTTTGAGAGATTTTTACAAACTCAACCTGAGTTTTCTTATAAAAACATTCAGCAAAGCAAATTTAAGAGGCCGATATGATAAATTGTCATTCTTGCTGTACCTATGTAAATACTTATGACCAATCTTACTGTTATGCATTGAATTAAGTCTAGTCTGGAAGGAGCTTGAATCTCACAAGTGTTTTGTATCTGTTGCTAAACAAAAAGTTGACTGTTCAAAACCACGCAGTGACACCACACAGCAAAAGGCCTGATGATCTGCTTCCTTAAACATTATAAACAAGAAAACCCTATGAAGTCGTACTCTGTAAACATAGGGTCATCATAAGACTGACTCTGACTGGACAGCAGCTAACAACAACATGTAGTCTGGAACGCAATCTAGAAGGTAAGCCCCATACTCCAGTTTGTGCTCAGGGCTGTATTTAGCAACAGTCAAGGTAAGTATCCATTTCTTTGATATTTATTTTGAACTTCAAATATCTTCACTCCCTCCATATTTCAGGAGAATAGTCCTGTGAAGTATGGAATGTTGAGGCCAGTATGATCCAAAGTCAGTGACTCTCACAAATCTTTTGGCTGAGTAAGCTAGTTAAAATGAGACAGAAAGAAGCCATGAAAGGACTTGGCTCCCCTGGCTGGTTGTGGAGTAGAGCACAGCCAGCAATGCAGGGAGGAGCCAGGGCCATGGTTCTCTTCCAGAAAGGGAAGTACACTCTCTACCTGGGCTATCATTGGCTGTCCCTCCCACCTGGGGTTATAAAATAGTGATTCTGAGTGTGTGTGAGGCACTTGCAGCCTCTATTCTGCCTTCTGCTCCACCTTGGTGTTGGGTTCTAGGATGGATAAGCGCCTCTTCCTGCTACTGCTGGGCCTCTCCTTGTTGTTGGGCTTCCTGCAAGGTAAGCTTCTGGGGGTGTCTGGAAGGATAGTGGGGGCTGGGTCTAGGCAAGCAGAACCCACACAGGTAGCTACGGATTGTTAGTCAATGGGAAAGTGAGGAGTGAGGTGCAAGGATAGTTCTGACCTTCCCCTTAGAGATGGTGTCCACAGCCTCCATCCCATCCCTACTTGTTTTCCTTCTCCTGTGCCTCCACCCTCCTTTGCTTCCTCCTTCACTTTTCGCCCAAATTTGCTCCTTTTCTTTTCTTCCTCCTTTCTCCCCTATTTTACTTCAGGCTCAACCCACTTCCCATGTTAGTACTGTCCTAGTGAAGTCACTGGACCAACACTCCAATTTGGTATTAAAAAGAAATAAAATTTATTGAATGAATGAACCACGGGAATGTATGCATTTAGTTTGGCTGTAACTGTATGCTCTGCCTTACAGACAAAACAAAGATATTTAACAAGTAGAGTGAGTACAGGTAACAGTTTCACATCAAAGCAATGGTAGGAAAGGAGGTGAGATTTACAAGGGTGGCAGTCAATGGTAAGACTTTCTTTACATCAGTTTCTACTGTAACACAAATCTCTCATACCTGACACAATGTAATGAGGGCAATACTTCTAAGATGAAAAGTATAAACAATTTTGACATGAAAGTTTAGTGATATAGTCGCAGCTTGGCAACTTAATTGGCATCTTTGGATACACAACTCACCATTAGTTGGTGTTGTGTTGTTGTTAGGTGCCGTCGAGTCAGTTCCAACTCATAGCGACTCTATAGGACAGAGTGGAACTGCCCCATAGGGTTTCCAAGGAGCAACTGTGGATTTGAACTGCGGACCTTTTTGTTAGCAGGCTAGGTCTTAATCACTATGCCACCAGGGCTCCGGCCATTAGTTATTAGAGCATAAATAAAGTGATAATGCCTAGGTATTTTCTGAGGAACTTCTTTTGAGGTGGTTAAAACAATATGTTTATCTATAGGCTGTAATTTACTTTAACCACTAAGTGAAGCTTTTTCTAAGTCCAGCATCAAGAACTCTCTTAACATAAACAGCACAACTGAGCTTTGTTTTCCAAATAGCAAACTTTAGCAGAAGTCTAATGGTTATCAGGAGTGTAGAAGTAAAACCTTCATTTTAATTTCACAATGGAGTGCTTAATTTTAGTCCTGAAATCCCCCCAATTACACCTACTGGCAAATTACACCTACTCAGCATTGGTAAGGTCCTCACAAAGTACTATTTCATGATACTCCCGAATTCCTCAAGCTTTCTTTCTGAGAGCCCTAAATTTGAGTTGAAAGAGAACTAGGAAGGTTCTTTGTGGGTGATGAAGACAGATGATGAGAGTTGTTTTGAAAGGACTGACAGGGGGTTCTCAGGTCACAGGATATGAGCCTGGGGGAGGTGCATGTAGATCATGATTTTTCTCTCCAGTCCATTTCAGGAAGCCTGAGTACCTGTGAGTATAGAAATTCTGTCTTTGCTTGGGCACAGGCCTTGCCCCAGAGGCACACATGATTCCTCTCCACAGAGGTCCTTGGTGCATGCCCCCCGAAGATGCAGGATAGGCTCCACTGATTTAAGCCAACGACAGAGAAATCAACCCACACTTTTAGCACAATAATCTATGCCAATGCATATGGGGACCTCACCATAGTTTACGCCAGGTGTGAACCAGGTGGCAGGCACCATCTCCTGATCAGCAGCAAAACTGAGCCCAGAAAGAGCCTCATTATACTGCTTTTGACTTTCCAGCTCTACAGTGTTACAAGTGTGCTTATGTCAAAGCTGATGGGAATTGTTTAGGAGGAAGAACCATCTGCCGTGCCAGGAATGAAGAGATGTGCATGCGGAAGAAGTACTACGATGGTAGGTGGGGAATGAGAAGGCCTCTTGGCATGAACCTTGCCAAATTTTCAGCAAGGTGGCTCTCTCTGGAGCTGGGAAGGGGCCAGAGCGGAAAGTGAGAGAGGATTTTTTTTCTCCTAAAGAGTTGGGACAGGGTCCTTTGGTTCTAGTGATGTATTGCCACTGACCCTTAATGGGACCAGTAAACCTATCAGGAGAAAAATAGTTTTCTGAAGGATCTCTGGGCCCTGGGTTCTCCAAGATCATTAGGCAAAAGGATGCTGTTAGATTCTGAGGAATGACAGGAATTGGGCTATAAACATTCCAGTGGGGCTAGTTTGTGGTAGGGCCCTTTGGGAAATGATAGCTCAGTAGGAAGGATTCGGGGCAGGGGGAGGTTGACCTACCAGGAGCCCATCTCAGTCATCTCAGTCCCTTCTCACCAAGCAGCTTGACACCCAGGGCAACATGCTGTTTAACCTCACTCATTGAATCACTGATTCTTCCTCTTCCAACAAATGTTTATTGCTTACCTCTTAGGTGGCAAATGGTTGCCTTCCTGGAGATGACTTGGAAGCAGAAATTAGGGATCACCTTTTCTTGTCTTTCTTCTCCAGGTAGAAAGGTCTTGTTTGGATTCCAGGGCTGTCGGATGAAGTGCAGCAACATGACCACAGTGAGAAGAGCTTTGCTAGTGGTTACTTCATGCTGCGAAAAGAGGAGTTTCTGTAATAGGTTTTAGAGTCTTCAATATTGATCCTGAGCCTTGATGCTCCAGTTCCGCCATTCTCTATTCTCATGTGTAAACCTCAAAGACTGGACTTTCTTTCCGCTGCATTGTCCAAGCCCTCAAACCTGCTCCTAACCAGCTACAAGTGTTTGAGTTTTAATAGCTCAATCTATCCAATAGCTGCTTTTTCCCTCTCATCATCTGTGGTGATCTATCCTTTCTTGGATTCTAGTCTCTCCCTCGCTTTGTTCCTTTTTTCTGCATAATTTGTTTTAAATTTGTTAAGGTTTGTTTTATGGCCACTGCTATGAACTGAATTATGTCCCCCAAAATAAATGTTATAATTCCTAACCTCTATGCCTGTGGTTATAATCCCCTTTAAGAATGGGTTGTCTTTGTTATGATAATGAGGCAGGATTAGTGTAGGATGTATCTTGAGTCAATTTCTTTTCAAATACAAAAGAGATTAAACAAGGCAGCAGAGCATAGATAAAGTAAGATGGAAGCTAAGACATATGGAGATCTGCAGTGCACCAGGAAGCCGAAGTAGAAGAGACAAGGACCTTCATCCAGAGACAACAGAGAAAGGCTTCCTCCTGAACTGATGCTCTGAATTCCAATTTCTAGCCCTCTAAACTGTGAGACAATAAACTTCTGTGTGCTAAAGCATCCACTTGTGGTATTTCTGTTATAGAAGCACTAGTTAACTGGAGTCCCTGTGAGTTGAAATTGACTCGAAGGCAATGGGTTAGGTTAGGTTAGGATAGACAGGCACAGTATAGTCTACTTTCATGAATGTTCCGGAACAGTTAAAAGGAAAGAATTTTCTACTACTGCTATGTATTCTACAAATGTCAATTAGGACTAGTCATTTGACAGTGTATTTATGTATTTAGATATTCAATCCAATGTTTTTTGTTTTTTTTTTTGTCAACCTGTTCTATTGATTACTGAGTGAAGAGTTTTGAAATCTCTAGCTATTGTTATGAATTGATCTATTTCTCCCTTTCCATTGGTGTTGCTTTACGTATTTTGTGATTCTTTTGTTAGTGCATAAAACATTCAGGATAATCTTGAATGTCTTCTTGGTGGATTTTTCTTGTTATCATTAAGTAATGTCCCTCTTTATCTCTGGTAATATTCATTTTCCTGATAATATAGCTACTCCAGCTTTCCTTAGATTAGTATTTACATGATACATCTTTCTATATCCTTTTACTCAGTCCATCTATCTATCTATCCATCTATCCATCTGTCTATCTATATCTTTATATTTAAAGTAGACTGTTTTTGAACACAGCATATAGATGGTCCTGGTTTTTTATACAATTAGAGAACCTCTGTGTTTAAATTGGTATGTTATAATTTTCACTTTTAATGTAATAATTGATATGGTCGGAGTAAAATCTACCATATTGCTAGTTGTTTTCTATTTTTCCCAAAGAAAAATATAGTCACTTTTTATGTCTTCTTTTAGATTTTGTATTTTTTGTGATTTCATTTTATCTCCATTATTATTGGCCTATTATTTATACCTCTTTTCTAAAATGTTTTAGTGGTTGCCAAGGCTTATGGTATATATCTGTTACTTATCATAATTTACCTTAAAATAATATTATACCACTGCACATAAAGGGAAGAAACTTATAAAAGTATACTTCCAATTTCTCCCTTCCTTTTCTTCATGCTATTGTTATTATATATTTTACTTTTACATGTACTAAACATCTCACAATACATTGTTACTATTTTTACATTAGATAACCAATTATTTTTGGAGAATTTAAAAATAAGTAAAACAGTGTCTTTTCTATTTACTTTCATTTATGCCATTTCTGGTGCCCTTCATGTCCTTGTGTAGACACAAGTTTCTATTTGCTATCATACTCCTATCTGAACAATGTCCTAAACATTTCTTGTAATACATTGCTGGGAATGTATCTCTCTCTCTCTCTCTTTTAGATAAATCTTTATTTTACCGTCAGTTTTAAAACTATGCTAGGTATAGAATTCTGAACTGGAGATTTTTCTATCAATGTTTGAAAGCAGTCACTCCATTGTCTACTGGATTGCATAGTTTCTAATGAGTATTCTGGTATAGTTCCAATTTTTTTTTTTTTTCCTCAGTGCATAAAGAGCTTTCTTCTCTTTCTGTTCTCAAGATTTTCCCTTCATCTTTAATTTTCAGCAGTTTGATGATGCTTTTTGTTTTGGTATTTATCCTGTTTGAGATTCCCTCAGTTTCTTGGAACTGTGTTTTAATGGTTTTCATTATTTTTGGAAGATCATGGCCATTGCCTCTAAGTATATACTGCTTGATCCTATCTTTCTTTTACTCGTGAGAAAACAATCACATATATCAGACTGTTTCATATTACGTGTGTCCAGCTATTTTTATCTAACATTGGGCATTGTGTGTAGAAGAGTAGAGACTGAGGTAAAAAGTATTGATGCCCAGAAAAGGACATGTCTCTTCCGTGCACACATTTAGTGTTAGGATTTGTCTCAATGTAGTCAGGAGCTGTGGTAGGTTGTTCTTTGTTGTTGCTATCATTTCTTTTAGTGCATCACAATCTTCAAATTCGTCTAGTGGTAGGTTGTTGTTTTATTGCACGTACGAAGATGTCAGGTGTGCTGGAAGGTTTTTCTTCATGTTCATCTCCTCATCAGCTTTCAGTTATCCCTGCATGACTGCACCACAGAAGAGATCTCTGTCATGGTTTGAACTGTGTCCCCCCAAAAATGTGTGTATCAATTTGGCCAGGCCATGACTCCTGGTACTGTGTGATTTTCCTGTATGTTGTAAACCTGCCTCTATGATGTTAATGAGGGAGGATGGGTGGCAGTTGTGTTAGTAAGGCAGGACCTGATCTACAAGACTGGATTGTGTCCTGAGGCAATCTCTTGAGATATAAAAGACAGAAGTGAGCAGTGAGACAGGGGACCTCATACCATCAAGAAAGCAGTGCCGGGAGCAGAGCGCATCCTTTGGACTGGGGTCCCTGTGCCGAGAAGCTCCTAGTCTGGGGGAACACTGATGAGAAGGCCGAGAGAGAAAGCCTTCCCCTGGAGCTGACACCCTGAATTTGGACTTTTAGGCTACTTTGACTGTGAGGAATTAAACTTCTCTTCAATAAAACCATTCACTTGTGGTATTGACAATCTCTCACCAAGCTATTGCTCTTCTCTCAGCAGTGCACCACTTCTGCTTGCTATTCAGTGCTAAGCTTATGGCTGACACAAAGGATTCTCTGTTTTCCTGGTTCAGCCACAGTTGAACGTATACTAAAATGAATGAGAAGAATTTATCAAAGAATGTGAGCTGAATAATATAAGCACATTTTCCTCACATGAAATGAGACTTACATCTTCAAATAGAAAGAGTTTACCAAATGTCAAGTATGATAAAAAAAAAAAGAACCCACTGACGCATATTGTGAAAATTCAGGGTTCCAAGTGGAAAGAAAAGCTGCTCTACTTTCCAACAAGGACAAAAACACCAAAAAACAAGCTTGTTGCCATCAAGGGTGATTCTGACACATGGCAACACCATGTGTTTCAGAGTAGAACTGCTTAATAATGTTTTCTTGCCTCTATTTCTATGGAAGCAAATTGCGAGACCTTTCTTCTGCAGTATGTTGGGTGGGTTCAAACACTCAACCGTTACGTTACCAGTTGAGCACAAACATTTGTGCCACAAGGGGACCTTTCCTAGAGAGACAGAACAGAAAAACTATAAAGAAATGAGAATAAAATCAACATTGTTCTCAGTAGCAGCCCTGGAAACTGGACATTCTCATGGGGTCTTCCAGATTTTAAGATTACAAAGGAAAGGTGTCAAGGATTGAATGTGTCTCCCCAAAATTTGTGTCAACCTGACTAGTCCATGATTCTCAGTATTGTGCAATTGTCTTCCATTTTGTGACCTAATATAATTGTCCTCCATTTTGTGTTATTGTGTAATTATCTTCCATTTTATGTGTTGTAAATCCTAAGCCTCTTTATGTTGATAGGGCAAGATTAGTGTGGGGTGTATGCCCTTACAAAAAGGTGTAACTCAAGTCAGAGTCTTTCTCAGGTTATGCCCTTACTCAAGTCACTGCCTTATGTCACCACCTTACTCAAGTCACACCCTTTCTTGATTCACACCTTCTATCTTCCAAGAGATAAAAGCAGAGAGAAGTGAGTGAGGGGACAAGGAACTAACTACCACCAGAAAGAACAGCCAAGAGCAAAGCACATCTTTGTACTCATGGTCCCTGTCCTGAGATCCTCCAGACCCAGGGGAAGATTCATGCCAAGACACATGGACATCTCAAAGGAACGCCAAGCTCACAGATGTCGAAAAGAGACAAGGATCTTCACCCAGAGCCAACAGAGATAGATAGCCTTAGAGCTGGGTGTTCTGAATTTGGACTTCCAGACCCCTAAACTGTGAGAAAATAAATTTCTCTTTATTAAAGGTATCCACTTGTGGTATTTCTGTTATAGCAACACTAGATAACTAAGAAAAAAAGGTATTTCTGTCTTCCTATCCTCAGAGACAACTCAAACACAAGGAGAATGAGAGTCAAATTCCATACTTTAACTTACAGGGAAAAAAAGCACATGTAATATCACAATATGAAACAGGAAGATGGAAAACCAATGAAGGAGTGAGAAATGACTTGACAGGAGGAGACATGGAAATGTAAGGGTCTGCAGAAGGTGTATAAGAAGAACCCAGTGAGGCTTAGAAATGGAGCCATCAGGAACTACAAAGGTGGGATAAGGCTATAGCCTAAAAAAAAGGGAGGAAGTCCATTCTCTACCACACCCCACATAAGAGGATAATTGCTTCCTCCTCTTATCCCTCAAACAAAAACCCAAACCTTTTACCATGGAGTCGGTTCCATCACATAGCAACCCTATATGTGATGTGGTTAAGCACTCAGCTTCTCATCAAAAGGTCAGTGGTTCAAACCCACCAGCAGCTCCACAGGAGAAAGATGAGGCAATCTGCTTCTGTAAAGATTACTGCCATGGAAGTTCTACTTTATCATATATGGTCACTTTGAATCTTTTCCCCCTAGAAACAGAGAAATTTATTCACAGAGCTACAGATGCTGGACCCCAAGTAGAACTGGAGACAAGATGAAGTGACAGCCTGTAATAAGGATGAAATGGAAGTCTAAATAGAGAATAGTTATGACCCTATTCACCCTCCATCTAAACAAAACCCAAAACCAAACATACTGCCTTAGAGTGGATTTCAACTCATAGCCACCCAATAAGACGGAGTACAACTGCCCCATAGAGTTTCTAAGGCTCTAAATATTTAGAGGAGCAGAAGGTGGGTGGGAATCACCAACCTTCTGGGTCATAGCTGAGCACTTTAACCACGATGCCACCAGGGCCCCTGAGCCCAACATTACTGGTCCCAGAATGCTGGAGAGACTGCTCTTCTCATGCAAAGAGGAGTTGGGCCCGGCTACCACCGCTGACTGCTCTGACCAGGATCACAACAGAGGGTTCTGGACAGAGCTGGAGAAGGATGTAGAGCATAATTCTAACTCACAAAA
>NW_004444024.1:2274582-2299884 GCF_000243295.1 Trichechus manatus latirostris | reverse complement strand
TTAAAAAAAAAAAAAAGCTCTGCCCTTGCTCACAGAGCTTCCCATAAGCTTTTCAACCTCAGTATTAAATTTCAAAAGCAGAATCCTGCTACATTTTAGGATATATTTCGATAGGAAAGACAAAACCAAAATAAACACTTTTTTTTTAAAGCAACTTAGATGAACATAAAACAAGAAAAATCTTCTTTTTAATGGCAATATATTCGGAACTAATCATAAGCATTTTTAATTAATAATAAATTTGGAAAGTAATGTTGAACAAAACCCACAGATATTGAAGATAAATAAATAAATAAATAAACTATAAAACAGCATGGTAGATAGTAGAGAAGGCCTGAGTTTGGGAGTCAGACTTGACTCTTCTCTTTCTCTTACAATCCATATCCTGTCCATTTACAAATTCTGTCAACTTTGCCCTCAGCACCTATCCAGCATTGGTCCTTTCACAACCTCCAGTACTACCCCTACCCCTGGTACAATAACCATCATCCTTTACCTACAACACTGCAACAGCCTCCTAGTTTCCCTGCTTCTAGGCTGCTGTACCTCCCATTTAAGCCATAGTTTGTTCTCCACAACTGCAGCCACATGGCTTCTTTTAAAAGATAGGCGGATCAGGTCATTCCTCTGCTGAACACCTCTCCTTGGCTTCCCATTGTCCTCAGAGTGTAGCTGAAATTCTTAAAGGGGTCTGCAAAGCAATACAAGATTTGGGGTCTCATTACCTTTCTGATCTAATTTTCTAATCTCCCAGCTCCAGCAGATCTTGGCCTCCTTGCTATTCTTCAAAACCACCAGCAAAATACTCCTTCAGAACATTTGCACTTTCTTTTCCTTCTGTCTTGAAAACTTTCTCTAGGTAGCTTCCAACTTCACTCTATCATGTCTGCAGGTCTCTGATCAAATATCACCGTTTCAATGAAGTCTGCACCCAGAAACCATAGCAAGATAACATCGTTTGTGCTAGTCTTTGTCAGTTATAGCAAAGAATCCCATGAGCGGCATTATGTCAATCTTAGCAATGTCTGTCTGATATGATATTAGATAATATACCAAGCAGAGACAATTTTCAAGAGTTTCTTTCATTAAGAATGAAAAATTAGTAACAACTATAAATACCAAGAGGCAATATTATTTGTACATTTATGTTTTCAATATCATGTAGCGTCCTTAGGCAAACACTTTTTAAAAAGCACTAAAAATTCACCCATATCCATTAGCCATTTTAGGGATCTCAAATTTGGTGTGGTAGTCAGCCTCCAAGAGGGCCCCCAGTGATCCTCATCTTATCTGCAGAACACAGTTAGTGGGCTTGATTTGGATTTCAGGTTGGAGTATGCCCTAATTGACAATCCAGCGACATAAGGGAGCCGATGGGAATTCCAGGGTCCTCTACGTGAGGAAGTGGCTGAGATTCAGTGAAGAAAACTGACAGAGAGAAGGAAGAATTGGAACTAGGTCAGAGAGGGCCTGGGGTGAGTTAGTAAGAAAACTGCCACAAGGTATTGGAGACTCAGACCCAGTTTGTCTCAAGTGTTTCAAAATTGTGACAACAAGCATCCCCTGTTTTAGTGATTCAAATGAGTGAAGTTAATAAAAAGACAAGAACAGAAGAAAGAATGGTGGATTGTTCATGCAGGACACTGTAACATTTGAAAGAATCTAAAGCTTTAAAAGACTTGCTTTGGAAGCAAAAGCCTTTCTTTTTAGGGGGAATAACATTTTCTGTAATTACTGGGTTGCTCTTAGGAAGAGCTTGTAAAAGCTTATCTTTATCTTCTTTGAAATCTTCCTGAAGGCAAAGATGCTATGTCTTATCAGAATAAATTTCTGATCTCATGTTGATCTTATCATGTCCTCAATTGTTCAGGAAAATCCTAATCCTCTCACTTATAAAAAAACAGAGGTATTTTTTTTTTTAAATATAATCACATTTCCTCTTATAATTACTTTAAAAATGTTTTTGTTGTCACTTTGTTTATATAGATATCCAAATATTTTTCACTATGACCTGTGTATTCTATTTAACCAAATGTTAAAACCTCTCAAAATCTAATCCTACATGGTATCTTCATACATAAAACTTGTCTTTTCCCATTTCCTAGCAGGCTTTCAGAAAAGTCTCAAAATATTTGTTTTCTTTCTATTTGTAAACAGAAAGGCACTACAAATTATTAAATTTATTTGAAATGCTATGAGTCACATGCGGAGTGTTATCAAATCATAAGAGGGCCTTACAAAAGTTTAGGACTTCAAGAAGAGAGGAACTCCGTCAAATCTGTGGCTACTACAGGTGAAATCTGGCGGCAAGTTCTTGGCTTGGTTTCCTAGCTTTGAGAGATTTTTACAAATTCAACCTGAGATTTCTTATAAAAACATTCAGCGAAGCAAATTTAAGAGGCCTATATGATAAATTTTCATTCTTGCTGCACTTATGTAAATATTTATGACCAACCTTATTGTTAAGGATTGAATTGCATCTAGTCTGGAAGGAGCTTGAGTCGCACAAGTGTTTTGTACCTGCTGCTAAAAAAAAGTTGGCAGTTCCAAACCATCCGGTGGCCCCAAAGAGTAAAAGCCCTGATGATCTACTTTCTTAAATATTATAAACAAGGAAATCCTATGGAGTAGTAATCTGTAACACGTCGGGTGGTCATGAGTACGACACTGACTGGACAGCAGCTAACAACATCTAGTCTGGAATGCAACCTGGAAGGTAAGCCCCACACTCCAATTTTACGCTCAGGGCTGTATTTAGCCTCAGTCAAGGTACATATCAATTTCTCTGATCTTAACTTTATTTTGAACTTCAAATGTCTTTACTCCAACCATATTTCAGGAAAATAGTCTTGTGAAATATGGAATGTTGAGGCCAATATGATCCAAAGTCAGTAACTTACTTGAATCTCACAATTTCTTTGGCTGAGTAAGGCAGACGTGATTTTCCCATATTAAAGCTAGTTAAAATGAGACTTGGTAAGAATGTCAAAATAGCCTGTATGTGAGGCTGGCTTGAACAACCGGTGGAAGGAGCCTAGGCCTGTGTTCTGCCCCATAATTCTCCTTTTCATGACAAACAACACTTTTAGACAGCATAATACAAAATGGTAACTACAGCACAAAGAAATTAAAGCATATTGTGTTTATTTAAGCAGTTAACCTGTGTGCACACAGGCAGATCTCTCTTGTTCAAACAAACAGCGAGACTCATCTCAGGCCAGTTACAGCAAGTTTTTTAAGTAGGAAAGAGAGGAAATACAGAAGAAATTTAAGTAAAAGAGCTAACCTTAGCATGATTAATTTGATTCATGCTCCATGTCCTTCCTGAAGTTAGTTGATATTGGCCTCCAGGTGGTGTTTGTGGCCTGGCCAGCCTCTATTCGTTTGCACAAATTATCAGGTGTTGTCAGAAGATTTCAAATAATAGAAAGACCTCAGTTACTCAAGAAATTCCAAGGATTACTTCTCACGAATGCAACCATCGAGAACAATGATGACTGCTCAAAGCATGTTATAACATGGACGGAACTGGAGGGCATAATGCTCAGTGAAATAAGCATATAAGGACAAATATTGTGTGATTCCTCTTTTATAAGAAGACAAGAATAGGTACATAGAGAGAGACCAATGTTCAATGTTACTGGGAAGAGGGTAAAGTATGCTTTATATTGTAAAGACTTGTTAATTTTTTTTGGTGAGGGAAAAGTGGCACTGAATGTGGATGTAGTGAGCACAGCACAACCAAAGTAAATTGAGTGTTCTGAGCACATATGGATGGATATAGGCATATTGGTATATGGGGTTTGTACAGGTGTGTACATAGGTGAGAACAGATAGAAGTATATATAGGTACGTGTAAATACAAATATGTGGATGCAGGCACAAAGATTCATGGAAGACACAAATATGGATGCCACATAGACAACCAAATACCTTCCAAAACTGGTTTTCTGGGTTCGAGAGCTTAGGACCATTATCTCATGGGAGAACTCAGTCAATTGGCATACTATAGTTTACAAATATCATGATCGGCGTCCTAGTGAAATGAGTAACATCTGGGGTCTTAAAAGCATGCAAGTGGCCATCTAAGACACAATAACAGGTCTTCCCTTGCCAGGAGTAAACAATAAGAGGGTAACCATCAGTCAGAGAAGAAACAAGTCTACATGAGCCACAAACTCATCTACCCTGAGATCAGAAAAACTAAATCATAGCCAGCTACCACCACTGACTGTTCTGCCCTGGGTCACAATAAGATCCCAGAACTTTTCTCTTCATCATAAGTTGTTAGTTTCAGGGAAAGGTTAAGAGTTTAAGTAGGGGAGATGGTCATTTTTCTTTAATAGACATATATTATCATCACTATTTTACAGAGGAGAAAAGGAGGTTCTGAGCCACTGTGTCTTGTTAATCCAGTTTACTTGACTCAACATCTCATAGTTACTGAGACTATTTAAAGTACTGGGAGTACTAGGGTAGATGATAAGGGCCAATTTGGGAAAAGTCTTCTATGCCAACGTAATGTTTGTACTTCATTAGGTGCACTAGTAACTTAGTTTCTTAGTGCTGCTGTAACAGAAATACAAGTGGGTGGTTTTTATAAACAGAAATTTATTTCCTCACTGTTATGGAGACTAAAAGTCTAAATTCAGGGAACTAGCTCTAGCAGAAGTTTCCCTCTCTATCTACCTTGGAGGAAAATCCTTGTTTCAGCTTATCTAGCTCTGGAGTTCTCCTTCCTTGGAGATTTCCACATGGCACCTATCTTTCTTCCATTTGTGCTCACTTGTTTGTGTCTATGTTGCTCTTTATATGTCAAAGTGTTTAACTTTAAGACATATTCTACAGGGTTATGTTCTCATTAGCATAACCAAGATTCCCAAATGACATAATATGCATGGGTAGAGGTGCTTGATTTTCAGTACTATGGTGGAGAAACTAATGGGTTCACAAGACTGCAAACCCAAGATGGAGTGCAACAGAAATTAAATACATAGGTCCTGAGTGGTCTGAAGGACTATTATGGGTTTTCTTTGGAGTATTGCTAATGTTCTGTGTTCTCATTTCCAGATGTAAGGAATCTTTTTCTTGTATCTTAAACTATCTCTCATAACAATTGAGTAGACTATGTTTCTGTAACCAGAAATGAAACATACGTCTTTTTCTCCCTGCCTGTGTCCTCCAGAAATGGAAAATGCTTAACAAGTATTTGTATTTTCATCACAATGTAATTATATACATAAGTTCTATAAGCATCTGTCCTCCATGCTAACAGGACGTAATTGGAAACATTGGTTACATCACCATGCTTTGCTTGGTGTGTCATATTTTAAAATGATGCCCTTAGTGTCAGATATGACCAGACACTTTTAAGGAACTAAGGTTGACTTTATGCAGCCAATTGTTACAAAATCCTCCCAGGAAAACTGGCTTGATACCTAGCTTGCAGGTATCCCAGCCTTACAAGTGAATAATAAAGGTCACTTCCTGACAGTTTGGGAACATCATGATATTCTGGGACCTTGAGAGGAAAGGAAATCTGCCAAATCTATGTGTGTTGTTGTGTATCTTTGAGTTGATTTTGACTGGTAGCATCCTTATTAGACAGAGTTTCTTTGGCTTTAATCTTTATGGGAGCAGATTACCTGGTCTTTTCTTCTGTGGAACGGCTGGTGGGTTCGATTCATAGGTATTTTGGTAGGCACTGAGCCCTTAAATATTGTACCACCATGGATCCTTAAATCTGTGAGTACTACAGGTGAAATATGGTGGCTAGTTCCTGGCTTGGCATCTTAACCTTGATGGGTGTTACAAATTTAACCTGAGATTCCTTATGAAAACTTCCAGCAGAGGAAATGTAAAAGGCCAAAAGATAAATTACCATCCTTGGTGCACCATGTACATAACTATAACCAGCCTTATTTTAAGATCAAAAACAACCGTGCTTTGAAATTATATTTGATCAAAAAGAGGGTGACTGTACAGAGACGTTGCTAAGATTCACATATTGTCACTGATGGGATTCTTTAGCATAACTGACAAAGACTAGCACAAATGATGTTATGTTGCTATAGTTTTTGGGTATAGATTTCATTTAAAAGGTGATAATTTGATCAGAGACTTGAAGACATGGAGGAGTGAGGTTGGAGGCTACCTAGAGAAAGTTTTCAAGGCAGAAGGAATAGAAAGGGAAAATACTGTGAAGTAGTATTTTGGTGGTGGTTTTGAAGAATAGCAACGAGGCCAAGATCTGCTGGAGTGGGGAAATTGTTCTGAGCTTTCAGTAAAGAAATTCTCTTATAGGTGATGTTCATGTCTTGTGGAGTCATCTGGGTCTCAAGCAGAAGGTGTCAGCTCACTGAGTGCAGCACTACTCTGAGATGCAAGTGAGGAACAGAGGCACCCAAGTGCGAAGCACAGTGAAGCAGGGACTACAGGGAAAGGATCAGAAGACCCACAAACGAGGAGCGATATAAGACAGAAAGAGTATGAAAGTTGCATATTTTAAGGATTCTGCCCTCTGAAAAATAGGGCATACAGACCGAAGAAGAGAACCTAAACATTTAGGTTCCATATTTATAAAGGGGATAATAATTCCTACTTGTCTACTTTGTTGGGTTGTTTTGTGAAGATGCTTTCTAATGGTCTAAGTGTTACTGCAAATATTATATAGTTGTTCCCATACTTTTGTACCTACTCCGATCCTGAAAATGCATGTGAAATAGAAATGTGAGAATGAGCTTATTTGTTAGAACCAAGTTTCCATTCCTAGGTAAATAAAAATATTATCAAAATCCTAATTAAACTTCATTGTGTAGACACCATTTTTGATACTATGTTTATTTCCAGCACTTCTAGCAATTTCCTTAAATTCAACTACCTCCACAATTGTTTAGGAACTGTTTAAATAATCAAAACACAAAGAAATTGAAAAGTAAGTTTTATTTTGAGCAGTCATTCTATACGCATGCAGGGAGATCATTATTTTTCTAAAAACAAGTGGCTCTAAATAAGCTAGTTACAACTGATGAAAGCTAAATCTTTAAATTAGCTTAAAATTATAGTATCTGATTATTTCATGATTTAATAAACAATTTGCCAGTTGGAGGAATGTGAGTCTCCCTGCATAAAGTAAATGATCTATGAAGAAGGTAGAGCTAGGGCCATGATACTGACAAAGAGGATATTGTTCTGCATAACAAAAGGAGGAAAATGAAGATTCCAGGAGCTCTGTGGTTCCCAGGGCTCTAAAGAAAAGAGAAAGTTGGAGAGCCTGGAGAGGAGTCTTGAGGGGGAGGCGGTCAGGCAACATGGTGGCATAAAACCCCTCTGCTGAGCCCCTAAATTTTCAAAAACTCTTCTATTCTAAAATGTCTTTTCTTATTTTGGTGGCCAAGTGGTGAATGCCGAAAAGGAGATAAATTTCGTGGGTGCTGAGCAGAGGTATGAGGAAAGTTAACCTCGTTGCAGTTGAGATGATTCCAACTCATAATGACCCTATAGGACAGAGTAGAACTGCCTCAAGGATTTCCAAGGCTGTAAATCTTTGTGGAAGCAGACTGTCACATCTTTCTCCTGGAGAGAGGCTGCTGTGTTCGAACCTCTGACCTTTTGGTTAGCAGCTGAGCTCTTAACAACTGTGCCACCAGTGCTCCTTTGGGGGAATCTAGGGAAGGTGAAATGCCTGTGAGGTCAAGAGACCAGAGAGAGACAGAATTAGAGCCAAGAGCTACCATAAAAATGTAAAGCGATATGCTGATGGATGCCGATATTTTAAATACATCAGAAGCTTTCCTGGTCAGAGGTAAGCAGGTTGATAGCAAAAGGGCTTGGTCTAGTTTGAGATTTCCATTCCGTTCCACCTGTAGACACAGGACCCCTTGGAGGTGGGCCAGCTCCCATAAAGGGAGCCCAGCTAGAGGACAGATGTTACCAGAAATGAGTGGCTTACTAAGAAAGTACAGAGCTAGGGACCTGGAAGAAAGATTTTAAATTGTGCTGCACCTCTCTACAAAGACGTGCTGAACCTGCAGGCCTCTGAAGTTGAGAGGCAAAGGAGGAAGGTTGAGAAGTCTCCCAGGCAACGTGAGTGCCCTGGGACTTCTAGGTCAAGATTCCTACTGTGCACATTGGTTAGAGTTTTAACAATGCCCAAACATTCTAATTATTTCACTTCTGGTTGTTCCCTTTCTATTAAACTAGTTTCCCTTCCCCCCTCACATTCTCATCTTTGTTTTAAGGTAATTGCATGGAGTTTTTAAATTGTAAAGGCACCTCAGCTACTCAAGAAATTCCAAGGATTATTTCTCAGAAAAAAGAGCAAAGGCCAGAATACATTGGGTAAGTTAAATTCTTTGCATAATAAAAATTTTAAGCAAGATTTGATAAACAAATATCATGTCACCAGAAGGGACTTGCACAATTTCATAGTCACTGTGTCTCCACTGTGTCACCTTATTGCTGTTTATTTGCTCTTGGTTGCATTACACATTGGTCAGTGACCTTTGTGAATTTTCCGATGTACTCAGAGGAATCTGTCAACGTCTCTGGTCCTCAGTTTCTCTATTTAACAATGACCTACCTCTTGGTCATACTGTTAAAGACCTTGAGCAAGAATCTCAATCACCATTTAGTAGAGAACTTCATCTGAATGATCTGAAGTCTCATCCTGGCTTTCCATTAGATTTTGTAGACTGATGATGTTGGATACCATTTGTAGTCTTAGTTACCCACATGCATTTAAGATCCTTCAGATTATGCATTTTAGGAAGTCTATCATGGCGAGAGTGACTACGAGGACAATATCCAAGGTTTGAACAATTTCTCTGAGCCAATGACCCCAAGAACCGAGATTTAGACAGGAGAATAAATCCCTTGGACTTTCCATTTTTACTTTGGCCCGTTTGGCTACTTGTTTTGCCTGGGCTTCAGCTTTGGCTACACTTTGACACATTTTGTGCTGAGTATTCTTTATGTACACAGAGCATTGTGACACAATCCAAGTACAAACATCTCCCTGTGAGATAATCACATTACCTAAAGCTAGTCTATTCTGTAAAATCATTTCAGAAATTACAGATAATCCTTTGGATAGGGAAAGTCTGGCTTGTCCAAGCTGTGACAATGAGTCTTTTAATTCTAATGCTACCTTGTCTAACACTATTTGTAATCTTAAAGTGTAACTTCTCATGCTAGAAATTCTAGCACCTGAGACAAAGGAAGTTTTTCCCATAACTAAGCACCCTGTAAGTTTGCTTTCGGTTAAATGCTGTTTCAAACTTCAATTTAGTCTTGCATCTAAACAAGCAATAGTTTGTTCTCTTGTTTCTACAGTCACGGTTTCTCTCATGCTCCTGTTTTTTCTTTTGGGCAAATGATTGTGTACGGACATATAGGGAACAGCATAAGCTATGTAGGAAGAACCAATCCAATTTTCAGGCAGAAAACAAAACCATTAGTCGCCTGCAGTTTACAAAGTGATGTAAAATAGCTCAAAGACAATGACAGGACCAGAATCTGAGAGACCACAAGGGCTTGTTATAATTTTCTATTGAAACATAAAAGTTCTCTCTACAGTCACTCTCTTTTTGATCAAAGTTAATCTCCAAACATGTTTGCTCTTGATCTTAAAATAAGGCTTGTTATAATTATGTACATAGGTGCACCAAAAATGTTAATTTATTACTTTGCCTTTTACATTTCCTCTGCTGGAAGTTTACAGAAGAAATCTCAAATTAAGCTTGTAACACCCATCGAGGCTAAAAAGCCATGCAGGGAACTAGCCACGAGATTTCACCTGTAGTACCCACAGATTTAAGGCTCACTGGGAAGCATTAGGCTGCTAACCCAAAGGTGGCAGTTGGAATCCACCAGCCGTGCTCCTTGGAAACCCTATGAGGGAGTTCTACTCTGTCTTACAGGGTCACTATATGTCGGAATCCACTTGACAATGGGTTTGGTTTTGGTTTTGGTGGTACTATATCTAAGGGCTTGGGGGCTACCAAAATATCAGAGGATCGAATCCAGCAGCCATTCCACAGAAGAAAAGATCTGCCAATCTGCTCTCATAAAGATTAAAGACAAAGAAACCCTATGGGGCAATTCTGCTTTTTCGTATAGGGTTGCTATGAGTCAAAATCGACTGGAAGACACACAACAAAAACACACATTGAATTGGCAGATTTCCTTTCTTCTCAAGGTCACAAAATATCATGAGGTTTCTGAGCCTACCAGGAAGTGAACTTTCTTACTCACCTGTAAGGCTGGGAGCCCTGCAAGCCAAGTATTAGGCCAGTTTTCTTGGGAGGACTTTGTAACCATTGGCTGTAGGAAGTCAACTTCAGCTCCTTAAAAAGGCTGCATAAAGTCAACATTAGTTTCTTAAAAGTGTCTTGGCATATCTGATTCTAAGGGCATCATTTTATAATATGACATTCCAGTCAAAATTTGGTGATATAACTAATGTCTAATATGTCCTGTTAACTAGGAGGACAGAATCTTATGGAGCTTATGTACAGAATTACATTGTCATGAAAATAAGAATACTCATTAAGAGTTTTCCATTTCTAGAGGAATCAGGCAGGGAAGGAAAGGTAAATGTTTCATTTCTGGTTACAAAAACATAGTCTACTAAAATAAAAGAAAGAGATTCCTTATATCTGGAAATGAGAACATTTAACATCAGGAATACTCAAACCAAAACCCATAATAATCTTTCAGATCACTGAGGTCTATGTATTTAATTTCTGTTGCACTCCATCTTGGGTTTGCAGTCTTGTGAACCCATCAGCTTCTCCATCATAGTTCTGAAAATCAAGCACCTCTACCAATGCATATTATCTCATTTGGGAATCTTGGTTTTGCTAATGAGAACATATCCCTGTAAGTATGTCTTAAACCTAATCACTTTGAGATATAAATAGCAACATAGACACACAGACAGGGGAGCGCAAATGGTAGATAGATAGGTGCCATGTGGAAAACTCCAAGGAAGGAGGAACACCAGAGCTAGAGAAGCTGAGATAAGCATTTTCCTGCAGGGTGGATAGAGAAGGAGCCTTCCCCTAGAGCCAGTTTCCTGAATTTAGACTTTTAGTCCGCAAAACATTGAGGAAAAAAATTTGTTTGTAAAAACTACCTACTTGTAGTATTTCTGTTGTAGCAGCACTAAGAAACTAAGATACTGGCCCGCGCAATTAAGTACAACCTTCTCAGTTTGGCATGCAAGTCTTTTCCCAAATTGGCCCTCAAAATCTACCTCAGTACTCCCAGTACTGTAAATAATCACAATAACTATGGGGTATTGAGTCAAGATAAACTGGATTAACTAGATATAGTGACTCAGAACCTCTTTTTCTCCTCTGTAAAATAGGGTTAATAACATTTTGTTGTCAGGTACCATAGAGTGGGTTCTGACTCATAGCGACCCTATGTACAACAGAACGAAAACACTGCCCAGTCCTGCACCATCCTCTCAATCGTTACTATGTTTGAGCTGGTTGTTGCAGCCACTGTGTCAATCCATCTCATTGAGGGTCTTTCTCTTTTCTGCTGACCCTCAACTTCACCAAGCGTAAAGGAACTGATCCCTCCTGATAACATGTCCAAAGTATGTGAGACGTAGTCTCGCCATTCTTTAAGGAGCATTCTTGTTGTACTTCTTCCAAGACAGATTTGTTCATTCTTTTGCCAGTCCACAGTATATTCAATATTCTTCACCAGCACCAGAATTCAAAGGCGTCAATTCTTCAGTCTTCCTTATTCAGCATCCAGCTTTCTCATGCATATGAGGAGATTGTAAACACCATGGCTTGGGTCAGGGGCACCTTAGTCTTCAAGGTGATATCTTTGCTTTTCAACACTTTAAAGAGGTCTTTTGCAGCAGATTTGCCCAATGCAATGTGTCTTTTGATTTCTTGACTGTTGCTTCCATGGGTGTTGATTGTGGATCCAAGTAAAATGTAATCCTTGACAACTTCGATCTTTTCTCCATTTATCATGATGTTGCTTATTGGCCCATTTGTGAGGATTTTTGTTTTCTTTATGTTGAGGTGTAATCCACACTGAAGGCTGTGGTCTTTGATCTTCACCAGTAAGTGCTTCAAGTCCTCTTCACTTTCAGCAAGCAAGCTTGTTAGAGTCTTCCTCCAATCCTGATGCCCTTTATCTTCATATAGTCCAGCTTCTCGGATTATTTGCTCAGCATACAGATTGAATAGGTATGGTGAAAGGATACAGCCCTGATGCACACCTTTCCTAACTTTAATTTATGCAGTATCCCCTTGTTCTGTTTGAACAACTGCTTCTTGATCTATGTACAGTTTCCTGATGAGCACAATTAAGTGTTCTGGAACTCTCATTCTTCGCAATATTAGCCATACTTTGTTATGTTCCACACAGTCGAATGCCTTTGCATAGTCAATAAAACACAGATAAACATCTTTCTGGTATTCTCTGCTTTCAACCAGGATCCATTTGACATCGGCTATGATATCCCTTGGAAATCCTGGTTACATAGTGGTTAAGGGCTACGGCTGCTAACAAAAAGGTCGGCAGTTCAAATCCACCAGGCACTCCTTGGAAATCCTATGGGGCAGTTCTACTCTGCCCTAAAGGGTCACTATGCATCGGAATCGACTCAACGGCAATGAGTTGGTATGATATCCCTGGTTGCATGTCGTCTTCTGAATCCAGCTTGAATTTCTGGCTGTTCCTGATCAATATTCTGCTACAGCCACTTTTGAAAGATCTTCAGCAAAATTTTACTTGTGCATAATATTAATGGTTTTGTTCTGTAGTTTCCACGTTCAGTTGGATCACCTTTCTTGGGAATAGGGATAAATATGGATCTCTTCCAGTCAGTTGGCCAGGTAGATGTCTTCCAGATTTCTTGGCATAGATGAGTGAGCACTTCTAGGGCTTCATCCGTTTATTGAAACATCTCAATTGTTATTCTGTCAATTCCTAGAGCCTTGTTTTTCACCAATGTCTTCAGCGCAGGTTGGACCTCTTCCCTCAGTACCATCAGTTCCTGATCATATGCTACCTCCTGAAATGGTTGAACATTATCCAACTTTTCTTTGTATAGTGACTCTGTGTATTCCTTCCATCCTTAGCAGGTCCTCCTGCCAAGAGCCCAGATCCACTCTAAGCCTCCGCTGCAGCAGCTCAGGACTGCGGATCACGTGATTGGGCTCACCTCCTGCTGCCTGTGTTTCCTCATATAGTCAGACTGTGTCTTGTGACACCTGCAGAGGTGTAAGAAGCAAGAGTAGCCCTCTCCTTCAGTCTATGTCCTGACCACCCCTGCCCATCTGATTATGTCTCCTGCATTCGTCGTAGGCCCTCTCTGGATCATGTCCTTCAGTTAAATTGACCTGTTCTGCAATCATGACCTCTCTATGTCTTCATGGTGACATCCTGGGACCACATATATAGGCTTATAAGGCTCTGCTTGGTGGGGCCCCAACTTGTAACAGTAAAGTCTATTTAAACCTTAAAAAAAAAAATTTGATTGAGGGGGTAATAATAAATGTCTGTTAAACAAAATTGACCACCTATTTTTTAAACAAAAATTTAACCCTTCCCAGAAACTTATGATGATGAAGACAAAAGTTCTGGGAAAAGTTTAAATAATCAGATAAACCATAACTAGCCCATAGAAGGTAGATACACAATCTTAATAAACCAATCCAACCTAAAGCCCCACTTTAAATATTCCACCTCCTACTGATTTAGTGAATGACAAACAATCATTTTAAATTTCTCTTTTGGAAAATCCCTGACAGTTTATGCTATATATAAGCTGATCAAAATTTTAATGTGAAGAACTTATCTCCTTAGAAGGGTCCTCTGTGTTTGGGAAAAGTTTTTTGCACCCAATAAAACCTTTTAACTCTAATTGACTTATTGATAAGATTTTTTTAAAAATAATATGTTATTGAGTTTTTGGTGAAAGTTTACACATCAAATTAGGTTCCTATTTGATAATTTCTGCACAAATTTTTCAGTGACATTAGTTATATTTATCATAATATGTCAACATTCTCTTTACTTGTGTTCTGTTTGTTCCATTTCCAGTACTCTAGTTTCCCTACACCTTTATCTTCTCATCTTTGGTTTTGAGTAATTGTTGACTTTTGGATTCATACTGATGGTTTTTAAGTAAAGCAGCCATCTTACAGATAATATCCTTTATTCTGTGTGCCACTCTGCTATTTTGCTAAAAGGGGATCCCAGAGCATAGGCTTGGTTCTAGGTTTAAAGAGTGTCTCAGGGCTATAATCCCAGGGAGTCCTCTGTTCTCTATTGTTTCAGTTCTTCTGGCTTTTATTTTTTTTAATAGGAATTTTAGTTCTACTCCACATTTTTTCTCCCATTCTATCTGGGACTATCTATTGTGACATAGGTCAGAACAATCAGTGCTGATAACTGGGCACAATTTATTTCTTCTGGTCTCAGGGTAGATGAGGTTGTGGCTCCTCTAGACTTGTTTCTTCTCTGAGCTTTCAGTTACTTTGTTATTATTTACTCCTGGCAGGTAGAGAACTGTAGTTGCGGCCACTCACAAGCTTTTAAGATCCCAGACGCTACTCACTTCACAAGAATGCAGATCATGAATTTTGTGAACTATGTCATGTCAATTGACTGAGTTGTCCCATGAGACGATGGTCCTTAACTTTCAAACCCAGAAAACCATACTTGGAAGGTGTTTGGTTATGTCTGTGGAATATCTGTATTTGTAACTTCAATGAATACATGTGCCTGCACCCACGTATTTGTATTTACATGTACCTGTAGGTATTTTTGGAGCCCTGATGACACAGTGGTTAAGACCTATGGCTACTAACAAAAAGGTCAGCAGTTGAAATCCACCAGCCGCTTCTTGGAAACACTATGAGGCAGTTCTACTCTGTCCCTTAGGGTCACTATGAGTTGGAACCGACTTGATGGCAATGGGCTTTGGTTTGGTATAGGTACTTCTATCTGTTCTCACCTATGTACACACTTTTACCTACCCATATACCAATATACCTATACCCATCTGTGATCTTTAAGGTTGTGTGTCAGCTTGGCTGGGCCATGAGTCTCAGTGATTTGGCAGTTATGAAGCAGTTTGGTATTCGCATAATGTTGTAATCACCTCCATGATGAGATCTGATATAATATGATCACCTCCATCATAGGATGTGCTGTGAGTAGCCAATCAAGGAAAGTGAGTTTCCTTGAGGATATAGTCTGCATCCAATATATGTGGACTTTCTGGCAAACCTCTTGGGCTTTTGCTCACTCTGTATCCTGCAGCTGCCTCCTGTTCATGTGACCTCTGGTTCTTGGGACTTGAGCTAGCAGCTTGCCTGCCAATCTTGGGATTTGTCAGCCTTAATGAACTAGATCTTGAGTTTGCCATCCCCCACAGCTACTTGAGTCTGGAGAAGCCTCCAGCCTGACCCATGGACTTGGGACTTTCCAGCCTCTATAACCACATGAGACATAACCTTGATATAAATCTCTCTCTCTCACTATATATATGCATAAAGATGTGTGTATATATATGTATAGATGCCCCATGCATCTGTCAGTTTTTTGTACTGTGGGGGCTTATGTGTCACTGTGATGATGGAAGCTATGCCACTGGTATTCAAATACCAGCAGGGTCACCCATGGCTGACAAGTTTCAGCTGAGCTTCCAGACTAACACAGACTAGGAAGAAGGACCCAACAATCTACTTCTGAAGACAATTAGCCAGTGAAAACCTTATGAATAGCAGCAGAACATTGTCTGATATAGTGCCGGAAGATGAGTCCCTCAGGTTGGAAGGCACTCAAAATACAACTGGGGAAGAGCTGCCTCCTCAAAGTAGGGTTGACCTTAGTGACGAGGATGGAGTCAAGCTTTCAAGACCTTTAATTGCTGATGTGGCATGACTCAAAATGAGAAGAAACAGCTGCGAACATGCATTAATAATTGAAACATGGAATGTAGGAACTATGAATCTAGGAAAATTAGAAATCGTCAAAAATGAAACTGAACACATAAACATTGATATCCTAGGCATTAGTGAGCTGAAATGGACTGGAATTGGCCATTTTGAATCAGACAATCACATGGTCTACTATGCCAGGAATGACAACTTAAAGAGAAATGACGTTGCATTCACTGGCAAAAAGAACATTTCAAGATCTGTCCTGAAGTACAACACTGTCAGTGATAGGCTAATATCCATACACCTACAAGGAAGGCCAGTTAATATGACTATTATTCAAATTTATGCAACAACCACTAAGGCCAAAGATGAAGAAATTGAAGATTTTTACCAACTTCTGCAGTCTGAAATTTATCGAACATGGAATCAGGATGCACTGATAATTACTGGTGATTGGAATGCAAAAGTTGGAAACAAGGAAGAAGGATCAATAGTTAGACAATATGGCCTTGGTGATAGAAAGGATGCCGGAGATTGCATGATTGACTTTTGCAAGACCGATGACTTCTTCATTGCAAATACCTTTTTTCATGAACATAAATGGCGACTATACACCTGGACCTTACCAGATGGAATACACAGGAATCAAATCAACATCTGTAGAAAGAGACAATGGAAAAGCTCAGTATCATCAGTCAGAACAAGGCCAGGGGCTGACTGCAGATCAGACCATCAATTACTCATATGCAAGTTCAAGTTGAAACTGAAGAAAATTAGAACAAGTCCACGAGAGCCAAAGTACAACCTTGAGTCTATCCCATCTGAATTTAGAGACCATCTCAAGAATAGATTTGACGATTTAAATGCTAATGACTGAAGACCAGGAGAGTTGTGGAATGACATCAAAGACATCATACATGAAGAAAGCAAGAGGTCATTAAAAAGACAGGAAAGAAAAAGAAAATACCTAAATGGATGTCACAAGAGACTCTGAAACTTGCTCTTGAACGTTGAGTAACTAAAGCAAAAGGAAAACATGATGAAGTAAAAGAGCTCAACAGACGATTCAAAGGGCGGCTCAAGAAGACAAAGTAAAGTATTATGATGACATGCACAAAGACCTGGAGATAGACAACCAAAAGGAAAGAACACGCTCGGCATTTCTTGGACTGAAATAACTGAAGAAAAATTCAAGCCTCGAGTTGCAATACTGAAGGATTCTACGGGGAAAATATTAAATGATGCAGGAAGCATCAAAAGAAGTTGGAAGGAATACACAGAGTCACTATACCAAAAGGAACTGGTTAATGTTCAACCATTTCAGTAGGTAGCAAATGATCAGGAACCAATGGTATTGAAAGAAGAAGTCCAAGTTGCACTGAAGGCATTAGTGAAAAACAAGGCTCCACTAACTGACTGAGTACCAACTGAGATGAGATGTTTCAACAAACGGATGCAGCACTGGAAGTGCTCACTTGTCTATGCCAAGAAATTTGGAAGACAACTACCTGGCCAATCAAGTGGAAGAGATCCATATTTATGCCTATTCCCAAGAAAGGTGATCCAACCAGATGCAGAAATTATCAAGCCGTATCATTAACATCACATGCAAGCAAAATTTTGCTGATGATCATTCTAAAGTGGCTGCAGCAGTATATCAACAGGAAACTGCCAGAAATTCAAGCCGGATTTAGAAGAGGATGTGGAAACAGGGGTATCACTGCTGATGTCAAATGGATCCTGGCTGAAAGGAGGCATTCTACGGCATGGATCATAACAAATTATGGATAACATTGCAAAGAATGGGAATTCTGGAACACTTAATTATGCTCATGAGGAATCTGTACATGGATCAAGAGGCAGTCATTCCAACAGAACAAGGGGATACTGCATGGTTTAAAGTCAGGTAAGGTGTGTGTCAGGGTTGTATCCTTTCACCATACCTATTCAATCTGTATGCTCAGCAAATAATCCAAGAAGCTGGACACTTCGAAGAAGAATGGGGCATCAGGATAGGAGGAAGATTCATTAACAACCTGCATTATGCAGATGACCAACCTTGCTTGCTGAAGAGAAATTGAAGCACTTGCTGATGACGATCAAAGACTGCATCCTGCAGTATGGATTACACCTCAACATAAAGAAAACAAAAATCCTCACAGCTGGACCAATAAGCAATGTCATGATAAATGGAGAAAAGATTGAGGTTGTCAAGGATTTCATTTTACTTGGATCCATAATCAACACCCATGGAAGCAGCAGTCAAGAAATCAAATGACACATTGGACTGGGAAAATCTGCTGCAAAAGACCTCTTTAAAGTGTTGAAAAGCAAAGATGTCACCTTGAAGACCAAGGTGCGCCTGATCCAAGCCATGGTGCTTTCAATCTCCTCATATGCATGTGAAAGCTGGACAATGAATAAGGAAGACTGAACAAGAATTGATGCCTTTGAATTGTGGTGTTGGCGAAGCATATTGAATACACCATGGACTGCCAAAAGAACGAACAAATCTGCCTTGGAAGAAGTACAACCAGAATGCTCCTTAGAAGTAAGGATGGTGAGACTACGTCTCACATACTTTGGACATGTGATCAGGAGGGATCAGTCTCTGGTAAAATAGGGGGTCAGCGAAAAAGAGAAAGTCTCTCAATGAAATGAATTAACACTGTCACTGCAACAACGAGCTCAAGCATAGCAACAATTGTGAGGATGGCGCAGGACCTGGCAGTGTTTCGTTCTGTCGTGCATGAGGTTGCTATGAGTGGGAACCAACTCGACAGCACCTACCAACAACAACAACAAATAGACGTTTCAATGGTTTTGCTTCCCTAGAGAACCCAGCCTTAGACACCATCCATATGTACTCAAACACTAGTTTTTACTTTGATTATGCTGTGCATAACTTTTACCATCATCAAAAAAAAAAATTAACAAGTCTCTACGTTCTAAAGCATACTTTCCCCTTCCCAAACCCCTATCCACCAATGAACACTGGTCTCTCTATGCATATTTATTCTTGTCTTCTTATAAAAGAAGGATCATACAATATTTGTGCTTATATGCTTGACTTATCTCACTTAGCATTATGCCCTCCAGGTCCATCCATGTTATAACCTGTCTCCTGGACTCATCATTGTTCTTATGGTTGCTTAGAATTCCATTGTATGTATGCACCACAATTTGCTTGTCCATTCATCCATTGATGGGTGCTTCAGTTGTTTCCATTTATTTGCTAGAGTGAATAAGGAAGACTGAAGAAGAGTCAACATCTTTGAATTGTGATGTTGGCAAAGAATATGAAATATACCATAGACTACCAAAAGAATGAACAAATCTATCTTGGAAGAAGTACAACCAGAATGCTCATTAGAAGCAACGATGGCGAGACTCGTCGCAGCGGTGACGGTTATCGGGACAGCGAAGACAGTAACCAACTGCACAACTCTTACAGAGAAGTGGGGCCAGGAGGGTCACTCTGAGGAGTCGACCCCCGGCTTCAGTCCCAGGAGTTTATTTATAGTCAATACAGCAAGCAGTGAAGCAAATAACAGAACGATGGGCTTTGGGTGAGTAACAATAAGTTTCGGGCTAGGGAGAAGGAATTCAGGTAAACAAGCCAATCAGTAACAGGGCAATAGGTTTGGGAAAACAAGTCGTGCCTAATCTCATTCTTATCGCTGACAAGTCTCCAATATGTCGTATACAGCATAGAGGCCTGTGGGGGCTGCAGTTGTCAATAGTGCAGCCATGTTTAAATGGCATATATCCCACAGAGACTCATATTCTTTGGACTTGTTATCAGGAGGAATCAGTCCCTGGAGAAGAACATCATGCTTGGTAAAGTAGAGGGTCTGCTGAAAAAAGGAAGACCCTCAAGGACATGGATTGACACAGTGGCTGCAACAATGGGCTCAAGCATATCAATGATTGTGAGGATGGCGCAGTCCTGAGCAATGTTTCATTCTTTTGTACATAGTGTCACTATGAGTCAGAACCGACTCCACAGCACTAACAACAGTGAGTAAAGCAGCAATGAACATAGGTGTGCATATGTCTGTTTGTGTGATTATTTTTAGGTCCCTAGGATATATATTTAGGGGTGGGATTGCTAGATCATAGGGTAGATCTATTTCTAGTTTTTCAGAAAGTGCCATAGCATTTTCCACAGTGGATGTACCATTTTATAGTTCCACCAACAGTGGATAAGAGTCCCAGTCGTCCCAATCCTCAACATCATTTGTTGTTTTTGTTTTGTTTTGTTTTATCACTGCCATTTCAGCCTTGACAAGATGGTATCTCACTGCAGTTTTGATTTTCATCTTTCTAATGGCTAATGATCATGACAATATTTTCATGTTTGTTGGCTTGAATGTCCTCTTTGGTTTCTGTTCATAACCTTTGCCCACTTTGTGATTGGGTTGTTTATCATTTTGGTATTGACTTGCCACTATTTTATATAGATTTTACAGAGCAGACTCTTATATTGGCCAGTTTTTTTTTTTTCATTATTTTTTTTTTCAGTGTGAATTAGGTGAAAGTTTACAGAGCAAATTAGTTTCTCATTCAAAAATTTATACACAAATTGTTTTATGGCATTGGCTGTAGTCCCACATTATGTCAGAGCTCTCCCCCTTTCCCTTTCCACTCTGGGTTCACCATGTCCACTCGTCCAGTTTTCCTGTCCACTCTCATGTTCTGGTCTTTGTTCCTGGGCAGGTATGGCCCATTTGATCTGATATATTGATTTAAGAAGCACATTCCTTACCTGTGTTATTGTTTGTCTTATATGCCTGACTAATCCTTGCCTGAAAGGTGGACTTCAGAAGTGGCTTTTAGTCTGAGTTAGAAGGGAGTTCAGGGACCATAGTCTCGGGGGTTCCCCCAGTCTCTGTCAGACTAGTAAATCTGGTCTTTTTTGTGAATTTGATCATTTGTTCTGCATTTTTCTCCTGCTCTGTCCAGAATCCTTCATTGTAATCCCAGTCAGACTGGTCGGCAGTGGTACCCAGGAACCCTCTAGTTCTTCTGGTTTCAGGGTCATGTAGGCTGTGGTTCATGTGGTTCATCAGTCCTTTGGACTAATTGCTCCCTTAGGTCTCTAGTTTTTTTTTCCTTCTCCTTTGCTCTGGACTAGAAGAGATGGATAGTTGTATCTTAGGTGGCTACTCAAAAGCTTTAAGACCTGAGATGCTACTCACCAAAGTAGGATGCAGAACATTGTCTTTAAGAACTATGTTGTCCCAACTGACGTTGCTGTCTCCTGAGTCTGTGGTCCTTTGCCTTTGAGCCCAGGACCTTTACCCTGTGAGCTGTTTAGTTATGTCTAAGAGATTTCTCCGACTGTGCCATTTGTGTGCTCTATTGTCTATATTAATACAGGAGGAGCACCTACAGTCATGTATTTAGAAATTTCTACCTCCGAACCTATATCTGCTGGTGAGTGTGTTCCCTTGCCCCCTCTCTCACCTCTTGGCATATCTATATATCTATTTATGTATCCATTCTATGATTATTGTTTGTTGATTCTATTGTTGCAGGATTGTCTATGTTATAGTAGCTACCCTAGTTGTCCTTTATTCCTTCATTCCTCTCAGTGTCCTCTCTCGCCTTGGTCATGTTGTGCTAACTTCTCCCATATTGTGTATTGCCTTTCTCTTCACCAATATGAACTCATGTCTACTACAAATCTGTCTTGGAAGAAGTACAACCAGAATGCTCCTGAGAAGCAAAAATTGTGAGATTTCATAACACGTACTTTAGACATGTTATCAGGAGGGATCAGTCCCTGTGGAAGGACATCATGCTTGGTAAAGTAGAGGGTCAGTGAAAAACAGGAAGACACTCAATGAGATGGATTGACACAAAGTCTGCAACAATGGACTCAGACATAACAACGATCATGAGGATGTTGCAGCACCAGGAAGTGTTTTGTTCAGTTGTACCTGGGGTTGCTATGAGTCTGAACCAACTCGATGGCACCTAACAACAACAGTTATCACTTTGGTAATTTTTCCTCTCTTCCCCTCCCATCCCTGGTAACCATCAAAGAGTCTTTTTTTTCCCCTGTGTGCAACTTTTTGTTGTTACTTTATATAAGCAGTCTCATATAATATTTGTCTTTTTGTGATTGTCTTATTTCACTCTGCATAATGTCCTCCAGATTCATTCATGTTGTGAGATGTTTCAAGAATTTGTCATTCTTCTTTTTGTTGCGTGGTATTCCATTGTGTGTATGTACCATAGTTTATTAATCCATTCATCTTTTGATGGGCACTTAGGTTGCTTCCACCTTTTTGTTATTGTGAATAATGCTGCAATGACAATGGATGTGCATATGTTTATTCGTGTCATGGCTGTTATTTCTTTAGGGTATATACCTAGGAGTGGGATTGCTGGTTCTTATGGTATTTCTATTTCTAGCTTTTTGAGGAAGTGCCATACTGTTTTCCATAGTGGTTGTACCATTTTACATTCCCACCAGCAGTGTATAAGAGTTCCAGTCTCCCTAGATCCTCACCAACATTTGTTATTTTCTGTTTGTTTTTTTTTTAAATTAGTGCCACTAATGCTGGAGTGAGGCGGTATCTCATTGTAGTTTTGATTTACATCTCTCTAATTGCTGATGATTGTGAGCATTTTTTCATATGTTTTTTAGCAGCCTGAATGCCTTCTTTGGTGAAATGTCTGTTCATTTCCTTTACCCATTTTTAATTGGATTATCTGTCTTTTTTTTTGTGTTGTAGTGTTAGCCATTGTATAATTTTTAGGAATTAGACCCTTGTCAGATATGCTGTAGCCAAAATTTTTTTCCCAATCTATGGATTCTCTTTTTATTCTTTCACAGAAGTCTTTTGTTGAGCATAATTGTTTAGTTTTTAGGAAATGATATTTATCTAGTTTGTTTTTATCTATTTGTGCATTTTTAGTTATGTTTGGTAATCTATTTATGCCCTATATTAGGGACCCTAGCATTATCCCTCATTTTTCCTCCATGATCTTTATAATTTTAGGTTTTCATTTAGGTCTTTGATCCATTTTGAATTAGTTTTTGTGTATGGTGTGAGTATGGATCCTGTTTCATTTTTCTAAGGATATATATCCAGTTTTGCCAGCACCATTTGTTGAAGAAACTGTCTCTTCCCCATCCAATAACCTCTGGTCCTTTGTTAGAGAACAGCTGTCCATAGGTGGATGGATTTATGTCTGGGTTCTCATCTCTGTTCCATTGGTCTATGTGTCTGTTTTTGTACCAGTACCAGGCTGTTTTAAATACTGTGGCTGAGACCAGGTAGTGTGAGGCTTCCTACTTTGTTCCTCTTTTTTACCAAGGCTTTACTTATTCAGGGACTCTTTCTCTTCCATATAAAGTTAGTGATTAGTTTTTCCACCTCAGTGAAGACTGCTGTTGGCATTTGGGTCGGGATTGCTTTATATCTTTATATCGCTTTGGGTAATATTGACATTTTACAATGTTAAATCTTCTTATCCAAGAGCATGGTGTGTTTTTATATTTATGTAGGTCTCTTTTTGTTTCTTGCAGTAATGTTTTGTAGTTTTCTTTGTATAAGAATTGTCTGTCCCCAGTTAAATTTATTCCTAAGTATTTCATCTTTTGAGGGGCTACTGTAAATGGTATTGGTCTCAGTTATCTACTGGTACTGTAACAGAAACACCACAAGTGGTTGACTTTAACAAACAGAAGTTTATTCTCTCACACTTTAGAAGGCTAGAAATCCAAATTCATGGTTCCAGCTCCAGGAGAATACTTTCTCTCTCTGTCAGCTCTAGGGAAGGTCCTTGTCACAATCTTCCCCTGATCAAGGACATTCTAAGCACAGGGACCCCAGGTCCTAAGGACACACTCCCCTCCTGGTTCTACATTCTTGGTGTTAGGAGGTTCCTCTCCTCTCTGCTGGATTCTCTCTTTTATATCTCAAAAGAGATTGACTCAAGGTACAACCTAATCCTATAGATTGAGTCCTGCTACATAACTGCCTCTAATCCTGCCTCATTAACATCATAAGCCAAAAACAAAAAACTTGTTTCTGTCGGGTTGATTCTGACTCATATCAACCCTATGTGACAGAGTAGAACTGCCCCTTAGGCTTTCCAAGGAGTAGCTGGTAGATTCCAACAGCCTACCATTTTGTTAGCAGCTGTAGCTGGCCGTAGCTCTTAACCACTGCACCACTAGGGCTCCATTAACATGATAGAGATTAGGATTTATAACACATAGGATAATCACATCAGATCACAGAATGGTGGACAACCTCACAATACTGGGAACCATGGCCTAGCCAAGCTGACACAAATTTTGGAGGGACACAATTCAATCCGTAACAGTATTGTTTTCCTGATTTCCTTTTCACAGCCTCTTTGTTGATGTAGAGGAATCCAGCTGATTTTTGTATGTTAATCTTGTATCCTGCCACTTTTCTGAATGCTTCTGTTAGTTCCAATAGCTTTCTTGTGGAGTCTTTAGGATTTTCTATGTATAAAATCATACCTTTTGTGAATAAGGATAGTTTTACATCTTTCTTACTAATGTGGCTTCTCTTTATTTCCTTTTCTTGCCTTATTGCTCTCTCTAGGACCTCTAATACAGTGTCGAATAAGAGTGGTGATAAAGGGCATCCTTGTCTGGTTCCTGTTCTCAGGGGGAATGCTTTCAGATTCTCTATGTTGAGGATAGTGTTGGCTGTTGTTTTGTATAAATTCCTTTTATCATATTGCAGAATTTCTCTTCTATTGCTATTTTTCTGAGAGCTGTTATCAGGAATGTGTGTTGGACTTTATCAAATGCCTTTTCTGTGTTGATTGATATGATCATGTGATTCTTTTCCATTGTTTTAATCTATGTGGTGGATTATGTTGATTGATTTTCTAATAATGAACCAACCTTGCATGCCTAGTATAAATCCCACTTGGTCTTGATGCATTTTTTTTTTTTTTTGATATACTGTTGTATTCTATTGGCTAGGATTTTGTTGAGAATTTTTGCATCCAAATTCATGAGGGATATTGGTCTGTAATTTTCTTTTTTGTGGTGTCCTTGCATGGTTTTGCTATTAGAGTTATTCTGGCTTCATAGAATGAGTTTGGGAGTACTTATTCCTTTTCTATGTTCTGGAATTTTTTGAGTAGAATTGGTGTCAACTCTTCTCTGAATATTTGGTAGAATTCTCCAGTGAAGCTGTCTAGACCATGGCTTTTTTTTTTTTTTTTTGGCAGTTTTTTAATGACTTCCAATTTCTTCTTTTGTTGTTGGTCTGTTCAAATTTTCCACCCCAGTTTTTTTTTTTTTTTTATTGTACCTTAGGTGAAGGTTTACAGAACAAATAGTTTCTCATTAAACAGTCAGTACACATATTGT
>NW_004444024.1:2220485-2260730 GCF_000243295.1 Trichechus manatus latirostris | reverse complement strand
CCTGTTCACTGATCTCTGATAGGAGTCCAAGATGGCAGATCCGTACTGCGGTAGCTGAGAGGGGACCTCAGCATGTATCTCTCCTCGCGCTCTGTTCTCAGTCAGTTTCTTATTCCATTCGGTGCTTGGCTGAGTTCTTTATCTCTTCATTTGATGTTCGGGGTTTCAGAATTGACGCGTGACTCTGTTTGACTTAGTTTTTCTGATCTTTGCTGTGGAGGGTCCATGTGGTGCTTCTGACTATAGCACCATGTTGCCCGGAAATCTCTATCTCAGTTTTTGTTGGTGTAGGTAGGTAGTATGTTTCTAAGAATTTGTCCATTTCCTCTAGGTTTTCAAATTTGTTGGAATACAATTTTTCATAGTATTCTATTATGATCCTTTTTATTTCAGTTAGTTCTGTTGTAATGTCACCCATCTCATTTCTTATTTGAGTTGTTTGTACCTTCACCTGTTTTTTTCTTTTGTCATTGTGGGCAGTGAATTTGTCAATTTTATTAATCCTTTCAAAAAACCAGCTTTAACCTTCTTGATTCTTTCTATTGATTTTCTGTTCTCTGTTTCATTTATTTCTGCTCTAATTTTTATTATTTCATTTCCTCTGGTGACCGTGGGCTTCTTTTGCTGCTCTCTTTCAGATTGTTGAAATTGTCAGTGAATGTTTTTATTTTTGTCCTCTCTTCTTTTTTTTGGCGTGTGCATTGATTGCTATAAATTGACCTCTGAGCACTGCTGTTGGTGTGTCCCAAGGGCTTTAGTATGTTGTGTTTTCATTCTCATTTAATTCTAGGAATTTTTAATTTCATCTTTTATTTCTTCTATTACCCAGTAGTTTTTTAGCAGGGTGTTATTTAGTTTCCATTATTTAGATTTTTTCCCTTGTTCTTCCTGTTATTCATTTCTACTTTTATAGCGTTGTGATCAGAGAAGATGCTTTGTATTATTTCAATGTTTTTGAATGTGTTGAGGCTTGCTTTGTGGCCTATTCTGGAGAATGATCCATGAGCATCGGAGAAGAACATGTACTTTGCCACCATTGGGTGATGTGCTTTGTGTTAGTCTATGAGGTCAAGTTGTTTGATTGTGGTGTTTAGATCTTCTGTGTCTTTGTTGAGTTTATTTCTAGTTGTTCTGTCCTTCACCAAATGTTTTGCATTAAAGTCTCCTAATATTATTGTAGAAGTGTCATTAAGTGTACATATATTTATTATGGTTATGTCTTCTTGGTGGATTTGACCCTTTAATCATTGTATTATAGCCTTCCTTGTCTTTTCTAGTGTATTTTGCTTTAAAATCTATTGTATCAGACATTAATATTGCCAGTCCTGCTTTTTTTGTTTATTGTTTCCTTGATATATCTTTTTCCATTCTTTAAGTTTTAGTTTATTTATATCTTTGTGTCTAAGGTGTGTCTCTTGCAGACAGCATATTGATGGGTTGTATTTTTTTTATCCTTTCTACCACTCTCCATATCTTCACTGGTGCATTTAGGCCACTTATATTCATTGTGATTATTGATAGTTATGAGTTTATTGCTATCATTTTCTTTTTTTGTAGTTTTGACTGTTTCTTTATTCCACTTAATTTTTCATGCTGTGTGGAGTTTTTTTTTTTTTAATTGTGGCTTTTAGTTTCGTTTCCTTTTTCTTGTTTGGTTTTGTGTGTGCAGAATCTGTATCATTTTCTTCTTTTATATGAGTAGGTTTGTTGACTTTCTTTGTGCTTACCCTGAAATTTACCTTTATCTTCTTAAATTTAAAGCAGTAATTTGTTTCTTGATATTGCCTTGACCTCCTTCCCATATGGAAGTTCTAAATCTACATCCTTTATTTTGCCTTTATGTTTTGAAGTGGTCATCAGTTACAGATTGATGTCTCTGCCTGCTTCCCTGTTTTCCATCTTTTAGTTTTATTTTATTTTTGAGAGTCTTTATCTGAGTTGGTATCTGTCTGATATTGTCATGTGCTTTAATCTCAAGTTGTTGTCTGGTGAGTGAGTTTTCTGTCCGAAGGACTCCCTGTAATATTTCTTGTAAAGATGGCCTGGTTTTTACAAATTCCTTTAATTTCTGTTTATCTGAAGATGTCCTAATTTCACCATCATATCTGAGGGATAATTTCTTGGTTGGAAGTTTTTTTTCTTTCAAGGTTTTATATATATATTATCCCATTGATTTCTTGCCTGTATGGTTTCTGCCGCATAATCAGAATTTCGTCTTACTGATGTCCTTTTGTAGATGATCTTTTGTTTTTCCCAATCTTCTTTCAGAATTCTTTCCTTGTCTTTCGTTTTGGGAAGTTTGATTATCATATATCTCAGTGTTCTTCTCTTGGGATCTATCCTGTATGGTTCATTGTGCTCTTGTATGGTTGTCTTCTTGTCTGTCATGATATTAGGGAAGTTTTCTGTTAGCATATCTTCAACAATTTTCTCTGTGCTTTTTGTTGAATCCTCCACTTCTGGGATTTTGATCACACATAAGTTATTCCTCTTAATGGTGTCTCACATAATTCTTAGGTTTTTTTCATTTTTATTCATTCTTTTTTTGATTGTTCCTCAAACAGATTAGTGTCAAGGTATTGGTATTCTATTCTACTGATCCTGTCTTCCATTGTTTCAATTCTGCTCCTATGATTTTCCATTGAGTTGTCAATTTCTGCAATTTTATTGTTACGCTTCTGGATTTCTAGTTGCTTCATCTTTATCATTTCCAATTGTCTATTTATTTTGTCATTTTGTTCTTGTATTGTTTTCCTGAATCCTTCCAGTGTTTTCTCTGTGCTTTCTTTGGTTTTGTCTGTGTTTTCTATAGTTTTGTCTGTTTTCCTTGATTCTTTTGAGGCTCCTATACATAAACCTTTTGAATTCCTTATCAGGAAGCACCATTATCTTTTCTTTCTCGGGAAGAATTTCTAGTTCTTTATTATGGTCACTTGCTGGAGCCGTCTTTCCCTGCATCTTTAGGTGGTTTGCTATAGTCTGTTGTCTCCAGGACATTTAGGGGTTATTATATTTACTTTTTGTTTGTATAATTTTTTGCTAGGTCCTGTTTTTTGTTTTTGTTTTGTTTTAGTGATTCCTGGCAGGGGTGGCTGGTGTGGTGTTCTAGTTGCTGAACTATCCATGCTGGAGCCCTCTCTACCTGTCTTTGGGTGAGTGGAGTGGCATGTAGGTGTATAAGCTTGAGTCTCTGTTTACTGATCTTGCAGACAAACTGAGGGTATGTTGGTAGGGCTTTGGCCTCCGTCTGTCTTCAGTTTGGAAGGTCAGGAGTGGGGAATGGTGCTCTCCATGCAGGTGGAGTGGCCGATGTGGTGGTGTGGTGGACAAGTGTGGGCGTGCTTGTTTCCTCTCACTGTTTTCCAGGGGTAGGTGTTGGTGATAGACTGGAGGTGGCAGGGGACATTCACACAATGGCTCTACCTCCACCTCCTCCTGGGCAGGGGGAGGGATTAAGGAATGACAGCTGGATGTTCACTCAGTCTTGCTGCATCTGTCAGTGGCAGCCGGAAGGAGGAAGGTGCAGTGGGGAGGTACTCATGCACTCACTCTTCTGCCCTTCACTGGGCAAAGGGATGGAGGAAATGGCCTCAGGGTGATGTACACACAGTCATAGCTCCTCTATCCCTTGCTGGGGAGGTTAAGGGATGGGTTTGAACCTGACAGATGCATGCACAGTAGTGTCATCTTGCATCAAGTGAGGATAGGAAGGAAGTGGCTTCTGGGGGAGGCACGTGTAGTCACGTATCCTCTGCAACTCACTAGATGGGTGAAGGGATGGGGTCACTTCTGGAGAATGCATGCATAGTGGTAATGCCTCATCAGGTGGGGAAAGGGAGGAAGCACTGCAGGGGGATGTGTGCACATTCAAGGCTCTTCTGCCCCTCACTGGGTAGATTAAGGGATGGAGCCACATTTGATGAGTACATGCACAGAGGTGCCTCCTCGTGTCAGGTAAGGGTATGGAGGAAGTGGCTTCTGGGGAGGCTTACACAGCAGTGTTTCCTCTGCCCCTCTCTGGGCAGGTTTAGGGAGAGAGTCATGCCTGACTAACGCAGGCACAGTGGTGCCCCCTCATGTCAGTTGGTGGGAGGGAAGGATGGGACTGTGGTGGAATGTGCACACATTCACAGATCCCCTGCCCCTTGCTGGGCAGGTTAAGGGAGAGAGTCGAGCCGGTGGATGCACACACAGAAGTGCCACCTCACACAAGGATGCGGGAAGGAGAAGGGAGCTGTGGAGCTGTGGATGAACTCTCTTCCTGTCCTGCTTCTGCTGCCCTCCTCTGGGCCCTTGGAGGGAAAAGTTGATGTAGAGCAGGCACACCCACTGGGGTGCATCTAGTCTTACTCACTGGGTGGTTTTTGTAAAGGTTTTGATATTGTCTGCTGTCTTCGGGGCATTTGGTAGTTATTTTCCTCATTTATTGATTGTAGATTTGTTTGTTTCATCCTGCTTTTTTGTTTTATTTGGCTATGTCTGAGCAGGCGGGCTGTGTGTTCTTTGTTGTTTTCTCATCTGTGGGCACGATACTTTTCACTTCCTTCTCCAATTGGCAGGATCAGTCGCTGAGATGGTACAGCAGGGCAGGTCTAGCTGAAAAGGAGCTGCTGGGATAGTTTGTTGCATGTACTATGGCCTACAGGGCGAGCTGGGAATCAGTGCATGGTAGGTTCCGATAGGCCATGCCTGTGCTGCTTGGGGACGTGATGTTCAGTAAATGGTGCAGATAGGCAGAATGGAGGGGGGAGATTGTGATGTGTGGAGCTAAGATGGTATGGGAAAGAGGAGAGAGGAACAGGGGCCAAAAACATACAAACAGACCAAAAAGAGTGCTAAGGGAGCTTGCTGTTGGAGTGGAGAGATGAGAGACTGAGAAATGGAGAAAAACAAAAAGGAGAAGAAAAAAGAATGAATAAAAATTAGAAAGAAAAGCACTCAGGTATCCCACCGGTGCATCTGCGAGGTCGGGGAAAGTTGCTCCCAGGCCGTGAAGCACAGCCTGGCTAGAAGGGGTAGAGGTGTCACTCAGTGCCAGGTATCTAGGAGACAGGAAGAGAAGGTAAGTATAGAGAGACGAGAAACTGAGTAATGGAGAAAGACAAAAAGGGCAAAAGAGAGAAAAGAAAACAAAACAAACAAATAAAAAAAGAAACAAGAAAAACCAAAAAAACTAGAAAAAAGAAATGCTCTCAGGGATCCCTGTACACGTGTGTCTGCGCAAACTGAAGGGGTAGGTCCCAAGCTGCACAGTACTTCCTGGCTAGAAAGGGCTCCCAATTTGAGAAAAGAAAAATAAAACAAACAAACAATTCAAAACAAACAAAATCTCCAGGATCGCACCAGCGTAGCAGCGTGGGCCAGGAAGCAGTTTCACATTCGAGCAGCATTTCACAGCCTTTCAGGAAGAAGCAAAGATGGTGCACAGAGCCAGGTATTTGAGAGAAAGGAGGGGGAGGTGGTGAGAGGTATGGAAGAAATCAAAAGAAGTGGAGAAAAGCAACATCAGCAGCCAACAAATGGCACTCAGGGAGCCAGCCAGTGCAGGCGGGTGGAATCCATGTGGCACTGGGGTGAAACCAGTGCTTCCCAACTAAGAGACTGTGGCCACAGGAAGCAGATAAGGCCGAGTGGGGGTGAAGAAGGGTGGGCGGTGGGAAAGCGTATATCACTGGTTACCAATTGTTCTGTCTCCTGCTGGAAGCTCCTTGAAGAGGCCTTCTTGTACCCCTTGTTCACCGAACTCTGATAGGAGTCCAAGATGGAGGATCCATGCTGCGTTAGCTGACAGGGACCCTCTGCACGTATCTCTCCTCACTCTCTCTTCTCTGCCAATTTCTTATTCCATTTGGTGCTTGGCTGAGTTCTTTATCTCTTCATTGGATGCTTAAGGTTTCAGGATTGCTGTTTTCTCTGTTTGGCTTGGTTTTTCAGATCTTTGTTGTAGAGGGACAGTGTGATGCTTCCTTCTAAAGCGCCATGTTGCTCAGAAGTCACCATGTCTTGCCATTTTTTATCTAATGTAGCACATTGTGTGTTGAAGAATAGAGACTGTGGTAAATAGTATTGATGCCTACAAATGGATATGTCTCTTCTTTGCCACACTGATAGTTTGAGGATTTGGTCAATCTAATCAGGAGTTGTGCTAGGTTGGTCTTTGTTGTTGCTATCATTACTTTCAGTGCACCACAGGCTTCAAATTCTTCTAGTGTGTGGACTGTTCTTGTCTTGTGCTTGTGAGGATGTCAGGGATGTTGGAGTGTTTTTCTTTGTGTTCATCTCCTCACTCCACTCACCTTTCTGCCATGCTTGCATGCCTGCAGCACAAAAGAGGTCTCTCTCCAGGATATTGCTCCTCTCTCTTCAGTACACTACTTCTGCTTGCTACTCAGTGCTAAGTGTATGGTTGAGACAAAGGATTCTCTGATGTCCTGGGTCAAACACAGTTGAACATATAGGAAAATGAACGAGAAGAATTTATCAAAGAAATGTGAGGTAAATAATAAAAGCATATTTTCCTCACCTGAAGTGAGACATAAGTCTTCAAGTAGATAGGATAGATAGGATCTACCAAATGTCAAGTAAGATAAACAAAAAAGACTGTACTTACACACACTGTTGCAAAAATTCAGGGTACCAAGTGTAAATAAAAGATACCCCACTCTTCTAGAGAGGAAAAAAAAAAAACTTGTTGCCATCGAGGTGAATTCTACACATGGGTCCCCATGTGTTCCAGAGTATATCTGCTTTATAGATTATTTTTTTCCTGTTATTTCGATAGAAGCAGATCACCAGGCCATTATTCTGCTGCGAAGATGGGTGGGTGCGAACCACTTTAGTTGGACAGTTGAACACAAACGTTTGCAACACACAGAAAACTTTCTGAGAGAGAAAAACACGTAAACACTAAAGAAATGAGAATAAAATCAACATTCTTCTCAGTTGCAGTCCTGGAATCTGAAATCAATGGAATAATGCCTTTAATAATCTCATTGGGTCTTTCAGTTTTTAAGATGACAGAGGGAAGTTGTCATGGATTGAACTGTGCCCTCACAAAACATGTGTCAACTTGGCGAGGCCATAATTCCCAGTATTGTGTAATTGTCCTACATTTTGTGATCTCATGTAATTGTACTCCATTTGGTGGTATTGTGTAATTATCCTTCATTTTATGTGTTGTAAATCCTGAACTTCTATATGTCAATAGGCAGTATTACTGCAGTTGAGAAATTTTTTCACAGAGCTACAGACTCTGGACTCCAAATAGAACTGGAGAAAGGGTAAGCACCAGCCTGGAATGGGGATGAAGTCAATGTCTGAAAAAAGAATGGTTATGCCCTTGTTTGCCCCCCTCTAACCAAACCCACTGCCATCAAGTCAATTTCAACTCATGATGACCAAAGAGGACAGAGTAGAATTGCCTCATAGGATTCCCAAGGCTCTAAATCTTCACATAATCAGACTGCCACATCTTTCTCCCATGGAGCAGCTGTTGAGTTTGAACCGTCAAACTTTTGTTAGCAGGTTAGTGTTTTATCCAGTGCCTTTCCAGGGCTCGTCAGCCCTTCCTCTACTGTTCCATGAGCAAGAGGCTCTTGCTCTCTCACAAATAGGAGTTGGAGATTCTTTCAATGGAGAAAATGACCACTGCAAATTTAGAGAACTACAAATACTGACAAATACAGCTACAGATACAGGGCTCTCTCCCTGAACAGTCATCTTTGCTGGCCTGCCCCATAATACACACCACCAGTCCAAAAGCTCTGCCCTTCTCACAGAGCTTCCTGCCAGCTTTCTAACCTCAGTAGTAAACTTCAAAAGCATAATCATGGAAATTTTAGGAAATCTTTCTACATGAAAGACAAGACCAAAATAAACACATTATTTTAAAAAGCAATGTCTTCAGATCTCGAATCAAATATCATCATTTCAATGAAGTATACACCCAAAAAACTGTAGCTAGATAACATCATGTGTGCTAGTCTTGTCAGTTATTCTAAAGAATCCCAAGAGTGGCACTATGCCAATCTTAGCAGTGTATATCTGATAATGTATTAGAAAATATACCAAAACAGAGACAATTTTCAAGTGTCTTCATTAAGAAGTATGAAGTAGTAACAATTATAAACAGCAAGGGGCAATTACATTTGTACGTTTTGGTTTTCAACATCACAGAGCATCATTAGGCAAGCAGTTTTTGAATGCAGGAAAAATTCACCTGTATTAATTATTGTGTATATTTATACACAGCATACAATGAGTTGATATCTAAAGGAGCATATGCTAGGATGCTCCGCAGGTGTCCAAACATCATGGAGTGATAGTTTATACAGAAGGATGAAACTGAGGAAGTTCCTGTTCCATCAAGCATCAAGCTGAGGAAAAAGTTTGCTTTTTCAGGAAAGAAAGGCTACAAAATAATGGCTAGGAAATACTCGCATGCATTGTAACGTAGAGAAAAGTTTAGATGATTGATTCTTTTCTCTAAGATTATATTCATGTGGAAGTTTTTAGGCATCTCTCCCTGACCAAGTGTAGAATAAGTACCTTCTGACACACTGGCTTTACATTATTATACTGTTTCAATAACATTTCAGCAGGGATTGTTCTTCCATAGTAGTCTTCATGGAAGACTATGCAGCTGCCTCTCACTTCTTCTCCTTGAGCTTCAGGATAATAACTCAGATGTAAGTGAACGAGGCCTGTACTGACAGGAGCCAATATCTCCTGCAACAACCCATGAGCACCACTCAGTTTCCAGGGTCCTAACCAGGGACTTGGCCAGGTGAATGCAATCAGGAGACAATTTTGAAACACAGGAAAAGGTAACTAGAATGAGTCAACATGCCTCTATATTAGGTTACCAGACTCATATAAGTTCACTTAAGATCACAGTTAACATACTTTCTTTTAAGATTACAGAGAGGAAATAAGCTAGTAAATTAACCCAAGGTCAAATTCACAAGGAAGAAGAAATCCACCCCTTGACCTTAGGTTACCTTCTTTAATATGCAGTGGGGAAAAAAGGTATCTTAATCTATATTTGATCACATATCTAATATTGCCCCAAGAGATATGGATATACCTTTCATCCCTTAACCGATTAGATTATAATTTGGCAAAAATAATTTTATAGAATGTGTCATATTTTCTAATAGCCAAGTTTCTACCAAATAACAGTGAATGGCCGCATTTAACACACCAAATACTATTAAATGACAAGTTTAACATGTGAAATCATATGGTAAAATCCTTTTTAAAATATTTTAGGCCATTTTAGCCATCTCAAACTTGGTGTGATAGTCAGCCTCCAAGATGGCCCCCAATGATCCTCACTTTATCTGCCAAACACAGTTGGTGGGCTTGGTTTTGGATTTCAGGTTGGAATATTCCCTAATGACATACCCAGCAACATAGGGGAGCCGATGGGATTTCCAATGTCCTCTATGTGAGGAAGTTGCTGAGATTCAGTGAAGAAAACTAACAGAGAGAAGGAAGCCTTGAAACTAGGCCAGAGAGGGCCTGGGGGTAGTTAATAAGAAATTTGCCACCAGGTATGGGAAACCCAGGTCCAGTCTTTTTCAAGTGTTTCAAAACTGTGATGACAAGCATCCCTTGTTTTAGTGATTCAGATGAGTGAAGTTAATAAAAAGACAAGAACAGAAGAAACAATGGTGGATTGTTCATGTGGGACACTGTAGTATTTGAAAGAATCTAAAGCTTTAAAAGAGTTCTTTGGAAACAAACACCTTCCTATGTTGTAATTCTCTTAAGAAATTGCTCTGAGCTTTCAGTAAGAAAATTCACCTACAGGTGATATGCAGGCCTTGTGGAGCCATGCGGACTCCAAGCAAAATGTGTCAGCTGACTGAGTGCAGCACTACTCTGAGTTGCAAGTGAGGAACACCTGTACCCAACTGTCAAGCACAGTGAAGCAGGGACTACAGGGAAAAGATCAGGAGAAACCTTCAAAAGAGGAGTGATGTAAGAGAGAGAATATGAAAGTTGCCTACTTCAAGGATTCTGCCCTCTACAAAATGAGGTTTAAAGAAAGGAGAATATGGCACTATAGACAGAAACACCACACTGTCCCTCCATAGCAAAGACCCAAAAAACTAAGTAAAACAGAGACAAACATCAATCCTGAAACCCTAAGTGTCAAATGAAGAGATGAAGGACTTATCCAAGCACCAAATGGAATAAGAAACTGACAAAGAAGAAATAGGGAGGAGAGATACGTGCGGAGGTCCCCATCAGCTAAAGCAGCATGGATTCACCATCTTGGACTCCTGTCAGAGATTGGAGAAAAGGGAGTATGGGAAAGTAGCTTCACCGAGCTCCCAGCAGGAGACAGAGCACCCGGTAACAGCAATATACACCTTCTCACCCCCCATTCTTCACCCACCTGCCGACCTCTGCCACTTCATAGCTGGCTGCGATAGCTAGGCCAGCTGGGAAGTTCAGGGTCCCTGCTGCTTGGATTCAACCCACCTACATTGGAGATTGGAAGACAGGAAGTATAGGAAAGCAGCTTCATGGAGCTCCCAGCAGAACAACCAGTAACCAGGGATATATGTTTTCCCACTCCCCACCCTTCTTCACCCACGCTCATCCTCCTCTGCATCCTGCAGCCACAGTCTCTTGACTGGGAGGCACCAGCTTTAGCCTTGTGCTGCTTGGATTTGACCTGCCCACACTGGCCAGCTCCCTGAGTGCCGTTTGTTTGTTGCTGGTGTTGCTTTTTTCTGCTGCTTTTGGTTTCTTCTGTACCTCTCACCAGCTCGCTTCCTTTCTCTCAAACACCTGGTCCATGTGCCATCTTTGCTTCTTCTTGAAAGGCTGTGAAGTGCCGCTGGACTGTGGAATTGCTTCCTGGCCTGCAGCAATGGCTTTTGATTTGGTGTAGGTACTTCTATCTGTTCTCACCTATGTACACACCTGTACCTACCTATATACAATTATGGCTATACCCATCAGTGATCATTAAGGTCATGTGTCAACTTGGCTGAGCCATGATCCTTAGTGGTTTGACAGTCATGATGTAGTCTGGTATTCCTTTAATGACATAATTACTGCCATGATAAGATCTGATATAATGTGATCACTTTCATGATGGGATCTGCTCTGAGTAGACAATCAGTTGAAAGGGAGTTTCCTTGGGGGTGTGGTCTGCATCCAATATATGTGGACTTTCTGGCAAAACTCTCAGGCTTTTGCTCACTCTGAATCCTGCAGCTAGCTCCTGTTCATCTGACCTCCAGTTCATGGGACTTGAGCTAGCAGCTTGTCTGCTGATCTTTGGATTCATCAGCCTTTGTAAACAGGATCATGGGTTCGCCAGTTTCTACAGCTACATGAGTCAGGAGAAGCTTCCAGCCTGACCCATGGACTTGGGACTTCCCAATCTCTACCACTGAGTGAGCCATATCCTTGATATAAATCTCTCTCTCTCTTTATATATATATACATGTATATAAAGGAGATGGACTGGCTGTGCCAGAGCCCTCCCTACCTGTCTTTGGGTGAGTGGAGTGGTGGGTAGGTGTGGAAGCTTGGGTCTCAGTTTGCTGATCTTGTGGGCAAGCTGAGGTTGGTTGGTTGGGTTTGGCCTCCGTCTGTCTTCCATTTGGTGGCTCAGGAACATGGAATGATGCTCTCCATGCTGGTGGAGGGGCTGATGTGGTGGGTGTGGTGGGCCACTGAGGACTTGCTTCTTTCCTCTCCTTGTATGGGAGGTGGAGGTGTGGACAGTAGAGGGGAGGCAGCAAGAAGACATTCACACAATCACTCTACCTCCTCCTCCTCCCGGGCAGGCGAAGGGAGTAAGGAACTGCAGGTGGATGTCTGCTCAGTCTTGCTGCATCTATCTGTTGGTGGCAGGAAGAGGGAGGAAGGTGCAGCTGGTTAGTACATGCACATTCTTCTGCCCTATGCTGGGCAAAAAGAGGGAGAAAAAGGCCTCAGGGAGGATGTGCATGGAGTCATAGCTCTTCTACCCCTGTCTGTCCCGGTTAAGGGATGGATTGGAGCCTGGCAGGTGCACTTACAATAGTGTCGCCTAGAGTTAGGTGAGGGGAAGAAAGAAGCACCTACAGGGGATGCGCATGCAGTTGTGTCTCCTCTGCCCCTCACTGGGTGGATTAAGGGATAGGGTCCCTCCTGGTGAATGCACAGGGGGTAATGCCTCACATAAAGTGGGGAAAGGGAGGAAGAGACTTCGAGGGGATGTGCACACATTCAGTGTTCTTTTGCCTCTCACGGGGATGGAGTCATGTCTGGTGACTGCACAGAGGGTGCTTCCTCTTGTCAAGTGAGGATGGGAAGGAGCCGATGGGGGATGCACATGCAGTCCTGTTTCCTCTGCCCCTCGGTGAGCAGGTTAAGGTAGCGAGTCCTGCCTGCTGGATGCAGGCACAGAAGTGCTGTCTCACACTGGATGGGGAGCTAGAGGAGGGAGAGGTGGAGCAGTGGACAAGCTCTCATACTGTCCTGCTGCTGCAGCCTTCCACCAGGCCCTTGGACAGGAGAGTCAGTGGCAGGCAGGCATGCCCACATGTGTGCTCTTGTCTTGCTCATAGGGTGGGCAAGGGGAAGTAGTGGAGGATGTTGGGTGTGGTGCGGGGAAGAGTATTGGCTTGTGTTATGATCCCCCAGTTAGGCAAGGTGGTGAGACATGGGGCCCTCTGCAGCATCTGATCTGGAGAGTGGGGTGTGGGGGAATGTGTTCCTCCAGCTAGGATACATAGGGGCCAAGGCACCTTGCCTCTTCTGCAGCAGCGAGTGGGACCTGTCCTCTCTCGAGCGTGAAGGGTGGGGGGGGTCTGTGACCAGTTGGGTGAGAGAGCTTCCACCAACAATCCAGGAGTCCGTGCCTCGTGGGCGTACATACCACTAAGGTCAAGGGCTTCTTCTCCTGAATATCTCTGGTTCTGGATCTGGCACCCTTCTTGTCTCTGCTTATTTCTGTGTGTCTATAGAGGTTCTCTATTCCTTTGGGGAAAGTCATGAAGTTGTCTTGCTGTTGGCTGTTGGCTTTGTCCTAAGTTAGCCACAGGCCTGGAAGCCTGGCTGAGCTCCTCTGGTCTGTGTTACTCCTCTTCTGCTACTTTCCTTATTCATTCCAGTGAGTGTTTGATTCAGTTCTTAGAGTTTCTTTTTGATGTTCATGGTTCCTGAATTGTAATCTGCTTCTGTTTGGCTTGGTTTTGGGGGGTTTTGGTGCAGGGGGCATTATAGTGCTTGTAATGAAGCTGCCATCTTGGCTCCACCTCTATTGACCAGATTTTCATATAAACATGACTCATAGTGTAGCTGTAAATGGCTAATCTATAAAGTACTATATAAGTAACATATAAATTAAGTATGTATGATAATATCTGCAAAACGTAATCCTCCAAGGGAAGGGAAACCTTAATAATTCATTACTTTTCTTCATTAAACACATACTTTGTACCAGGCATTGTGTTCAGTATCTTCACCTACATTGTCTCATTCAAACCTCAGAAGCCTGAAACGTAGCAGCTGGTGTTGCTGTTGTTGTTAGTTGTCATGGAGTGGTTCTGACTCAGTGTGACCTTATGTTCAACAGAATAAAGCATGGCCCAGTCCTGCACCATTTTCATGATCATTGGTAGTGTGCATCCATTGTTCCAGCTATTAGGTCAATCCATCTCTTCTAAGGTTTTCCTTGGTTTTTTTTTTGACCCTTTTCTAGCAGTTGATTTTCCTGATGATGTGACAGAAGTAAGCAAGTTGAAGTCTGGTCATCCTGGCTTCTAAGGAGCATTCTGGTTGTATTTCTCCTAAGACTGATTTGTTCCTTCTTTTGGCAGTCTGTGATATAAGTAAAATTTATCATCAACACCACAGTTTGAATGTATTAATTCTTTTTCTGTCTTATTTTTTTAATTATTCAAATTTCACATGCATATGAGGTGATTAAAAAGATCAAGGCTTGGGACTTGTCTTAGGCTGAGTTCTCTAGAGAAGAAAAACCAGTGAAGTGTGTATGTATATATATGTATATACATATATATATATATATGTATATACACATGCATATATATAGAGAGAAAGATTTATATCAGGAAATGGCTCACACAGTTGGAGAGGCTAGAGAGTCCCACGTCCATGGGTCAGGCATCATGTCTGAGGCTTCTTTTGACCCAAGTAGCTGCAGGGCTTGAAGAGCCCAAGATCAGCAGTTCAGACAGCAGGCTGCTGGATCACAGATTGAGGAGGCCAACAGATCCCAAGATCAGCAGGTAATATGGCAAGCCACTGGCTCAAGTTCCAAGAACCTGAGGTCAGATTATGATGAGCCAGATGCAAGATCCAGAGTGAGCAAAAGCCAGTGAGCTTTGCCAGAAAGTCCATATATATCAGATGAAGGCCACATCCCCAAGGAAACTCCCCTTCAACTGATTGGTTACTCATGGCAGATCTCAACAGGGAGGTGATTACATTACATCAGATATCATAAAGGAGGTGATTACATCATTACATAACTGCCAAACTACATCACAACTGCCAAACCACTGAGAATCACGGCCCATCCAAGTGGACACACAACCTTAACCATCACAGGACCTCTTTTACAAATGAGGACCTGTGGCTCAGAGAGGGTAAATCTCTTGCCCAAGGTCACATGGCCTGAAACCTGCAGAATAATATTCAAATGCAAATCTTTCCTTTGTGACTTAATGCCTGGAAAGCCACACGTTTTAGGGGCTGGAAACAGACAACTTGGAGGAACCTAGACTTGAAACAAGGAATGCTCTTTCAGTTCTTTTCCTTCCTCTGTGGCTGGTCTGGCTCCAAGTCAGCACAAACTATGAGTGGGGCCTCCAGGTGGCCATGTGGGCTTCATGGAATTCAAGGAAAGACTTTTGAATGAAGAAAGGACCAATGGTTTCAGCCTGTACCCCTTTAGAAGTGAGGAAGGAATGCCTATTGATAAGCCATGAGAAGCAAATGAAATGAGAGCTCCTCTAGGAAACTTGCTTTGACTTCTCTAACATGCAGGTGATTAGATAAGATCTACATGTGCACTCAGTGCTTATGAATTGATGCCTTCGAATTGTGGTATTGGCAAAGAATACTGAATATACCATGGACTGCCAAAAGAACAAACAAATCTGTCTTGGCAGAAGTACAATCAGAATAGGCCTTAGAAGGGAGGATGATGAGACTACGTCTCAAATACTTTGGACATGTTATCAGGAGGGATCAGTCCCTGGAGAAGGACATCATGCTTGATAAAGCAGAGGGTCAGTGAAAAAGAGGAAGACCCTCAACTAGATGGATTGACGCAGTGGCTGTAACAAAGGACTCAAGCATAACAACAATTATGAGGATGGCCCAGGACCCAGCCATGTTTCATTCTGTTGTATGTAGGGTCATTATGAGTTGAAACTGACTCCATGACACATAACAACCAGAAAAACATGTCATATTTTTCTACCTCTGCATGGTATTACCAAATTAAATTACAATATCCTTTCAAGGAGCTTTACTTTGATGGAAGATAAATTAGCATTTAAAAGTTTAATAGTCCCAGTATTACCAGGAATTCATGAAAGTGAATTTGTCATGACAAAAATTTATTTCAACAGTAATTATGTTTTTAGTACAACAGCTCAAACACCATTTCCAATATCTTTTTGGTATCTGAAAATCTTTGATTTAGGCTAGATTAAGCAAACTGTACAAAATGGATTCCATTAAAAATAGTAATTTTGTTCTAATGTAAAAAATCTTGTTGTTCTAGAATGAGAACAAAGAAACGGTGGGGCAAAGGTCTATGCATAGGAAAAGTAGTAGAAGGTTAGTGGTAAAGGGATGTTCTTATAGTCAAAGTTCACTAAGACTTGATAGGATTTTTTAAAAGCTTTAGTATCAAAAAGTATGCAAAGCTAAAATTTGGTTTTCTGTTTCTTAAAATGACAGCATTTTCTATAATTACTGGGTTTTTCTTAGAAAGAGCTTGTAAGGCAAAGATTCTATGTCTTATCAGAATAAATTCCTGATCTTATGTTAACCTTATCATGTCCGCAATTGCTTGAAAAAAACAAATCCTATCACTATGAAAAAACTGAGAGTTTTTGTTTTTCTTTTCACAATCATATTACCTCCTACACTTACGTTTAAAATGTTTTCATTGTCCCTTTGGTTATACAGATATACAAGTACTGTTTCTCCATGACCTGTGATTCCATTTAACTGAATTTTAAAGCCTCTCAAAATCTAATCCTACATGATATCTTTATACCTAAAACCCTAAAACTTGTCTTTTGGCATTTACCAGCAGGTACCCAGAAAAGTCTCAAAATATTTGTTTTTTTCTATTTGTAAACAGAAAGGTACTAGAAATTATTTGATTTGATCTGATAAGCTATGAGTCAGGTGGTGATTGTTATCAAATCAGAATAGGACCTTGAAATATTTTAGTACCTCAGGAAGAAAGGAATTCACTCAAATCTGTAAGTACTACAGGTAAAATCTGGTGTCAAGTTCTTGGCTTGGCTTCCTAACTTTGAAAGACTTTTACAAATTCAATCTGAGATTTTTTATGAAAACATTCAGCAAAGCAAATTTAAGAGGCCTATACAGTAAATTTCCATTCTTGCTGCACCTAAGGAAATACTTATGATCAATCTTCTTCTGTGGATTGATTTAGTCTAGTCTGAAAGGAGCTTGAGTGACACAATTGCTTAACCAAAGTTTGACAGTTGAAACACCTAGAGGGGCACCACGGAGCAAAACTCCTGGTGATCTGCTTCCTTAAACATTATAGCCAAGAAAACCATACGGAGCATTTGTACTCTGTAACACATGAGTTCACCGTGAGTCAGGGACTAACTGCACAGCAGCTAACAGCAACATCTACTCTGGATTGTTGTCTGGAATTTAATCCCCAAAGGCCTATTTTGTGTTCAGGGCAGTATTTAGCAATAGTCAAGGTACACACCCATATCTCTGAAATTATGAAGAGCTTCAAATATCTCTATTCCTACCATATTTCAGGGAAGTACTCCTGTGAAGTATAGAATGTTGAGGCCAGTGTGATCCAGAGTCAGTAACTCACCTGAGTCTCACAAATCCTTTGACTGTGTAAGGCAAATCCCATTTTAAAACTAGTTCAAATGAGACAGAAAGAAGCCATGAAAGAACATGGCACCCTTGGCTAGCCATGGAGGTGAGCAGACCCAGGCATGCTGGGAGAGGTCAGGGCAAGCATTCCCCTCTGGCAAGAGAAGTATACCCTCCACCTGGGCTCTCATTGGCTGTTCCTCCCAGCCAGGGTTTATAAAGCAGGAATTTTCAGTGCGTGAGGCACCTGCAGGTTCTATTCACCCTTCTGTTCCTCCCTGGTGCTGAGTTCTGAGATGGGTAAGCGCCTCCTGCTGCTGCTGCTGGGCTTCTCCTTGCTGTTGGGCTTCCTGCAAGGTAAGCTTCTGGGGGAGTCTGGAAGGGCAATGTGGGCTGGTCTAGATCATCAGAACCCACAAGGGTGACTGTGGATTGTTGGTCCATGGGAGGGTAGGAGGGAGGGGCAAGGATGGTCCTGACCTTCCCTTTAGAGATGGTCTTCACAGCCTCCATTCCACCCCTACTGATTTTCCTCCTCCTGGGCTTCTACTCTCCTTTGCTTCCTCCTTCACTTTTGGCCCAAATTTACTCCTCTTCATTTCTTCCTCTTTTCTCCCCTATTTTATTTTAGGCTCAACCCACCTACCATGTTAGTACTCATTCATGATATTCCCAAATTCCTCTAGCTTTTCTTTTTGAGAGTCCTAAATTTGAGGTGAAAGGGATCTAGGAAGGTTCTTTGTGGGTGATGAGGATAGATGATGAGGAATGTTTTGAAACGATGGGGAGGAGGGTTCTCAGGTCGCAGGATGTGAGAACTGGGGGAGCTGCAATGTACGCTATGATTTTCTCCCCCCAGCAGCACAGTCCATTTCAGGAGGCCTGAGTACCTGTGAGTACAGAAATTCTATCTTTTCTTGGTCACAGGCCTTGCCCCCAGAGGCACACATGCCTCCTCTCCACAACGGCCCTTGGTGCAGTCACCCAGAGATACAGAAGAGGCTCCATTGGTGTAAACCAACAACAGAGAAATCATATCATGCTTTAGCACAATAATCTATGTCATGGTGTTTGGAGACCTGACCATTGTTCATACCAGGCATGGACCAGGTGGCGGTCACCGTCTCCTGACCAGAAGCAAAAGTGAGCCCAGAAAGAGTCTCATTATGCTCGTTTTGACTTCCAGCTCTACGTTGTCACAAATGCTATCATGTTAGACCTGATGGGAGTTGTCACCTTCAGAGAACCACTTGCCGTGCCTACTATAAGGAGCAATGCCTTCTGAAGAAGTACTATCAAGGTAGGAAGAGACTGAAAAGCCCTCTTGGCATGACCCGTGACAAATGTTCAGGAAGATGGCACTCTCAGGTGCCCTAGAAGATGGAGCAGAGAGTGAGGGAGGATTTTTTTTTCCCCCCTAATGAGTTGGGACACGGTCCTCTCGTTCTGATGCTGTGTTGCCACTGGCCCTTAATGGGAACACTAGACCAATCAGGAGAAAAAGGTTTTACTGAACAATCTGTGGGCCCATGTGTGTTGCAAGATCATCAGGAAAAAAGATACTGTTAGATTCTGAGGGATGACAAGAATTGGGCTATAAATATTCCATTGGGGATTGTTTGTGGTAAGACTTTCGGCGAATGCTCAGTAGGAAGGATTCGGGGCTGCAGGAGTTGGACCCACCAGGGCCCACTTCAGTCATCTCAGTCCCTTCCCACCAAGCAGCTTGACCCTCAGGCAATGTGCAGTTTAACCTCACTCATTGAATCAGTGATTATTCCTCTTCCAACAAATGTGTATTGCTAACCTCTTAGGTGGCAAATGGTTACTTTCCTGGATAGGACTCAGAGACAGAATTAAGGATCCTCATTTCTTACCTTTCTTCTTCTTCAGGCGACAATTTCCTGTTGGGAATACAGGACTGTCAGTACATGTGCAGCAACGGGACCACGTTGAAAGGAACTTCTCGAATAGATATTTCATGCTGCAAAGACAAGGATTTCTGTAACATATTTTAGAATTTTAGACGTTGATCCTGAGCCTTGGTTCTCTAGTTCAGCCCTTCTCCATTCTCATGTGTAAGCCTCAAAGACTGGGATTTCTTTCCTCTGCATTGTCCAAGCCCTGAAACCTGCTCCTACCCAGCTACCAGTGTTCAAGTTTTAACAGGTCAACCCATCTGATAGGTGATTTCCCCTCTCACCACCCATGGTGCTCTGTCCTTTCTTAGATTCTAGTCTCTTTGCCTTGCTTTGTTCCTCCTTTCTGTATACTTTATTTTAAATTTGGCCAGGTTTGTTTTATGGCCACTGTTATGGATTGAATTATGCCCTCCTCCCCCCAAAATACGTGTTATAAATCACTACCTCTATGCCTATGGTTATAATCCCCTTTGAGAGCGGGTTATCTTTATTATGTTAATCCGGGAGGATTAGGGTAGGGTGTATCTTGAGTCAATCTCTTTTGAGATATAAAAGAGATTAAACAAGGGAGCAGAGCAGAGATGATGTAACATAGATGCCAAGACATATGAAGATCTCCAAGGAACCAGAAGCTGAAGAGACAAGGACCTTCCTCCAGAGCCAACAGACAGAAAGCTTTCCCCTTGAGCTGGCCCTCCTAATTCAGCCTTCTTGCCTTCTAAACTGTAAGAAAATAAATTTCTGTTTTTCTAAACTATCACTTGTGTTATTTCTGTTATAGAAGCACTAGATAACTAAGACAGCCACGTTATAACCTGTCTTCATGAATGTTCCAGGGCAGTAGAAGGAATGAACATTTCACTACTGCTGTGTATTCTACAAATGTCCATTAGGACTAGTTGTTTGACACTGTATTTAGATATTCCATCAAGTAATTTTTATTTTTTTTTTGGTCAACTTGTTCTATTGATTACTGAAAGAAGAGTTTTGAAATCTAAACCTATTATTATGACTTGGTCTATTTCTCCTTTTCCATTGGTGTTGCCTTATGCATTTTGACATTTTTTTGTTAGTGCATAAAACATTCAGGATTATTATGCCTGTTTGGTGGATTGGCCTTTTTATCATTAAGTAATGTCCCTCTTTTTCCCTGGTAATATTCATTTTCCTGCTAATATACCCGCTTCAGCTTTCCCCGGATTAGCATTTACATGATACATCATTCTACATCCTTTTACTTTATCAGTCTGCCTGTCTATATTTTTACATATAAAATACAGTGTTTATGAGCACAACGTATAGTTGGTCCTAGTTTTTTATACAAATAGACAACCTCTGTCTTTTAATTGTCATGTTATAGTCTTTACTTTTAATGAAATTATTGATAGGTCAGATTAAAATCAACCATATTGCTGATTGTTTTTCTATTTTTCCTATAGGAAAATAAGTTGTTAGGAGCTATCGAGTCAGTTCCGATTCATAGCGACCCTATGTACAACAGAACAAAACAAAATACTGCCCTGTACTGCGCCATTCTCATAATCATTGTTGTGCTTGAGACCATTGTTGTAGCCACTGTGTCAATCCATCTCCTTGAAGATCTTCTCCTTCGCTGACCCTCCACTTTACCAAGCATGATGTCTTTGTCCAGGGACTGGTCCCTCCTGATAACATGTCGAAAGCATGTGAGACAAAGTCTCACCATCCTTGCTTTTAAGGAGCATTCGGGCTGTACTTCTTCCAAGACAGATTTTTTCATTCTTTTGGAAGTCCATGGTGTATTCAACATTCATCGCCAACACCTTAATTTAAAGGTGTCGATTCTTCCTCAGTCTTTCTTATTCATTGCCCAGCTTTCGCATGCATATAAGGCTATTGAAAACACCATGGTTTGGGTCAGGCACAACTTAGTCCTCAAAATGACATCTTTACTTTTCAATGCTTTAAAGAGGTCTTTTGCAGCAGATTTGCGCAGTGCAACACATTGTTTGATTATGACATACAACCGCTGCTTCCATGGATGTTGATCGTGGAGCCAAGTAAAATGAAATCCTTGACAACTTCAATCTTTTCTCCATTTATCATGGTGTGGCCTATTGGTCCAGTTGTGAGGATTTTTGGTTTATGTTGAGGTGTAATCTATACTGAAGGCTGTGGCCTTTGATCTTCATCAGTAAGTGGTTCAAGTCCTCTTCACTTTCAGCAAGCCAGGCTGTGTTATCTGTATAACACAGGTTGTTACTGAGTCTTCCTCAAATCCTGATGCCCCACTCTTCTTCATATAGTCCACCTTCTTGGATTATTTGCTCAGCATACAGATTGAATAAGTATGGTGAAAGGATACAACCCTGACACACACCTTTCCTGACTTTAATCCAGGCAGTATCCCCTTGTTCTGTACGAACGACTGCCTTTTGCTCTATGTACAGTTTCCTCATGAGCACAATTAAGTGTTCTGGAATTCCCATTCTTCCCAATATTATCCCTAATTCATTATTATCCACATAGTTGGATGCCTTCACATAGTCAATAAAACTCAGGTAAACATCTTTCTAGTATTCTCTGCTTTCAGCCAGGATCCATCTGACATCAGCAATGATATCCCTCATTCCACATCCTCTTCTGAATCTGGCTTTAGTTTCTGGAAGTTCTCGGTAGATGTACTGCTGCAACCACTTTCAAATGATCTTCAGCAAAATTTTCCTTGTATGTAGTATCAGTGATATAGCTCGATAATTTCCACAGGAAGTTGGATCACCTTTCTTTAGAATAGACATAAATATGGATTTCTTCCAGTTAGTTGGCCAGGTAGTTGTCTTCCAAATTTCTTGGCATAGACGAGTGAGCACTTCCAGTGCTGCATCCATTTGTTGAAACATCTCAGTTGGTATTCAGTCAGTTAGTGGAGCCTTGTTTTATGCCAATGCCTTCAGTGCAGCTTGGACTTCTTCCTTCAATACCATCAGTTCCTGATCATATGCTACATCCTGAAATGGTTGAACGTCAACCAATTGCTTTTGGTATAGTGACTCTGTGTATTCCTTCCGTCTTCTTTTGATGCTTCCTGCATTGTTCAGTATTTTGTCCATGGAATCCTTCACCATTGCAACTCAAGCCTTGAATTTTTTCTTCAGTTCTTTCAGCTTGAGAAATATCAAGAGTGTTCCTCCCTTTTGGTTTCTAACTGCAGTTCTTTGCACATGTCATTATAATACTTTATCTTCTTGAGCCACCTTTTGAAATCTTCTGTTCAGCTCTTTTACTTTATCACTTCTTCCGTTTGCTTTAGGTACTCTACTTTCAAGAGCAAGTTTCAGAGTCTCTTCTGACATCCATTTTGGTCTTTTCTTGCTTTCCTGTCTTTTTAATGACCCCTTACTTTCTTTATGTATGAGGTCCTTGATGTCATTGCACAACTCATCTGTTCTTTGGTCATTAGTGTTCAATGCATCAAATCTATTCTTGAGATAGTCTCTAAATTCAGATGAGATATACTCAAGGTATATATTCAGCGTATATACTTTAGCTGTCATGGACTTGCTCTAATTTTCTTCAGCTTCAGCTTGAACTTGCATATGAGTAATTAATGATCTGTTCCAAAGTCAGCCCCAGGCCTTGTTCTGACTGATGATACTGAGCTTTCCCATCATCTCTTTCCACAAATGCAGTCAATTTGATTCTGTGTGTTCCATCTGGTGAGGTCCAAGTGTATTGTCACCATTTATGTTGGTGAAAAATATTTGCAATGAAGAGACCATTGTTCTTGCAAAATTCTATCTTGTGATTTCCAATATTGTTTCTATCACCAAGGCCATATTTTCCAACTACCAATCCTTCTTTATTTCTAACTTTTGCATTCCAATCATCAGTAATCATCAGTGCATTCTAATTGCATGTTTGATCAAATTCAGACTGCAGAAGTTGGTTAAAAAAAACTTTAATTTCTTCATCTTAGACCTTAATGGTTGGTTCATAAATTTGAATGATAGTTGTATTAACTGGTCTTCATTGTAGGCACATGGATATTATCCTATGACTGGCAGCATTGTACTTCAGGATAGATCTTGAAATTTTTTTTTGACGACGAATGCAACGTCATTCCTCTTCAAGTTGTCATTCTCAGCATAGTATACCATATTATTGTCCAATTCAAAATGGCAAATACCAGTCCATTTCAGCTCACTAATACCTAGGATATTGATGTCTATGTATTCCATTTCATTTTTGATGATTTCCAACTTTCCTAGATTCATACTGCGTACAGTCTTTTTTTTTTGGGGGGGGGTTATAGAAAAATATCGGCACTCTATGTCCTCTTTTAGATTGTTTTTTTTTTTCTCATTCCATTTTATCTCCATTATTTTTGGCTTATTAGCTATACCTCTTTTCTAAAATGTTTCAGTGGCTAATAGGGCTTATGGTATATATCTGTAACTTATCACAGTTTAATTTAAAATAATATTATACTACTGCACATAAAGTGAAGAACCTTACAAAAGTATACTTCAATTTCTACATTCCTTTCATCATGCTATTCTTGTCACATATTTTACTTTTACATATGCACTATACATCCCATGATACACTGTTACTATTTTTGCACTAGATAGTCAATTACTTTTTGGTGCATTTAAAAATAGTAAAAACATATATATCTTTTACATTTACCTCCATTCATGCCATTTCTGGTTCTCTTCATGTCCTTGTGTAGACCACAGTTTCTATTTAGTATCATCGTACTCCTATCTGAAGAACTTCCTTCACATTTCTTGTAATGCACTCCAGGCAATGAATTATCTCAATTTCTCTTTTTTTCAGAAAAAATCTTTATTTAACCCTCAGTTTTTGCGCTATTTATGCTGAGCGTGGAATTCAGAGCTGGAGCTTTTTCTATCAGTGTTTGAAAGCAGTCATTCCATTGTATACCGGACTGCATAGTTTCTGATGAGTATCCTGGTATAGTCTCCATTTTTGTTTCTCAGTACATGAACAGCTTTTTTCCCTTGTTGTCCTCAAGATTTTCTTTTTAATCTTTGATTTCCAGTAGTTTGATGGTGGTGTTTTTTCAGTATTTATCCTGTTTGGGATTCTCTCAGATTCTTGGATCTGAGTTTTAATGGTTTTTGTTATTTTTTGAAAATCTTGCCTCTTTAAGTATAAATTCTGCTTCATTCTATCTCTCTTTTACTTTTGAGAAACCAATCACATATGTTAGATTCTTTCATATTACCAAAAGTTCGTGGATGCTCTGTGCTTTTTTTTTTTTTTTTTTTTTTTTTTTAATTCTTTATCTTTTTGTGTTTCAGGCTGAATGCTTCAGAATGCTTTCTATGGCATTCTCTTCAAGTTGACTGATTCCTCAGCTGTGGTCAGTTTACTGATGAGCCCATCATACAAATTCTTTATCTCTGATATCCTGTTGTTTTATTCTAGTTTCTTTCTTTGAGTCTCTCTTAGGGATTCTATTTCACTTTTCAAATTCTTCATCTGTTCATCCATGTTGTCAAAATTTTCCACTCAATCTTTTATCATTCTAATTATAGTCATTTTAATGTCATTATTTCACAGTTCCAAAAATTGGGCAATTGCTTAGTTCTAGTGATTAATCTCCTGCCAATGGGTTGGAGCCTCTTATTTTTTGTGTCTTGTCATTTTTTATTAATGTTGAATATTGTGTATAGAAGAGTAGAGACTGAGGTCAATGGTACTGATGCCGACAAACGGACTTGTCTCTTCTTTGCCACACTGTTAGTGTGAGGAATGGTCAGTCTAATCAGGAGTCGTGCTAGGTTGGTCCTTGTTGCTGCTATCATTACTTTCAGTGCACCACAGGCTTCAAATTCTTCTAGTGGTGAGTTGTTCTTGTCTTGTGTTTGTGAGGATGTCAGGGATGTTGGATTGTTTTTCTTTGTGTTCATCTCCTCACTCCACTCAGCTTTCCGCCATGTCTGCATGCCTGCAGCACAAAAGAAGTCTCTCTCCAGGGTATTGCCCCCTCTCATCAGTACACTATTTCTGCTTGCTACTCAGTGCTAAGCTTATGGTTGAGACAAAGGATTCTCTGTTGTCCTGGATCAACCACAGTTGAACATATAGGAAAATGAATGAGAAGAATTTATCAAAGAAATGAGAGATAAATAATACGATCACATTTTTCCTCACCTGAAATGAGACTTAAGTCTTCAAATAGAAAGTGTCAACCAAATGTCAAGTAAGATAAACAATAACGACCCCACTTATACACATCATTGTGAAAATTCAGGGTGCCAAGTATAGAGAAAAGATACCGTACTTTCCTAGACAGAAAAAAAAAAAAAACCCAAAAACCAAACTTGTTGCCATCAAAGTGAATCCAATGCATGACTCCCCATGCGTTCCAGAGAATAACTGCTTCATAGACTTTTTTATCCTATTCTTTCTGTGGAAGTTGATCACCAGGATCTTCTTCTGTGACAATGCTGTGTGGGTGGAAGTCACTGATCTTTAGTTTACCAGTTGAGCACAAATGTTTCCACCACATTGAAACCTTTCTGAGAGAGAAAGAACAGATAAATTATAAAGAAAAGAGAATAAAATCAACACTCTTCTCAGTAGCCGTCCTGGAATCTGAAACCAATGGAAGAATGCCTTTAATATTCTCATTGGGTCTTCTAGTTTTTAAGATGACAGAGGGAAGTTGTCATGGATTGAATTGTGCCCTCCCAAAATATGTGTCAACTTGGCTAGGCCATAATTCCCAGTATTGTGTAATTGTCCTATATTTTGTGATCTGACGTAATTGTACTCCATTTGGTGGTATTGTGTAATTATCCTCCATTTTACACATTGTAAATCCTAAACCTCTATCTGTTGATAAGACAGGATTACTATGTGGTGTATCTTCAGTCACAACCTTACTAAAGGGAGTGACTCAAGTCACAGCCTTACTCATGTCACACCCTCACTTACCTCATACCCTTACTCAAATCATCACCTTAAGTTACCACCTTACTCAAGTCACACCCTTGCTTGATTCACACCTTTTATCTTACAAGAAATAAAAAGAGAAAGGAGCAAGCAGAGAGGATAGGGATCTCACTATCACCAAGAAAGCAGAGCCGGGAGTGGAGCACATCATTTGAACCAAGGGGAAGATTGAAGCCAAGACTCATGGAAATTTCCCAGGAACGTCGGGCCCACAGATGTTGAAACAAAACAAGAATATTCCCCCAGAGCAAACAGGGAGAGAAAGCCTTCCCTTATACCTGGCACTGTGAATTTGGACTTCTAGCCTCCTAAACTGTGAGAAAATAAATTTCTATTTGTTAAACCTACCCACTTGTGATATTTTTGTTTTAGTAGCACTAGATAACTGAGATAAAAGACATTTTGCCTTCCTATACTTCAAAACAACTCAAACACAACAAGGAGATTGAGAGACAAAAGTGCATATCTTACCTTGGAGGAAACAAAGCACTGGTAATATGACAACACAAAACACGAAGATGGAAAACTAATGAAGGAATGAGAAATCACTTGACAGAGCAGGGAATGTGGAAATGTAAAGGTCTGCAGAGGATATACAAGAAGCAAAACCCAGAGAGGCTTAGGAATTGGAGCCACCAGGAACTGCAAAGTTGGGATGAGGCTATGACGTGAAGAAAAGGGAAGAAGTTGGTAAGGAGCAGTTAGGGTCTCACCCCACATAGGAGGATAACCATGTCCTCCTAGTTCCACTCAAACCAAAAACCACGCCCACTGCTGAAAAGTCAATTCAGTCTCATATTGACCTATTGTACAGTGGTGAAGAACTAGGCTGCTAAACAAAAGGTTGGTGATTCGAACCCAACTGCTGCTCTACAGGAGAAAGATGAGGCAGTTTGTTCCAGTAAAAATTACAGCCTTGGAAATCCTATGGGGCAGTTCTATCTGTCCTATACCGTCACTATGTGTCTCTTCCCTGTAGCAGCTGAGAAATTTTTTCACAGAGCTATGGACTCTGGACTCCAAGTAGAACTGGAGAAAGGACAAGCATCAGCAGGAAATGGGGATGAAATGAACATCTAAATAGAGAATGATTATGGGCCTGTTTGCCCTCCCTCTAACCAAACCAAAAAACAAACCCACTGTCATCAGGTTAATTTCAATTCATAATGACCCAATAGAACAGTGTAGAACTGTTCCATAGGATTTCCAAGGCTGTAAATATTTACAGAAGCAGATCGTCATATCTTTCTCCTGTGGAGCAGCTGAGGGGTCTGAACCTTCAACCTTTTGGTTAGTAGACTAGTGCTTTATCCACTGCATCACCAGGGCTCCTCAGCGCTCCCTCTACTATTCCATGCATTCTGGACAGACTTCTGCTCTGCCGCATAAGAGTTGGAGATTCTTTCTATGGAGAAAATCACCACTGCAAAATGAGAGAACCACAAATACTGACAAACACAACTACGAATACAGGGCTGCCTCCCTGAAAAGGTCATCTTTGCTGGCCTGTCCCACATTATAGACCTCTAGTCAAAAAGCTCTGCCCTTGCTCACAGAGCTTCCTGTCAGCTTTCTAACCTCAGTATGAAAGTTCAAAAGCAAAATCATAAGATAGTTTAGGAAGTCCCTCTACAGAAAAGACAAAACCAAAATAAACACATTTTGTTTAAAAAGCAACTTAAACAGATAACTAGAAAAATCTTTCCAAAAATACTAATCCATTCAGGGATAATCATCATTTTTTTTTAAATGAATAGTAAATTTGGAAGATAATGTTAAAAAAAATCCACTAGATACTAAAAGTAATAAATAGATGAACAAAAAACCAAAGTGATAGACAATAGAAAAGGCCAGAGTTTTGGAGTCAGACTTGACTCCTCTCTCTCACAACCCACATCCTGTCCATTAATAAATTCTGTCAACTTTACCTTCAGAACCTATCCAGCCATGGTCCTATCACAACTTCCAGTGGTACCCCGGTACAGTCACCATCATTCTTCACCTGCAACATTGCAATAGCCTCCTAGTCTCCCTGCTTCCCGGCTGCCTTAAATCCATACCAGCAGTAATTTATTCTCCACAACTACAGCCACAGTGCTTCTTTTAAAAGATAGATGGTTCCGGTCATTCCCCTGCTGAACACTTCTCATGGGATTCCCATGTCCTCAGAGTATAGGTGAAACTCTTATAGGGGTCTGCAAAGCAATACAATTTCCAGGGTCCCTTTACCTCTCTGGTCTAATTTTCTACTCTCCCCCTGTAGCAGATCTTGGCCTCCTGTTATTCTTCAAAACCCCCACCAAAATACTACTTCGGGACATATGCACTTTCTGTTCCCTGTGCCTTGAAAACTTTCTCTAGGGAGCCTCCAACCTCACTCCCTCATATCTTGAGGTCTCTGATCAAATATCACCTTTTCAGTGAAGTCTACACCCAAAAAAACTGTAGCAAGATAACGTCATTTGTACTAGTCTTTGTCAGTTATGTTAAAGAATCTCAAGAGGGATACTATGCCAATCTTAGCAACGTATATCTGATAAGGTATTAGAAAATATACTAAAACAGATACAGTTTTCAAGAATATCTTTCATTAAGAATTATAAAGCAGTAACAATAATAAGGAGCCCTGGTTGCACAGTGGTTAAGTGATATGGCTGCTAACCAAAAGGTCAGCAGTTCAAATCCACCAGCTGCTCCTTGGAAACCCCATGAGGGCAGTTCTACTCTGTCCTATAGGGTCGCATGGGGCAAAATCAACTTGATGGAAACAGGTTTAACAATATACTCAGCAAAGGACAATAACATTTGTACATTTATGTGTTCAAAAAACTTTTTTAAAGCACTAAAAATTCACCGGTATTCATTAGCGTGTATATTTATACAGGGCATACTATGAGTCGATATCTAAAGGAACATATGCTAGGATGCTCCCTAGGTATCCAAACATCATGGAGTGATAGTTCACACAGAATGATGAAACTGAGGAAGTTACTTTTCCATCATTCACCAAGTTGAGGAAAAAGTTTACTGTTTCAGGAAAGAAAAGCTACAAAATGATGGCTAGGAAACACTCCCATGCATTGTAACAATAGAAAACTTTAGATGACTGATTCTTTTCTCTAAGATTATACTTAGGCGGAACTTTCTGGGCATCTTCCCCTGACCAAGTGTAGAGTAAGTACCTCCTGACCAACTGGCTTTACATCATTATGCTATTTAAACAACATTTCAACAAGGATTGTTCTTCCATAGTAGTCTTCATGGAAGACTATGCAGCTTACCCTCACCTCTTCTCCTTGAGCTTCAGGATAATAACTCAGGTGTAAGTGAGTGAGTCCTGTGCCAACAGGAGCCAATAACTCTTGCAAGAAGTCCTTAGCACCACTGAGTTTCCAGGGTTCTATATGGGACAGTTCTACTCCATCCTATAGGATCACTATGAGTCGGAATCGACTCAATGGCAACGGGTTTTTTAACCAGGGGCTTGCCAGGTGAATGCAATCAGGAGACAATTTTGAAACACAGGAAACGAAACGGTAACTAGAATGCAGCCAACATGCTTCCTTATTAGGTTCCCAGAGTCATAAGCAAGGTCACTTAAGATCATAGTTAACATATCTTCTTGTAAGATTAGAGAGAGGAACCAAGCTAGTAAATTAACCCAAGGTCAAATTTACAAGGAGGAAAAAAATCCACCCCTTGACTTTAGGTTAACTTCTTTACTATATAGGGGGGAAAATAAGGTACCTTAATCTACATGTGATCACAGATCTAATATTGCCCCAAGAGACATGTATACGCCTTTAATCCCTTAACTGATTAGACAATAATTTGGCATAAATAATTTTATAGAATGCATCATCTTTTCTAGTAGGCAAGTTTCTACCAAATAACACTGAATGGCCATATTTAACATACCAAATACTATTAAATGAGAAGTTTAACATATGAAATGATACTATAAAATTCTTTTTAAAATATTTTTAGGACACTTTAGGCATCTCAAGCTTGGTGTGATAGCCAGCCTCCAAAATGGCCCCCAATGATACTCACTTTATCTGCTGAACACAGTTGGTGGGCTTGGTTTTGGATTTCAGGCTGGAGCATGCCCTAATGACATACCCAGCAACATATCGGAGCCAATGGGATTTTCAGTATCCTGTGTGAGGTAGAGCCCTGGTGGCGTAGTGGTTAAGTGTTTGGCTTCTAACCAAAAGGTCGGCAGTTCAAATCCACCAGTCGCTCCTTGGAAACCCTATGGGGCAGTTCTACTCTGTCCTATAGGGTCACTATAAGTCAGAATCGACTTGACAGCAATGGGTTCTACGTGAGGAAGATGCTGAGATTCAGTGAAGAAAACTGACAGAGAGAAGGAAGCCTTTGAACTAGCTAAGAGAGGATCTGGGAGCAGTGAGTAAGAAAACTGCCACCAGATATTGGAGACCCAGATCTAGTCTGTTTCAAGTGTTTCAAAATTGTGACAACAAGCACCCTTAACTTTAGTAATTCAAATGACTGAAGTTAATAGAAAAACAAGAACAGAAGAAAAAATGGGGGATTGCTCATGCAGGACATTGCCACCTTTGAAAGAATCTAAAGCTTTAAAAGACTTACTTTGGAAGCAAAAGCCTTCCTATGTTGTAATTCTCTTAAGAAATTGCTCTGAGCTTTCAGTAAGGAAATTCACCTAGAGGAGATGTGCAGGCCTTGTGGAGCCATCCAGACTCCAAGCAGAAGGTGTCAGCTCACTGAGTGCGGCACTACTCTGAGTTGCAAGTGAGGAATAGAGGCACCTGAGTGCCAAGCACAGTGCAGCAGGGACTACAGGCAAAGGATCAGAAGATCCACAAACAAATAGGGATATATGGAGAGTATGAAACCTGACTACTTCAAGGATTCTGCCCTCTAAAAACTGAGGTGTAAAGAAAGGAGAGAACCTAAACATTTGGGTTCCATCTGTATAAAGGGGATAATAATTTCTCCTTGTCTACGTTATGGGTTGATTTGTGAAGATCCTATCTGATGGTCTGAGTGTTATTGCAAATATTATATAGTTGTTTCCATACTTTTGTACATACTCTGATGCTGAAAAATGCATGTGAAATAGAAATGTGAGAATTAGCTTATATGTTAGAACAGGTTTCCATTCCTAGATAAATAAAAATATTATCAAAATCCTAATTAAACTTCATTATGTGACACATTTTTGATAATATGTTTATTTTCAACACTTAAAGCAATTTTCTTAAATTCAATTAGATCCACAGTCATTCAGGAACTGTTAAAAAAAGCACAAAGAAATTGAAACATAAGTTTTATTTTGAGCAGTCATTCTATATGTATGCAGGGAGATCATTTTTTTAAAAAAAACAAGTAGCTCTAAATAGGCTAGCTACAATTGTCAAAAGCTAAATCTTTGAATTAGTTTAAAACCATAATATTTGATTATTTCATGATTTAATAAACAAGTTGCAAAAGAAAGGAGTGTGAGTCTCCCTACAAGAAAAAATCATCTATGAAGAAGTTAGGGCTAGGGCCACAAAAGGGACAAAGAATGATATTGTTCAGCATAATAAAAGGAGGAAAATTAAGATTCCAGGAAATCTGTCGTTCCCACAGCTCGAGACAAAAGAGAAAGTTGGAGAGCCTGGAGAGGAGTCTTGAGGGGGAGCTGGTCAGGCAACATGGTGGCATAAAACCCTGCTGCCGAACCACCAAATTTTCAAAAACTCTCGTACTTTCAAATCATATCAGATGACAAAATGGTGGACAATCACACAAAACTGGGCATCATGGACTAGCCAAGTTGACACACATATTTTGGGGGGACACAATTCAATCCATAACAGATGGTTCTAGAAAAAGACCAACAGATGGTTCTAGAAAAAGACCTACAGATTTTGACATTTGGGTAAACCAAAGAAAGAGTTTGCCCACTTGACCACCATTATCTAAAGTGAAGCTTCACTTATTGATGACCACCCCCACCTCGCCCACACACACAGGGTTTACAGTGGCTTCTTAGAGTCTCTATCTGAAATGTGAACACAGAGCCAAGGTCACCAGACATTTTAGGAAAGCTTCCAACACCAAAGACAAACATAAACACATATGGGAAGAAATGTAATGGAGGTACTAGACACAATACACAGAACAGATGAAAACCTTTATATATGGTATCCTTAGTGGTAAAATTTCCAATCGCCAGGGATAAAGAGCAAATACTAAGAGTTCAAAAAGAAAAACAGTGTCTACAGAAAGGATCAGGAAAACATAATAGCATTAAAGTTATCAAAAGCAACATGGGAAAGTAGAAGAAAACAAAGAATTACAAAAAAAAAAAAAAAAACCACCAAGAGAAAATTACTTCCCATCTATATTTCTTTACTCAGTTTAATTTGAAAAGAGAATAAAGATCTTTTCAGAAAAACAAAGACTCAAAAAAAAAAAAAAAAGAATGAATGAAAAATGATTTCTTGCATCAGAAGTGTCCTCTCCTACAAATCATGAAATACCAAACTGACAGTGGTTAAAACAACTAGGGGCTGGTTTTCTCACATAGTAACAACTCTGGAGGAAGGCAGTCACTAATACCAGGTCAGAGGCTTGAATGTTAAAGTCAAGTATCTAAAATTCTTTTGCCCTTTCCCTTTTTCTTGTTGCTCAGAGTCACAGTATGGTGGTTATTGGCAGGCATCACATCCATATTCAAGGTAGTGCCTGAACATGAGGTACATATTCCAGGAATTGAAAACAGGCTCTCCTGCATGGGTCTTCCTGCCCTTCCTAAGGTTACTTGACATGGTGGTGTTTGTGGCCTGCTCAACCTCTATTCATTCACACAAATTTTCACTTGTCATCTGTGTTGTTTTTTTTTTTTTTTTCTTTTTTTAATTTAGTTTTTTAATAATACTTTATTCTGTTTTGGGTGAAGGTTTACACAGCAGTTCAGGTTCTCATTCAACAATTTCTAGACAATTTGTTCAGTTACATTGGTTACATTCCTCACAATGCCAGAACATTCTCAGTATTTCTCTTCTGGTTGTTCAGCTTCCATTGAACTTGTTTCCCTTCCCCATTACATTCTCCTCTTTGTTTTAAAATAATTGCATGGAGTATTTACGTAATAAAAGTACCTCAGTTACTCAAGAAATTCCAAGGGTTATTTCTCAGAAAAAGAGCAAAGTCCAAAGTACATTGGGTAAAGCCAAATTTTTTGCAGTAGATAAATTTAAGTAAGGTTTTAGTAAACAAATGTCATGTCACCAAAAGGGATTTGTACAATTTCATAGTCACTGTGTCTCCACTATGTCTCCTTGTTCAAGCTTGTTTGTTCTTGGTTACATTCCACATTGGTCAGTGACCTTTGTGAATTTTTCTATGCACTCAAAGGAATCTGTCCAGTTCTCTGTTCGTCAGTTTCTTAGGAAACAATGGTGACGTAGTGGTTAAGTGCTACGGCTGCTAACCAAAAGGTGGGCAATTCAAATCCACCAAGTGCTCCTTGGAAACTCTGTGGGGCAGTTCTACTCTGTCCTATAGGGTCACTATGAGTCGAAATTGACTCAACAGCAACAGGTTTGGGGTTTTTTTTTGTTTGTTTGTTTTGTTTTCCAATTTCTCTATTTAACAATGACCTAACTCTCCTAACTCTTGGTCGTACTCTTAAAGGCTTTGAGCAAGAATCTCAATCACCATTTAGTAGAAAACTTCATATGAGCAATCTGAAGTCTGATCCTGGCTTTCCATTAGCTTCTGTAGACTGATAATGTTGGATCCCATTTGTAGTATAAGAGGTTGCTCATGTGCATTTAAAATTCTTGAGAGTATGCATCTTAGGAAGGCTATTACACTGAGAGTGACTAAGGACAATCAATATCCAAGGTCTGAAAATCTTCTCCGAGCCAAGGACCCCAGCAACTGAGATTTAGACAGGAGAATAAATCCCTTGAGTTTCCATTTTTACTTTGGCTCATTTGGCTGCTTATTGTGCGTGGGCTTCGACTGCTACTACACTTTGATAAATTTTGTGCTGGGTGTCATTTATGTACACACAGTATTGTGACCTAATCAAAGCACAAACATCTCCCTGTGAGGTCAGCACGTAATCTAAAGCTAGTCTATTTTGTAAAGTCATTTTGGAAATTTCAAATAATCCTTTGGATAGGGAAAGGCTGGCTTGGCTGAGTTGTGACACTGAGTCTTTTAATTTTAATGCTACTTGTCTAATATCCTTTATAATTTTAAAGTCTATCATCTCATGCTAGAAATTCTAGCTCCTGAGACAAAGGGAGCTATTCCCATAACTGAGCATCCTATAATTTTGCTTAAGGTTAAATGCTCTTTCCAATTTCAATTTAGTGATGCATCTAAACAAGCAATAGTTCGTTCTCTTCTTTCTAGAATGGTAGTCTCTCTCATAGTCCTATTTTTTCCTTTGGGTAAATGATTATGTATGGATGTATAGGGAACAGCATAAGCTACGTAGCAAGAACCAATCCAATTTACAGGTAGAAAACAAAACCATTACGCCTGCAGTTTACAAAGTGTTGTAAAATAGCTCAAAGACAATGACAGGACCAGAATCTGAGAGACCACAAGGGCTTGTTATAATTTTCTACTGAAACATGAATTTTCTTTGTACAGTCACTGTCTTAGTCATCTAGTGCTGCTCTAACAGCAGTACCACAAGTGGATGGTTTTAACAAAGAGAAGTTTATTTCCTCACAGTCAAAGTAGGCTAAAAGTCCAAATTCAGGGCGTCAGCTCCAGGGGAAGGCTTTTTCTCTTTGTCGGCCTTCTTCTCTTTGGTGTTCTCCTGGACTAGGAGCTTCTTTGAGCAGGAACCCAGTCCAAAGGATGGACTCTGCTCCCAGCACTGCTTTCTTGATGGTATGAGGTCCCCAACTCTCTGTTTGCTTCCCCAGGGAAACTCCCTTTACATTGGATCAGGAACATGACCTGGGTAAGGGTGGTGTTACAATCCCACCCTAATCCTCTTTAACATAAAATTACAATCACAAAATGGAGGCCAACCATACAATTCTGGGAATCATGGCCCAGCCAACTTGATACACACATTTTTGCAGGGGACATAATTCAAACCACGACAGTCACCCTCTTTTTGATCAAAAATAATCTCCAAACATGGTTGTCCTAGATCTTAAAATAAGGCTGGTTATAATTATGTACATAGCTGCACCATGTATGGTAATTTATCATTTGGCCTTTTACATCTTCTCTGCTAGAAGTTTTCATAAGGAATCTCAGATTAAACTTGTAACACCTATCGAGGCTAAGAAGCCAAGCCAGGAAATAACCAATAGATTTCACCTGTAGTACCCAGATTTTAGGATCCCTGGGAAGCGTTGGGCAACTAACCCAAAGGTGGCAGTTGGAATCCACCAGCCCCTCTTGGAAACTCTATGGGGGAATTCTACTCTGTCCTATAGGGTTGCTGTGAGTTGGAATCAACTCAAAGGCAATGGGTTTGGTTTTGGTTGTGGTACAATAATTTAGGGCTCAGCTCTTCCCAAAATATCAGAAGATCGAATCCATTAGCCATTTCACAGAAGAAAAGATCTGGTAATCTGCTCCCATAAAGATTAAATACAAAGAAACCCTATGGGGCAATTCTACTCTTTCATATAGGGTTGCTATGAGTCAAAATCTACTAGAAGACACACATAGATTTGGCAGATTTCCTTTCTTCTCGAGGTCCCAAAATATTGTGAGGTTTCTGAGCCTGCCAGGAAGTGACCTTTCTTACGCATCTGTAATGCTGGAAGTCCTGAAACCCAAGTATAAGTCCAGTTTTCTTGGGAGGGCTTTGTAACCATTGGCTGCATAAAGTCAACCTTAGCTCCTTAAGAAGACTGCATAGTGAACCTTAGTTCCTTAAAAATGTCTGGTCACATCTGATTTTAAGGGCATCAGTTTATAATATGACATTCCAGTCAAAACTTGGTGATATAACTAATGTCCAATTATGTCATGTTAACAAGGAGGACAGAATCTTATTCAACTTATGTATATAATTACATTGTCATGAAAATATGAATACTCATTAAGAGTTTTCCATTTCTGGAGGAATCAGGCAGGAAGAAAAAGATAAATGTTTTTCATTTCTGGTTACAAAAACATAGATACTAAATTGTTATGAGAGATAGCTTAAGATAAAGGAAAAGAGATTCCTTATATATGGAAATGAGAGCATTCAAAGTCGGTAATACTCAAAACAAAATCCAGGAGGTGAGGCCAAGATGGTGGAATAGTCAGCCATTTCCTGTGGTCCCTCTTACAACAAAGACCCTTAAAAACAAGTGAATCAATTACATATGACAATCTAGGAGCCCTGAACATCAAAGACAAAGCTGAGAAGTTGAACTGAGCAGCAGGGGGAGGGAGAGACAGACTTGAGCTCTCTGGCATCCTGAAAGCTGGATCAGCTGGCCCACGCGGGCTGAGGCAAGCAGTAGCACTCATGAGGCGTTTCACCATGTTGGAAGAGACCAGGTGGCAGAGAGTCTGCACAAGCCTCCAGAGCCAGGAGGAAGTGACACTGGATCTGCAAAAGCTAAGTGCAAGCATCTAAACTACTGTGAGGGATCAAAATAACACCTCCCACTCTGCGACTTTCGTAAGGAGGCAATGCCACTTTTCCTTTCACCCACCCGCTCCCCACTCCACTCCAATACCAGTCCAGCAGTATCCAACAATTACCACGCCCTCTAATCTAAAAACCAGTTTCACATCTTTAGGGAAAAAAAAAAAAAACCAACTCCCCTAAGCCAGGTACTCAGGACTAACCACGCAAAAACAGTTTCACAGCTTTAAAAAATCACCACTCCCCCTAAGCTGGGAACTCAGGGCAGGCATTGCCCCTCTGCCTAGGCACAGGCATAAGGGGTCCACAGACTGCGAATGCCCTTCACCCCTGCCAAGAACTGTGTAGGCCAATTCAACAGCATAGGCCTTCATTAGCATAGAGCAACAAGGTCTGTACCTGAGCCTACCTCAACTGCAGCAGCCAAGGGGGAATGGCAGATCCGTGACATCTGACACTGTCCTGCACATTAAGCAGGGTCCTCACTCACCCACATCAGGGGCCTGGGGACTGGTGGTTTCAACCATTCCACTTAGCCAGCCATGACAGGGGTTTGAGAATTAATGTGCCTCCCAGTGCTTACAGCCAACAGCATTGAGTGTCCAAAGTCTGGCTGCAAAACCCACCTACCTACATGCTCTAGGGGACAGGGATACACCTTCCAACTAAGCACTCAGGGGCAGCCATCAGCCCCCTACCTTGCTCAGGACATAGCCCCTTCCTGCAACCAGATACCTGTGCCTGCTCCAGTCACCCCTATATAGCCCTACCCATCTAGGACTGTAGATGAGACTCTGCACCACACACTTGGTGACTGCCAACCTGGACACCTGTGTTGACTCCACACAAGAAAAGTAAACAGACTCTTAGGTTCACACGCCCAGTAGCAGCTCTAACCACCTGGTGACAGGACATGAGAGCTTCAAAGATGCCAATAACCAAAGTATCTCAGATACCCAGACTATTTGGTCATATCAAAACAAAACGCTAAGAAATAGTAAGCAAACATACAATAAATAAATATAACTTATTGATAGCTCAGAGACAACAGTCAATATCAAATCACATAAAGAAGCAGATCAAGATGGCTCCAGCAAGCAACCAAAACAAAGAACCAGGAAACCTTCCAGAGGAAGAGAAAGTCTTGGAATTACCTGAGGTAGAATTCAAAAGATTAATATACAGAGCTCTTCAGGACATCATGCCAAACTCAGACCAAGCCACTTGTCTCAGTCATCTAGTGCTGCTCTAACAGAAGTACCACAACTGGATGGCTTTACAAAGAGAAATTTATTCTCTCACAGTCCAGTAGGCTACAAGTCCAAATTCAGGGCATCAGCTCCAGGGGAACGCTTTCTCCATCGGCTCTGGAGGAAAGGTCTGTGTCATCAGTCTTCCTTTGTTCTGGGAGCTTCTCTGCACAGGAACCTCAGGTCCAAAGGACACGCTCTGCTCCCAGTACTGCTCTCTTGGTGGCATGAGGTTCCCATGTGTCTCTGCTCGCTTCTCTCTTTTATATCTCAAAAGAGATTGCATTAAGACACTGATCTTTTCAACCTCATTAGTATAACCTCATCACAGTGATAGAATTTACAATGCATGAGGAGATCACATATAATCTCATCATAGTGGTAGAGTTTACAACACATAAGGACATCACATCAGATAACACAATCATACAATACTGGGAATCATGACCTCGCCAAGTTGCTACACACATTTTTGGGGGGACACAATTCAATCCATGACACCACTGAACACACAGACAAAGCAATAGAGGAATTTAGCAAAGCAATACAAGATCAGAACAACAAATTTAACAGGCTGCTAGAATTCATAGGGAGACAGCAAATAGAAATCCAAAGGATTAACAATAAAATTTCAGAATTAGACAACTCAATAGAAGATCACAGGAGCAGAATTGAGGGAATGGAAGTCAGAATTTGTGAGATTAGAGATAAAGTACTTGACACCAATTTATTTTGGGAAAAATCAGATAAAAGAATTTTAGAAAATGAAGAAACTCAGAGAATTATGTGGGACGCTATCAAGAGGAATAACCCATGTGTGATTGGACTACAGAAAATACAGACAGAATTGTTGAAGATTTGTTGGCAGAAAACTTTCCTGATATAGTGAAAGACGAGAAGATATCTATCTAAGAAGCTCATCAAACCCCACACACGGTAGATCCCAAAAGAAAGTCATCAAAATATATTATAATCAAACTTGTCAAAAACAAAGATAAAGAGAGAATTTTAAGAGCGACGAGGGACAAATGAAAAGTCACCTACAAAGTAGAGTAAATAAAACTAAACTGAATACTCAGCAGAAACTATGCAGGCAAGAAGGCAATAGGATGACATACATAAAGCCTTGAAGGGAAAAAATTGTCAGTCAAGAATTACAAGAAATATTAAAGGGAGTCTGACAGCTAGAGAACCAATAATATCAGATAGCAACCCAAGATTAGAACACAGGACAGAACAACCAGATATCAACCCAGATAGGGAAGTCACAAAAATAAGTCAAAGCTAAAAGACTGAAAATAGGGAAACAGAGCCATCAATATGTAAACAATGACAACATTAAAACAAAAAAGAGGGAATAAATAGTGTAGTCACAGAACTTTCAAATAGAGAAGAAGTTAGGGCAATATCAAGAAATAAAAGATCGGTTTAAACTTAGAAAAATAGAAGTAAATTTTAAGGTAACAACAAAGGAAACTAACAAATCTACCCATCAAAATAAAAAAGAAGAAAAACATAAAATCTCAGCAAATGCAAAATAAACAATAATGAAAAAAAATACATAAAGAAAAACAACTCAGCACAGAAAATTCAGTGGAAAAAAGAAACTGTCAACATCACACAGACAAAAAGAAATGTACTCAAAATGACAGCACTAAATTCATACCTATCAATAATTATGCTGAATGTAAATGGAGTAAATGCACCAACAGAGACTGAGAGTGGCAGAATGGATTAAAAAAACACAATCTGTCTATATGCTGCCTATAAGATACATGCCTTAGACTCAAAGACACAAACAAACTAAAACTCAAAGGATGGAAAACAATATATCAAGCAAACAACAACCAAAAGAGAACAGGAGTGGTAATATTAATCTCTGACAAAATAGACTTTAAAGCAAAATCCACCACAAAGGATATGGAAGGAGACTATAAAATGATTAAAAGGTCAATACACCAAGAAGAAATAACCATAATAAACATCTACACATCAAATGACAGGGCTCCAAAATACATAAAACAAACTCTAACAGTACTGAAAAGAGAAATTGACAGTTCCACAATAATAGTAGGAGACTTCAACACATCACTTTCGGTGAAGGACAGAACATCTAGGAAGAAGCTCAATAAAGATGTGAAAGATCTAATGCCACAATCAACCAACTTGACCTCATAAATATATACAGAACACTCCACTCAACAGTAGCCAAGAATACTTTTCCAACGCACTGGAACATTCTCCTTAATAGAACACATCTTAGGCCACAGAGGAATCCTCAAAAAGATCTAAAACGTTGAGATAATTCAAAGTATCTTCTCTGACCACAATGCCATCAAGTTAGAAAATAACAATAGAAAGAGCAAGGAAAAAAAATCAATTACATGGAAACTGAATAATACCCTGCTTA
>NW_004444024.1:2210108-2213852 GCF_000243295.1 Trichechus manatus latirostris | reverse complement strand
TGGGAGCTCCTAAAAATCAAACACTTATGCTCATCAAAAGACTTCACCAAAAGAGTAAAAAGACAACCTACAGACTGGGAAAAAATTTTTGGCTAGCACATATGCAATAAGGGTCTAATCGCAAAAATCTACAAGATACTGTAATACCTCCACAACATAAAGGCAAATAATCCAATTTAAAAATGGGCAAAGGATATGAACAGACACTTCACCAAAGAAGACATTCAGGCACCTAAGAGATACACGAGGAAATGCTCATGATCATTAGCCATTAAAGAAACGCAAATCAAAACTACAATGAGATACCATCTCACCCCAGCAAGACTGGCACGAATCCAAAAAACACAAAATACTAAATGTCAGAGAGGTTGTAGAGAGATTATAACTCTTATGCACTGCCGATGGGAATGTAAATTTTTGGTACAACCACTTTGGAAATCTATTTGGTGCTTCCTTAAAAAGCTAGAAATAGAAGTTTCATAAGATCCTGGAATCCCACTCCTTGTAATATAGCCGAGAGAATTAAGAGCTGTCACATGAATAGATATAGGCACACCCATGTTCACTGCAGCACTGTTCACAACAGCAAAAAGATGGAAACAACCTAGATGCCCATAACAGACTAATAGATAAACAAATTATAGTACATACACACAATGGAATACTACTGTGATGGTTAAGATTGTGTGTCAACTTGTCTGGCCCATGATTCTCAGTGTTTATATGTGATCACTCCCATGATTGAATATGCTATGAATAGCCAGTCAAATGAAAGGGAGTTTCCTTGGGGGTGTGGCCTGCATCTGAATATAAGCAGACGTTCTGGCTTTTTGCTCACTCTGGATCCTGCGGCTACCTCCTGTCATTTCACCTCCGGTTCTTGGGACTTGAGCTGTCAACTTATCTGCCAAACTTGGGATTCATTGATCTTCACAGCCTGTGAGAAGAGCCCTGCTCTCTGACCCGCCAATCTTGGGTTCGCCACCCCGTGCTGCTAAGTGAATCAGGAGAAACCTTGCGGTCTTGCCTGCTGATCTTGGAATTCATCAACCTTCACAGCCTGTGAGCAGGAACCCTGCTCTCCAACCTGCCGATCTTGGGCTTGTCAGCTTCCGCAGCTGTGTGAAGTGGGAGAGGCCTCTACCCTGATTCACGGACTTGGGACATTCTAGCCTCTTCAATCATGTGAGCTGTTTCCCTGATATAAATCTCTCTATATATATATTTATACGCTTTACTGGTTTTGCTTCTCTAGAGAACCCAGCCTAAGACAACTACTCAACGATAAGGAACAATGATGAATCCAGAAAACATCTCACAACATGGATGAATCTGGAGGGCATTATGCTGAGTGGAATTGGTCAGTTGCAAAAGGACAAATATTGTATGAGGCCACTATTATAAGAACTCAAAAAACGGTTTAAACACAGAAGAAAACATTCTTTGATGGTTACTAGGGCAGGGACAGAGGGAGAGGGGAACGCACTAACTAGATAGTAGACAAGAATCATCTTAGGGAAGGGAAGGACAACACACAATACAGGGGAAGTCAGCACAACTGGACTAAAGCAAAAGCTAAGAAGTTTCCTGAACACATGCAAACACTTTGAGGGACAGAGTAGCTGGGGCTGGGGCCTAGGGACCATGGTTTCAGGGGACATCTAGGTCAATTGGCATAACAAAGATTATTAACAAAATGTTCTGCATCCCACTTTGGTAGGTGGTATCTGGGGTCTTAAAAGCTTTTGAGTGGCCATCTAAGATCCATCAATTGTTTCCAACCCACTTAGAGCAAAGGTTAATGAAGAACACCAAAGATACAAGGAAAATATTAGCCCAAGAGACAAAAGGACCATGTAAACCAGAGACCCCATCAGCCTGAGATCAGAAGAACTAGGCGGTGCCCAGCTACCATCAATGACTGCCCTGACAGGGAACACAACAGAGTCCCTGATGGAGTGCACAAAAAGTGCAGAGCAGAACTCAAATTCATGTAAAAAGACCAGACTTGATCATCCGACTGAGACTGGAGGAACCCCCGAAGCCATGGTCCCCTAAAGCTCTGTTAACCCAGAACTGAGACCATTCCTGAAGCCCACTCTTCAGATAAAGATTAGACTGGACTGTAAAACATAAAATAATACTCATGAAGAGTGCGCTTTTTAGTTCAATCAGATATATGAGACCAAATGGGCTGCTCCTACCCAGAGGCTGGATGGGAAGGCAGGAGTGGACAGGAACTGGTTGAGTGGACACGGGAAACCCGAGGTGGAAAGGGGGAGTGTGCTGTACCATTATAGGCATTGCAACTAATGTCGCATAACAGTATGTGTTTAAATTTTTGCATGAGAAATTAACTTGAGCTGTAAACTTTCACCTAAAACACAAAAAAAGAAAGAAAAGAAAAAAAAACCATAATCATTTTTCAGATTACTTAGGCCTATGTAATTATTTTCTGTTGCACTCCATCTTGGGTTTGCAGTCTTGTGAACCTATCAGCTTCTCCACCATAGTTCTGAAAGTCAAGCACCTACACCAATGGTTAGTATCTCATTTGGGAATCGTGGTTTTGCTAATGAGATCCTATCCTTGTAAAGTATGTCTTAAACCTAATCACTTTGAGATATAAAGAGCAACAAAGACACATAGACAAGTGAGTACAAATAGAAGAAAGATAGATGCCATGTGGAAATCTCTAAGGAAGGAGGAATCCTGGAGCTAGAGAAGTTGAGACAAGGATTTTCCTGCAGGGAGGCTAGAGAGAGCCTTCCACTAGAGCCAGTATCCTGAATTTAGATTTTTAGTCCCCAAAACAGTGAGTAAATAAATTTCTGTTTATAAAAACAACCCACTTGTATTATTTCTGTTATAGCAGTACTGAGAAACTAAGATGCTGGTGCACCTAATTAAGAACAAACTTTTCAGTTTGGCATTCAAGAATTTTCCCAAATTGGCCCTCACCATCAACCTCAGTACTCCCAGTACTTTAACCAGTCACAATAACTATGAGATGTTGAGTCAAGATAAATTGGATTAACAAGATATGGTAGCCCAGAACCTCCTCTTCTCATCTGTAACATAGGAGTGACAATATATGTCTAGTAAACAAAATTTACCACCTCCTATTTAGAGTTAACACTTAAACTTTCCCAGAAACTAACAACTTATGATGAAAACAAAAGTTCTGGAAAAAGTTTAGAGGACTTCCAGCAACATGGTGCTCTAAGCAGAAGCACCACGCCATCCCTCCACAGCAAAGCCAAACAGAGAAAACAGCACTCCTGAAATCCTAAACATCAAATGAAGAGATAAAGAACTCAGCCAAGCACCAAATGGAATAAGAAACTGACAGAGAACAGAGAGTGAGGAGACATACATGAAAAGGTCCCCTATCAGCTAATGCAGCACAGATCTGCCATCTTGGACTCCTATCAGAGACCAGCAAATACGGTGTACAGGAAAGCAGCTTTACGGAGCTTCCAGCAGGAGACAGAACAAATGGCAAACAGCAATATACACTTTCCCACCCCCACCCTTCTTCACCCCCACTCAGCCTCCTCTGCTGCCCGTGGCCACAGTCTCTAGGCCGGGAAGCACCAGCTGCTTGGATTCCACACGCCTGCACTGGCCATCTCCCTGAGTGCCATTTGTTGGCTGCTGCTGTTGCTTTTTTCCACTTCTTTTGATTTCTTCCTTACCTCTCACCACCTCCCCCTCCTTTTGCTCAAATACATGGCTCCGTGC
>NW_004444024.1:2167447-2205442 GCF_000243295.1 Trichechus manatus latirostris | reverse complement strand
CCTGGACTGCTGTGCCTCATTAGTCCCATTTGGTTTTATGGGGCCGTCCACTCCCCGGCTGAACGGTGAACCTCGGAAGTGACTTCACCACTGAGTTAAAAGGGTGTCTGAGGATTGGTCATATTTTTAAAAAAATAATATTTTATTGAGTCTTGGCGGAAGTTTGCACATCAAACTAGGTTCCCATTTGACAATTTATGCACAAATTGTTCAGTGACATTAGTTACATTTGTCATAATGTGTCAGCATTCTCTTTAACTGGGTTCTGTTTGTTCCATTTCTAGTACTGATTTCCCTGCCCCCTTATCTTCTTATCTTTGCTTTTGAGTAATTGTTGACCTTTGGGCTCATACTGACAGTTTTTAAGTGGAGCACCCATCTTACGGGTAATACCCTTTATTTTGTGTGCCACTCTGCTATTTTGCTAAAAGGTGATCCCAGAGCATAGCCTTGGTTCTAGGTTTAAAGAGCAGCTCAGGGCAATAATCTCAGGGAGTCCTCTGTTCTCTATTGGTCTAGTTTGTCTGGCTTTTATTTATTTATTTTTATAAGAATTTAAGTTCTACTCCGTATGTTTCTCCTATTCTAGATAGCTGCTTGCAATCTTTTAAGACCCCAGACACTACTCACTTCACAAGGATGCAGATCATGATTTTTGTGAACTATGTTCTGTCAATAGACTGAGTTGTCCCATGAGACAATGGTTCTTAGCTTTCAAACCCAGAAAACCAAACTCGGAAGGTGTTTGATTATGTCTGTGGGGTATACATACTTGTGTCTTCAATGAATATGTGTGCCTGCACCCACATATTTGTATTTATATGTACCTGTAAGTACTTCAGAGCCCTGGTGGCCCAGTGGTTAAGAGTTTGGCTGCTAACCAAAAGGTCAGCAATTCAAATCCACAAGCCACTCCTTGGAAATCTTAAGAGGGAGTTCGACTCTGTCCTATAGGGTCACTATGAGCTAGAATTGACTCGACGGAAATGGGTTTCCGTTTGGTATAGATACTTACATCTATTCTCACCTGTGTACACGCCTGTACCTACTGGTTTACTGATATGCCTATAGCCATCTGTGATCGTTAAGGTTGTGTGTCAACTTGGCTGGGCCATGATTCTCAGTGTTTTGGCAGTAGTATAATGTGATCACTTCCCTGTTGAAATTTAATATGTGATTACTCCCATGATGGAATCTACTGAATGGTATTGGCAGGGGCGGGGCCTGTGGCAGCTCACCGCCCCCACAGCCTTCATCTCTCTGCCTTCTGCCACCTACTTCCCTCCTGCTCGCCTTGCCAAGGTTTTTGGCTTGTTCTGGGTCCTGCAGCTGCCTCTGGTTCATCTGACCTCCAGTTCTTGGGACTTGAGCTAGCAGCTTACCTGCCAATCTTGGGACAATCTTCACAGCCTGTGAGCAAGATTCCTGCTCTCCAGCCTGCTGATCTTGGGTTTGCCAGCCCCTGCAGCTACGTGAATCAGAAGAAGCCCTGGGGTCTTGCCTGCTGATCTTGGGAATTTTCAGCCTTCACAGCCTGTGAGCAAGAGCCCTGCTCTCCGACCTGCCAATCTTGGGTTTGCCAGCCACTGCAGCTACGTGGATCAAGAGAAACCTCTATCCCGATCTACTTGGGAAGTTCCAGCTCTACAATCACGTGAGCGGTTTCCTCGATATAAATCTCACTCTCTCTTTTTCTCTCTCTTTCTCTCTCTCTCTCTCTCTCTCTCTCTATACATATACATACACTTGACTGGTTTTGCTTCTCTAGAGAATCCAGCCTAAGACACTTGACTTATCTCTCTTATCATTATGCCCTCCAGTTCCATCCATGTTATAACATGTTTCACGGACTCATCATTGTTCTTATGGTTGCATAGAATTCCATTGTATGTATGTACCACAATTTGCTTGTTCATTCGTCCATTGATGGGCACTTGTTGTGTCCATTTATTTGCTATAGTGAATAAAGCAATGAACATAGGTGTGCATATGTCTGTTTGTGTCATTATTTTTAGGTCTCCAGGGTACTTACCTAAGAGCTATGGCTGCTAACCAAAAAGTCAGCAGTTTGAATCCACCAGCCACTCCTTGGAAACCCCATGGGGCAGTTCTACTCTGTCTATAGGGTCACTATAGGGTCGCTATGAGTCAGAATCCACTTGCCAGCAACGGGTTTGGTTTGGTTTCAAGTTTATGGTATATACCTAGGAGTGGAATCGCTAGATAATAGGGTAGATCTATTTTTAGTTTTTTTCAAAAACGCTATATCATTTTCCACAGTGATTTTACCATTTCACAGTACAGCCAACAGTGGATAACAGTTCCAGTCTCCCAACATCCTCAACAACATTTGTTGTTCTCTGTTTTTTATTTGTTTATCACTGCTATCTCACCCTTGGCAAGATGGTATCTCATTGTAGTTTTGATTTTCATCTCTCTAATGGCTAATGATCCTACCACCTTTTAATATGTTTGTTGGTTGCTTGAATGCCCTCTTTGGTGAAGGTTCTGTTCATAGCCTTTGCCCAATTGGTGATTGGGTTGTTTGTCTTTTTGTTGTTGGCTTGTCGAAATTTTTTATAGGTTTTGGAGATTAGACTCTTTTATTGACCAGTTTTCTCATTTATTTATTTATTTTTCTTCCTTTTTTTTTTTTTTCAGTTGTGATTTAGGTGAAAGTTTACAGAGCAAATTAGGTTCTCATTCAAAAATTTATACACAAATTGTTTCATTGCATTAGCTGCAATCCCACATTGTATCAGCGTTTTCCCCCTCTCCTTTTCCACCCCAGGTTCACCGTGTCCATTCATCCAGTTTTCCTGTCCCCTCTTCCATTCGTGTCTTTGCTCCTAGGCAGCTGTTGCCCATTTATCCCGTATACTTGATTAATCTAAGAAGCATGTTCTTCATGTGTGTTATTGTGTGTCTTATAGGCCTGCCTAATCTTTGGCTGAAAGGTGAACTTTGGAGTGGCTTCAAGTCTGAGTTAGAAGGGCTTTTGGGGGCCAAAGTCTTGGGGGTTCCTCTAGTCTCTGCCAGACTAGTAAGTCTGGTCTTTTTTGTCAGTTTGATCGTTTGTTCCTACATTTTTCTCCTGCTCTGTCTGGGACCCTCTGTTGTAATCCCAGTCAGAGTGGTTGGTAGTGGTACCCTGGCACCATCTAGTTCTTCTGGTCTTGGGGTCGTGTGTGCTGTGGTTTATGTGGTCCATTAGTCCTCTGGACTAATTGCTCCCTTAGGTCTTTAGTTTTCTTTCCCCCCTCTCCTTTGCTCTGGACTAGAAGAGACCGATAGTTGTATCTTAGATGACCACTTCCAAGCTTTTAAGACCTCAGATACTAATCACCAAAGTAGGATGTAGAACATTGTCTTTAAGAACTATGTTGTCCCAGTTGATGTAGATGTCCCCTGAGTCTATGGTCCTTTGCCTTCGAGCCTGGGACCTTCATCCTGTGAGGTGTTTAGTTATGTCTAAGAGGTTTCCCCGCCTGTGCCATTTGTGTGTTCTATTGTCTATATTAATATATGAGAGCACATACGTATTTATGTCATGTATTTAGAAATTTTCACCTCTGAACCTGTATCTGCTGGTGGGTGTGTTCCCTTTCCCCCCCCCCCCCCACCTCTTGGCCTATCTATCAATTCATTGATTATTGTTTGTTGATTGTTGTTTGTAGGATTCTCTATGCTACAGTAGTTGCCCTAGTTGTCTTTTATTCCTATGTTCCTCTCAGTGTCCTCTCTTGTCTTGGTCATGTTGTTCTGACTTCTCCCATATTGTGTATTGCCTTTCCCTTCACCAATATTAACTCATGTCTACTATCTCTTTGGTAATTTTCCCTTCCTCCTCCTCCCATCCCTAGTAACCATTAAAGAGTCTTTTTTTTTCCCTCTGTGTGTAAACCTTTTGTTGTTACTTTATAAAAGCAGTCTCATACAATATTTGTCTTTTTGTGATTTACTTATTTCACTCAGCATAACACCCTCCAGATTCATTCATGTTGTGAAATGTTTCAAGAATTCAGCATTCCTATCATTCCATAATATTCCATTATGTGTATGTACCACAGTTTGTTAATCCATTCTTCTGTTGATGGGCACTTAGGTTGCTTCCACCTTTTTGCTATTGTGAATAATGCGGCAATGAACATGGGTGTGCATATGTCTACTTGTGTCACAGATCTTATTTCTTTAGGGTATATACCTAGGAGTGGGATTGCTGGTTCTTGTGGTATTTCTACAGATAGCTTTTTGAGGAAGCACCATACCATTTCCCATAGTGGCTGTACCATTTTACATTCACACCAGCAGTGTATAAGTGTTCCAATTTCCCCACGTATTCACCAACATTTGTTATTTTCTGGGTTTTTTTTTTTTTTTTTTTTTTTTTTTGCCAGTAGTGTCAGGGTGAGATGTTATCTTATTGTAGTTTTGGTTTGTATATCTCTAATTGTTGATGAGTGTGAGTATTTTTTCCTGTTTGTTATCAGCATGAATGTCTTCTTTGGTGAAATGTCTGTTCATTTCCTTTGCCCATTTTTTAATTGGATTATTTGTCTGTTTTTTTCTGTGAGGTGTTAAAGTTGTCTATAATTTTTAGAGATTAGACCCTTGTCAGATATGTCATACCCAAAAATTTTTTCCCAATCTGTAGATTCTCTTTTTACTCTTTTGGAGAAGTCTTTTTTTGAACATAAGTGTTTAATTTTTAGGAGGTCCCATTTATCTAGTTTGTTTTCATCTGTGTGTGCATTTTTAGTTATGCTTGGTAATCAATTTATGCCATATATTAGGGACCCTAGTGTTGTCCCTAATTTTTCCTCCATGATCTTTTATAGTTTTACGTTTTAAATTTAGGTCTTTGATCCATTTTGAGCTAGTTTTTGTGTATGGTGTGAAGTATGCATCCTGTTTCATTTTTCTACAGATAGATATCCAATTTTGCCACCATCATTTGTTGAAGAGACTGCCGATTCCTTATTCAATAACCTTTGGTCCTCTGTCAAAGATCAGCTGTTCATAGGTGGATGGATTTACATCTGGGTTCTCAATTTTGTTCCATTGGTCTATATGTCTGTTGTTGTACCGGTACTAGGCTGTTTTGACTACCGTGGCTGTATAGAAGGTTCTGAGGCCAGGTAGTGTGAGACCTCCTACTTTGTTCTTTTTCTAACAAGGCTTTACTTATTCAGGGCCTCTTTCCCTTCCATATAAAGTTAATGATTAGTTTTTCCACCTTGGTGAAGAATGCTGTTGGCATTTGGGTTGGGATTGCATCATATCTTTATTTTGCTTTGAGAAATATTGACATTTTCCCAGTGTTAATCTTCCTATCTAAGAGCATGTTATGTTTTTCCATTTATGTAGGTCTCTTTTGATTTTTTGCAGTAATGTTTTGTAGTTTTCTTTGTATAAGTCTTTTATGTCCCTGTTTAGATTTATTCCTAAGTATTTTATCTTTAGGGATCTATTGTAAATGGTATTGGTCTCAGTTATCAAGTGCAGCTATAACAGAAATAACACAAGTGGATAACTTTCACAAATAGAAGTTTATTCTCTCACAGTTTAGGAGGCTGGAAATCCAAATTCGTGGTGCCAGCTCCAGGCAAAGGCTTTCTCTCTCTGTCAGGTCTAGTGGAAGATCTTTGTCATCAATCTTCCCCTGGTCTAGGAGCTTCTCAGTGCAGGGACTCCAGGTCCTAAGGATGCTCTCCCCTCCTGGGTCTTCATTCTTGGTGTTAGAAGATCCCTCTCCTCTCTGCTCAATTCTCTTTTTTATGTCTCAGAAGAGATTGACTCAAGATACAACCTAATCCTCTAGATTGAGTCCTATGGCATTAACATAACTGCCTCTAATCCAGCCTCATTAATATCATAAACCAAAAACAACCAAACCCTTTGCCGCTGAGTCAATTGTAACTCATTGTGACCCCACAGGACAGAGTAGAACTGCCCCATAGGGTTTCCAAGGAGAAACTGGTGGATTCAAACTGCCTACAGTTTGGTTAGCAGCCATAGTTCGCTGTAGCTGTTAACCACTGTGCCACTAGGGCTCCATTAACATCATAGAGGTTAGGATTTACAACACATATGATAATCCCATCAGTTCACAGAATGGTTGACAACCACACAATACTGAGTACCATGGCCTAGCCAAGTTGACACACTTTTTTGAGGGACTCAAATCAATCCATAACAGTATTGTTTTCCTGATTTCTTTTCACAGTTCTCTTTGCTGATATAGAGGAATCTAGCTGATTTTTGTATGTTAATCTTGTATCCTGTCAATTTTCTGAATGCTTCTGTTAGTTCCAACAGCTTTCTTGTCGAGACTCTAGGATCTTCTGTGTATAGAATCATATCATTTGCCAATAGGGATTGTTTTACTTCTTCATTACTAATGTGGATGACCTTTATTTCCTTTTCTTGCTTTATTGTTCTTGCTAGGACTTCCAATACAATGTTGAATAAGAGTAGTGATAAAGGGCATACTTGTCAGGTTCCCATTGCTGGGGGAATGATTTCAGATTCTCTCCATTGAGGATAATGTTGGCTGTTGGTTTTGTATAAATTCCCTTTATTATATTAAGGAATTGTATTTCTTAGTGGTGTGCTTGCCTGGTTTTTGTATTAGGATTATGCTGGCTTCATGGAATGTATTTTGGGAGCATTCCTTCCTTTTCTGTGCTCTAAAATTTTTTTAGTAACATTAGTGTCAACTCTTCTCTGAATATTTGGTAGAATTCTCCAGTTAAGCCATCTGGACTAGGGCTTTTTTTTTTTTGTTGTTGGTTTTTTTTTTATGACCCTTTCAATTTCTTCTTTTATTGTGCATCTGTTCAAATTTTCTACCTCAGTTTATTAGTTTAGGTAAGTGATGTGTTTCTAGAAATTTGTCCATTTCCTATAGGTTGTCAAATTTGTCAGAGTACAATTTTTTCTAGTATTCTGTTATGATCCTTTTTATTTCAGTTAGTTCTATTGTAATATCACTCATCTCATTTCTTATTCGAGTTATTTGCATCTTCACCTGTTTTTCTTTTGTCAGTTTGAACAGTGGTTAGTCAATTTTATTAATCGTCTCAGAAAACCAGCTTTTAGTCTTGTTGATTCTTTCTGTTGATTTTCTGTTCTCTGTTTCATTTATTTCTGCTCTAATTTTATTATTTCATTTCTTCTGGCAGCTGTGGACTTCTTTTGCTGCTCTCTTTCTAATTGTTTGAGTTGTAGGGTTAATGCTTTGATTTTTGTCCTTTCTTCTTTTTTGATGTGTGCATTTATTGCTATAAATTAACCTCTGAGCACTGTTTTTGCTATGTCCCAAAGGATTTTGTATGTTGTATTTTCACTTGATTCTAGAAATTTTTTAATTTCAACTTTGATTTCTTCTATTAGTCGGTAGTTTTTAAGCAAGGTGTTATTTAGTTTCCATTTATTAGATTGTTTTTTCCTTGCTCTTCCTGTTATTGATTTCTACTTTTATAATATTGTGGTTGAGAAGATGCTTTGTATGATTTCAATGTTTTTTGAATTTGTTGAGGCTTGCTTTGTAGCCTAAAATGTGGTCTGTTCCAGAGAATGATCCATTAGCATCAAAGAAGAATGTGTACTTTGCTGCTGTTTGGTGATGTGCTCTGTATAAGTATGAGGTCAATTTGCTTGAATGTGGTGTTTAGATCTTCTGTGTCTTTGTTGAGTTTCTTTCTAGTTGTTCTGTCCTTCACCAAAAGTGATGTGTTAAAGTCTCCTAGTATTATTGTGGAAGTGTTGTTGGGTGCATATAAATTTATTATGCTTATGTCCTCTTGGTAGATTGACCCCTTCATCATTATGTAATGTCCTTCCTTGTGTTTTATAGTGGATTTTGCTTTAAAATCTATTTTATCAGAGATTAATATAGACACTTCTGCTCTTTTTTGGTTATTGTTTGCTTGATATATCTTTTCCATTCTTTAAGTTTTAGTTTATTTATATCTTTGTGTCTAAGGTGTGTTTCTTGCAGACAGCATATTGAGGGGTTGTCTTTTTTTATCCATTCTGCCACTCTCTGTCTCTTTACTGGTACACTCAGGCCATTTATATTCAGTGTGATTATCAATAGGTATGATTTTATTGCTGTTATTTTCTTTTTTGTTTTTTATTGTGGTTTTGACTGTTTCTTCTTTCCACTTAACTTTCCATGCTCAGTTTTTATTTTTGTTTTTGTTGTTGCTTGTCATTTCATTTTCTTACTCGTTTTTGGTTTTGTGTGTACTGAATCTTTATGATTCTCTTCTTTTATATTTTGATGAGTAGGGTTGTTGACTTTGTGGTTACCCTGAAATTTACCTTTATATTTCTAAATTTCGAGCAGTAGTTCATGTCTTGATATCGCCTTGACTTCCTCCCCATATGGAAGTTCTAAACCTATGCCCTTTATTTCCCTTTCTGTTTTGATGTGGTTGTCAGTTACAATTGATCTGTTAGATGTTTTAGATGTTTTCCATCTTTTAGCTTTATTTTATTCTTGAGAGTTCTTTATCTGGGTTGATATCTGTCTGATGTCATGTGTTTTAATCTGGTGTGAGTTTTCTGTCCAAAGGACTCCCTGTAATATTTCTTATAAACTTGTTCTGGTTTTTACAAATTCCTTTCATTTCTGTTTATCTGGAAGTGTCTTAATTTCACCATCATATTTGAGGAATAATTTTGCTGGATATATATTTCTTGGTTAGCAGTTTATTTCTTTCCCATTGCCATCTTGCCTGCATGATTTCGGCTGAGTAATCAGAACTTAATCTAATCAATGTCCCTTTGTAGGTGATCTTTCATTTTTCCTGAGCTGCTTTTAGGACTCTTTCTTTGTCTTTGGTTTTGGAAAGATTATGATATGTCTCAATGTTCTTCTATTGGGATCGTTGTGTTCTTGTATGGTTATCTTCTCATCCTTCATGATATTAGGGAAGTTTTCTGTCAGCATATCTTCAACTATTTTCTCCGTGCTTTTTGTTGACTCCTCACCTTCTGGGATTCTGATCACGCATAAGGTATTCCTCTTACTGGTCACCCACATAACTCTTAGGCTTTCTTCATTTTTCTGCATTCTTTTTTTGATCATTCCTCAAACAGATTAGTGTCAATGGATTGGTCTTCTATTCTGCTGATCCTGTCTTCCATTGCTCCAATTCTACTCCTATGACTTTCCATTAACTTGTCAATTTCTGCAATTTTATTGTTAAACTTCTAGATTTCTACTTGCTGCTTCTGTATCGTTTCTAATTTTCTATTTATTTTGTCATTTTGTTCTTGTATGGTTTTCCTGAATTCTTCTAGAGTTTTCTCTGTGCTTTCCTTGGTTGTGTATGTTTTCCACGGTTTTGTCTGTGTTTTCCTTGATTCCTTTGAGGACCCTATACATAAGCATTTTCAATTCCTTATCAGGAGGCTCCATTGCCTTTTCTTCCTCAGGGAAGATTTCTGGTCTTCATTATGGTCGTTTGCTAGGGCAATCTTTCCCTGCTTCTTTAGGTGGTTCACTATTGTCTGTTGTCTCTGGGACATTAAGGTGTTATTGTATTTATTTTTTATTTGTATAAATGTTTGCTGGGTCCTATTTTTGTGTTTTCATGTTTGTTGGTTTGTTTGTTTTTGTTTTGTTTTGGTGATTCCTGGCAAGTATCATTGGCGTGGTGCTCATGTCATTGGACTGGCCATGCTAGAGCCTTCCCTATGTGTCTTTGGGTGAGTGGGGTGACAGATATGTATGGAAGCTTGGGTCTCTGTTTATTGATCTTGTGGGCAAGCTGAGGGTGGGTTGGCTGGATTTTGGCCTCTGTCAGTCTTCAGTTTGGTGTCTCAGGAGTGAGGAATGATGTTTTACATGCAGGTGGAGTGGCTGATATTGTAGGTGTTGTGGGCAAGTGTGGGCATGCTAATTTCCTCTTGCTGTTTGTGGGAGGGAGGTGTGAGAGGTACAGGGGAGGCAACGGGGAGACACTGACACAATTGCTCTACCTGTACCTCCTCCTGGGCAGTGGGAAGGAGAAACAATATTCACTCAGTCTTGCTGTATCTGTCTGTCAGTGGCAGGAAGAGGGCTGAAAGTGCAGCAGGTGGGTGTGCTCACACGCACTCTTCTGCCCTGTTCTGGGCAAGGGGAGGGAGAAATAACTTCAGGGGGGATGTGCACATAGTCGTAGCTCCTCTACCCCTTACTGGCTGGATTAATGGATGGCTTCAAGCCTGGTAAATGCACATACAATAGTGTCACATCGCATCAGGTGAGGGGAGGAAGGAAACAGCTGCTGGGGAATATGCGTGCGGTTGCATCTACTCTGTCCCTTGCTGAGTAGGTTAAGGGATAGGGTTGCTCAAGGTGAATGCATGCACAGGGCTAACATCTCACATCAGGTGGGGAAGGAAGGAAGGTACTATGAATAGACATGCACATATTCAGGTCTCCTCTGCCCCTTGCTAGGTAGGTTAAGGGATGGAGTCTCATCTGGCAGATAAATGTGCAGAGGTGCTTCCTTCTGTCAGGTGAGGGTATGGAGGAAGGATTTGCTGGGGATTGTGCACAGAGTTGCATTTCCTCTGCCCTTAACTGGGCAGGTTAAGGGAGAGAGTCATGCCTGGCAAATGCAAGCACAGTGCTACTGCCTCTTGTCAATTAGAGGGGAGGCTAAGGAAGGGGCTGCAGTGGGATGTGCACACAGTCATAGCTCCTCTGCCCCTCGCTGGGCAGGTTAAGGGAGAGTCACGCTTGGTGGATGCAGGCACATAAGCAAGGCACTGGATGGAGGGAAGGAGGAGGGAGAGGTGGAGAGGTGGGCTCTTGGAGGGGAGAGTAAGTGGCAGGCAGGCATACCCATGGGAGTGCGCCTTATCTTGCTCATTGGGTGGGCAAGGGGAAGTGGTGGACAGGGTTGGGTGTGGTGAGGGGAAGAGGATTGGCTCATGCTATGTTCTCTCAGTCAAGGCATTCAGGGTATGGGGCCATCTGCTGACTCTGGTCAGGAGGATGAAGTGTAGGGGAGTGTGTTCCTCCAGCTAGGCTACACAGGTGCCAGTGCACCTTGTGTCTGCTGCAGCCAGTAAGCAGGACCTGTCCTTTCTCTAGTGTGAAGAGGGAGAGCTGCCCTGGGACCAGTTGGGTGAGAGAACTTCCACTTACAATCCACAAGTCCACTGCCTCATGCACGCACATATGCCTAAGGTAAAGGGCCAATGCTCCTGAGTATCTCTGGTTCTGAATCTGGCACCCTTCCTGTCTCTCCTTCTTTCTGTGTGTGTCTATAGAGGTTCTCTATCCCTTTGGGGAAGTTGTGAAGTTGCTTTGTTGTTTTCTTAACCTAAGGTCACTGCTGGCTTTATTTTAAGTTAGCTGCAGCAGGCTTGGACAGCTGACTGAGCTCCGACATTCCATGTTATTCCTCTTTCACTGCTTTCCTTATACCTAGCAATCAGAGTTCAGCTCTGTCCTTAGATTTTCTTTTTGATGTTCAGGGTTCCTGGATTGTTCTTCTTTTGGAAGTCCACGATGTAAGTAATATTCATCACCAACACCATCATTTGAATGCATCAATTCTTTTTCCGTATTATTTTTTCATTATTCAAATTTCACATGCATATGAGGCAACTAAAAAGACCAAGCCTTGGGACCTGTCTTAGGCTGAGTTCTCTAGAGAAGAAAAACCAGTCAAGTTTATACATATATAGAGAAAGAGAGAAATTTACAGCAAGAAATGGCTCATGCCATTGTAAAGGCTGGAAAGTCCCAGGTCCATGGGTTGGTCATCATGCTGGAATCTTCTTCTGACCCACACAGCTGCAGGGGCTGAAGAGCCCAAGATCAGCAGGTCAGACAGTAGCTGCTGGATCACAGGCTAGGAGGCCAACAAATCCCAAAATTGGCAGGTAATATGGCAAGCTGCTGGCTCAAGTCCCAAGAACTCGAAGACAGATTATGACGAGCCAGATGCAGGATCCAGAGTGAGCAAAAGCCAGTAAGCTTTGCCAGAAAGTCCATATATATTGGATGAAGGCCACACCCCCAAGGAAATTCCGCTTCAACTGGTTGATTACTCATAGCAGATCTCATCATGGAGGTGATTACATTCTATCAGATATCACAAAGGAGGTGATTACATCATTACATAACTGCTAAACAACATCAGAACTGCCAAACCACTGAGAATCATGGCCCAGCCAAGTTGACACACAACCTTAACCATCACAGGACCTCTTTTACAAATGAGGACACTGAGGCTCAGAAAGAGTAAATCTCTTGCCCAAGGTCACAAAGCCAGAAACCTGCAGAACAATATTCAAATGCAAATCTTTCCTTTGTGACTTAATGCATGAAAAGCCACAAGTTAGTAGGGGTTGGAACAAGACAACTTTGAGGAACCTAGACTAGAAACAAGGAATGCTCTTTCAGTTCTTTTCCTTCCTCTATGGCTAGTCTGACTCCAAGTCAACATGAAGTATTAGTGGGGCCTCCTGATGGCCATGTGGGCTTCATGGAATTCAAGGAAAGACTTTTGAATGTAGGTTTCAGTCTGTACCCCTTCAGAGGTGAGGAAGGAAAGCCTATGACAAGCTATGAGAAGTAACTGAAATGGGAACTGCTCTAGGAAACTTCCCTGAATTCTCTGACTTTAAGGTGATTAGACAGGATCGACATGTGCACATAGTGCTTATTTAAAAAACCAGCAATCCCCAGAATACCTTTACATAGCTTATCCAGCCACTCTCAAGTACTTTAGGACTTTTTCTGGGATTAACCTCTATGAAATTAAAAGTTTATATCACTGTTTAAGATTCTTCAATTTTAGACATTATCTATGAACTTATAAAAAGTAAAGAGGACTTGAGGCACTTACTGATGAAGATCAAAGACTACAGCCTTCAGTATGGATTACACCTGAACATAAAGAAAACAAAAACCCCTACAATTGGATCAATAAGCAACATCATGATAAGTGGAGAAAAGTTTGATGTTGTCAAGGATTTCATTTTACTTGGATCTATAATCAAGGCCCATGGAAGTAGCAGTCAGGAAATTAAACTACATATTACATTGAGCAAATCTGCTGCAAAAGGCCTCTTTAAAGCGTAAAAAGAAAAGATGTTACTTTGAGGACAGTTATGGATTGAATTGTGTCCCCCAAAAATGTGCGTCAACTTGGTTAGGTCATGATTCCCAATACTATGTGTTGTCCACCATTTTGTCATCTAATGTGATTTTCCTGTGTGTTATAAATCATACTTCTATGATGTTAATGTGGCAGAACTCAATCTACAAGATTAGATTATATCTTGAGTCAATCTCTTTTGGGATATAAAAGAGAGAAGTGAGTAGAGAGAGAGGAGGACCTTATGCCACCAAGAATGAAGAACCAGGAGGGGAGCACCTCTGGACCCGAGGTTCCTGTGCTGAGAAGCTCCTAGAAGATTAATAACAAGGACCTTCCCCTAAAGCTGACAGAGAGAGTAAGCCGTCCCATGAGCTAGCACCCTGAATTCGGACTTCTAGTCTCCTAGACTATAAGAGAATAAATTTCTGTTTGTTAAAGCCATCCACTTGTGATATTTCTGTTATAACAGCACTGGATAACTAAGACAAGATCTAAGGTGTGCCTCACTCAAGACATGATATTTTTCATCACCTCACATTCATGCAAAAGCTGGACAATGAATAAGGAAGACCAAAGAAGAATTGATGCATTTGAGTTATGGAGTTGGCAAAGAATATTGAATATACCATGGACTGCCAGAAGAACAAGTCTGTCTTAGAAGAAATACAGTCAGAATGCTCCTTAGAAGCCAAAATGGTGAAACTTCATCTCATGTACATAGGACAGGTTATCAGGAGGGATTAGTCCCTGAAAAAGGACATCACGCTTTGTAAAGTAGAGGGTCAGCAAAAAATGAGGAAGATCCTGGACAAGATGGATTGACACAGTGGTTGCAACAATGGATTCAAACATAAAAACGATTGTGAGGATGGCACAGTGTTTCATTCCGTTCTACAGAAGGACGCTATGAGTAGAAATCGACTCAACAGCAGCTAACAACAACAACATGGACTCCCTAATATAATAGATGAGGATTCAGCTCTCTTGCACATTCCCATTTCTGCACTTCCATGTTCTCAATACAGTGATTACACAATATAGGGTAAACCAATACCCACTCATCAATTCAGATATTGATGGAACGAATCTGGGGATTATTAAAGAGAAAAACTGAGGAACAGAAAAATTGACAGTATTCTCTAATTACATAGGAAAGTTCACAAAAGTCACTGACCAACGTAGAATGCACCCAGGAACACATAAACAGGAATAAGTATACACGGTGGAGACACAGTGACTATGAAATTGTGCAAATCTGTTTTTGCAATTTGATATCTGTTAACCATAAACTTGCTTAAAATTTTACCCTGTGCAAAAAATTTAACTTTACCCAAGGTAATTTAGCTTTTGTTTTTTTTTTCCTGAGAGTAACTCTGGAATTTATTGAGTAGCTGAGGTGCTTTTATTATTTTAAATCTTCTGACAACACCTGAGAATTTGTACAAATAAATAGAAGCTGGCCAGGCCACAAACACCACCTGGTGGCCAACATCAACTAATCTTAGGAAGGGCAAGTTGCATGATGCAAATTAATCATGCTAAGGTTAGCCCTTTTACTTAACTTTCTTCTATATTTCCTCTTTTCTCCTTAAAAAACTTGCTTTAACTGGCCTAAGGTGAGTCTCCATTTGTCTGAACAGAGAGGTCTTCCTGTGTGCACACAGATTAACTTACTGAATAAACACTATATGCTTTCATATCTTTGTGCTGCTGTTACTATTTTGTGTTGTGCTGTCTAAAAGTGTTGTTTGTCATAAAAAGGAGAATTTTATAGCGTAGAACACGGCTGAAGCTCCATCAGCCTGTTGTTCACACCAGCCTCACAGATTGGCTAGTTTGAAGTTCTTACCAGACTGGCTTCCACTTGGGCAAGCTTTGATGTGAGTCACCTATAAAACAGGCTGAGGTTCACCTTCCATTTCATTTTTGTGCTGAGAGATTGGTTGTTGTCCAAATAGAGCATTGTCTCTAATTTTCCACTTGTCAGTGGACACAAAGTGTCAGGTCTGCATTTGGAGGTGCCCAACCATCAGAATGTGATCGGAAACACTAGATGCATAAGCATCATATTCCTACCAAACCTGTCAGCTCTCATAAGGTCATTTCAGTCTCAATCCTCTCCTATTTCTAGAAAAAGCCCTGCTTTTTACATGCTGTCTCCTAATTCTTGTGCCTATTTTTCTAAATGGCATACCTTCACCAAGGATAATTTAGGCCTGCAGTGGTTACTTTGCAGATTTTTCATGATATATAAACTGGTTCATTAAGCACTGTACTAGATTTAAGGGAATCCTACACATCAAAAAGACTGGGGTGCATATTTTGATTGCTATAATGTGGCTTCTGAAAGACAGAACAATTGCAAAATTGCCTCTCTAAAAGATTCTTTAAAACATGCAGAAGACAGTGTTAAATCCCTGACTCAGGAGAAGTAACTGTTAGTCTCTCTGCTCCCATATCTATATGGATGTATGTTATGGGTGTATATGTCATATTTTTCTACCTCTGCATGGTATTACCAAGTGAGATTACACTATCCTTCAAGAAGCTTTATTTTGATTGATTTGAAGATAAATTAGCACTTAAAAATTTTAATAGTCCCAATATTCCCAGAAATTCATGAAAGTGAATTTGTCATGACAAAAATTTATTTCAACAGTAATTACGTTTTTAGTACAACAGCTTAAACACCATTTTAAAAATCTTTTTGGTAACTGAAAATCTTTGATTTAGGCTAGATTAGGTAAGGTGTACAAGACTGATTCTGTTAAAAATAGAGAGTAATTTTGTTCTAATGTAAAAAATCTAGTTGTTCTAGAATAAGAACATAGGAAGTGTGGGGCAAAGCTCTATGTATATGAAAAGTAGTAGAAGGTTAGTGGTAAAGGGATGTTCTTATAGGCAAAGATCACTAAGACTTAATGGGATTTTTAAAAAGCTTTGGTATCAAATAGTATGCAAAGATAGAATTTGGTTTTCTCTTTGCTAAAATGACAACATTTTCTGTAATTACTGGGTTGCTATTAGGAAGAGCTTGAAAAAGCTTATCTTTATCCTCCTTGAAATCTGTCTAGAAGGCAAAAACTCTACATCTTATCAGAATAAATTACTGATCTTATGTTAACCTCAGCATGTCCACAATTGCTTAAGAAAAACCAAATCCTCTCACTATGAAAAAGCTGCGGGTTTTTGGGGTTTTTTTTCTTTTTGTGTTTTACATCCGTATTACCTCCTGTACTTACTTTTAAAATGTTTTCATTGTCCCTTTGGTACGCAGATATACAAGTATTCTTTCTCCATGATCTGTGATTCCATTTAACCAAATTTAAAGCCTGTCAAAATCTAATCCTACCTGATACCTTTGTATCTAAAACTTGTATTTGGCATTTCCCAGCAGGTACCCAGAAAATTCTCAAAAGATTTGTTTTCTCTCTATTTGTAAACAGAGAGGTACTAGAGATTATTAGATTGATTTGCTATGCTATGAGTCAGGGAGTGTTATCAAATAAGAAGAGGGCCTTACAATATTTAGGGACCTCAAGAAGAGAGGAATTCACTCAAATCTGTAAGTACTACAGGTAAAATCTCGTATCAAGTTCTTGGCTTGGCTTCCTAACTTTGAAAGACTTTCACAAGTTCAATCTGAGATTTCTTATGAAAACATTCAGCAAAGCAAATTTAAGAGGCCTATATGGAAAACTTCCATTCTTGCTGCATCTATGTAAAAACTTATGACCAACCTTGTTGTTGGGGATTGATTTTGCTAGTCCAGAAGGAGCTTGAGTGACACATTTGGTTTAAATATGCTGCTAAACCAAAGATTGACAGTTGAAACCCCTAGAGCGGCACCATAGAGCAACAGTCCTGGTGACTGACTTCCTTAAATATTATAGCCAAGAAAACCATATGGAGCATTTGTACTCTGTAACATGAGTTTATCATTAGTCAAGGGTTAACCGCATGGCAGCTAACACAACATCTACTCTGGATTGTTGTCTAGAATTTAAGCCCCAAAGGCCTATTTTGTGTTCAGGGCTGTATTTAGCAACAGTCAAGGTACACGTCCATATCTCTGAAATTACTTTATTAAGAGCTTCAAATATCTCTACTCCTACCATATTTCAGGGAAGTACTCCTGTGAAGTATAGAATGTTGAGGCCAGTGTGATCCAGAGTCAGTAACTCACCTGAGTCTCACAAATCCTTTGACTGTGTAAGGCAAATCCCATTTTAAAACTAGTTCAAATGAGACAGAAAGAAGCCATGAAAGAACATGGCACCCTTGGCTAGCCATGGAGGTGAGCAGACCCAGGCATGCTGGGAGAGGTCAGGGCAAGCATTCCCCTCTGGCAAGAGAAGTATACCCTCCACCTGGGCTCTCATTGGCTGTTCCTCCCAGCCAGGGTTTATAAAGCAGGAATTTTCAGTGCGTGAGGCACCTGCAGGTTCTATTCACCCTTCTGTTCCTCCCTGGTGCTGAGTTCTGAGATGGGTAAGCGCCTCCTGCTGCTGCTGCTGGGCTTCTCCTTGCTGTTGGGCTTCCTGCAAGGTAAGCTTCTGGGGGAGTCTGGAAGGGCAATGTGGGCTGGTCTAGATCATCAGAACCCACAAGGGTGACTGTGGATTGTTGGTCCATGGGAGGGTAGGAGGGAGGGGCAAGGATGGTCCTGACCTTCCCTTTAGAGATGGTCTTCACAGCCTCCATTCCACCCCTACTGATTTTCCTCCTCCTGGGCTTCTACTCTCCTTTGCTTCCTCCTTCACTTTTGGCCCAAATTTACTCCTCTTCATTTCTTCCTCTTTTCTCCCCTATTTTATTTTAGGCTCAACCCACCTACCATGTTAGTACTCATTCATGATATTCCCAAATTCCTCTAGCTTTTCTTTTTGAGAGTCCTAAATTTGAGGTGAAAGGGATCTAGGAAGGTTCTTTGTGGGTGATGAGGACAGATGATAAGGAATGCTTTGAAACGATGGAGAGGAGGGTTCTCAGGTCACAGGATGTGAGAACTGGGGGAGCTGCAATGTATGCTATGATTTTCTCCCCCCAGCAGCACAGTCCATTTCAGGAGGCCTGAGTACCTGTGAGTATAGAAATTCTGTCTCTGCTATGGCATAGGCCTTGCCCCCAGAGGCACACATGCCTCCTCCCCACAATGGCCCTTGTTGCATGTCCTCAGAGATACAGAAGAGGCTCCACTGCTGTAAGCCAACCACAAAGAATCAAACCATTCTTTCTTTAGCATAATAATCTATATCATCATGTGAGGGGACCTGACCATGCGTGGGCCAGGTGGAGGGCACTGTCTCCTGACCATAGGCAAAAGTGTGCCAACAAAGAGCCTCATTATGCTCGTTTTGACTTTCCAGCTCTACATTGTCACAGTGTTATCATGTCCAACCTGATGGGAGTTGCCGAGTTGAGAGAACCAACTGCCGCACCTACTCTAATGAGGAGTGCATTCTGAAGAAGTACTATTAAGGTAGAAAGAGATTGAAGAGCCCTCTTGGTGTGACCTTGACAAATTTTCAGGAAGGTGGCACTCTCAGGTGCCCAGGAAGATGGAGCAGAGAGTGAGGGAGGATTATTTTTTCCCCTAAAGAATTGGGACAGGGTCCTCTGGTTCTGATGCTGTGTCGCCACTGACCCTTAATGGGAACACTAGAACAATCAGGAGAAAAAGGGCTTGCTGAACAGTCTCTGAGCCCATGATGCTACAATATCATCAGGCAAAAAGATGTTATTATATTCTGAGGGATGACAGGAATTGGGCTGTAAATATTCCACTGGGGCTTTTTTGTGGTAGGACTTTTGGGGAATGAAGGCTCAGTGGGAAGGATTCAGGGATGGGGGATGTGGGCCCACCAGGGCCCACATCAGTCATCTCAGTCCCTTTTCACCAAGCAGCTTGACCCCCAGGGAAATGTGCTGTTTAACCTCACTCACTGAAGCACTGATTCCTCTTCCACCAAATGGCTGCTTACCTGGATAGAACTCAAAGACAGAATTAAGGATCCCTTTTTCTTGCCTTTCTTCTTCTCCAGGTGACAAACTCCTGTTTGGAGTCCAGGACTGTCAGTACATGTGCAGCAATGGGATCAAGTTGCAAGAAGATTCACAAATATATATTTCATGCTGCAAAGACAAGGATTTCTGTAACATATTTTAGAATCTTGGACCTTAATCCCAAGCCTTGGTTCTCCAGTTCAGCCCTTTTCTGTTCTCATGTGTAAACCTCAAAGACTGGGATTTCTTTCCTCTGCATTGTCCAAACCCTGAAACCTGCTCCTACCCAGCTACATGTGTTCAAGTTTCAACAGCTCAACCCATCTGATAGGTGCTTTCTCCCTCCCACCACCCATGGCGCTCTGTCCTTTCCTAGATTCTAGTCTCTTTGCCTTGCTTTGTTCCTCCTTTCTATATACTTTATTTTAAAATTGGCCAGGTTTGTTTTATGGTCACTGTTATGGATTGAATTATGTCCCGCCTCCTCCCAAAATATGTGTTATAAATCATTACCTCTATGCCTATGGTTATAATCCTCTTTGAGAATGGGTTGTCTTTCTTATGTTAATGAGGCAGGATTAGTGTAGGGTGTATCCTGAGTCAATCTCTTTTGAGATACAAAAGAGATTAAAAACAGGGGAGCAGAGTAGAGATGAGGTAACATAGATGCCAAGACATATGCAGATCTCCAAGGAACCAGGAAGTAGAAGCTGAAGAGACAAGGACTTTTCTCCAGAGCCAACAGAAAGAAAGCTTTCCCCTCGAGCTGACCCTCTTAATTTGGACTTCTTGCCTTCTAAAGTGTAAGAAAATAAATTTCTGTTTGTTAAAGCCATCATTTATGTTATTTCTGTTATAGAAGCACTAGATAACTAAGACAGCCACATTATAATCTGTCTTCATGAATGTTCCAGGGTAGATGAAGGAATGAATATTTTGCTGCCTATGTGTATTCTACAAATGTCAATTAGGACTAGTTGTTTGACAGTGTATTTAGATATTCCATCAAGTGATTTTTTTTTTTTTTTTGGTCAACTTGTTCTATTAATTACTGAAAGAAGAGTTTTGAAATCTATACTATTATAAATTGGTCCAGTTCTCCTTTTCCACTGGTGTTTCTTTATGCATTTTGATGTTCTTTTGTTAGTGCATAAAACATTCAGGATCATGATGCCTATTTGGTGGATTGGCCCTATTATCATCAAGTAATGTACCTCTTCTTACCTGGTAATATTCATTTTCCTGATAATACAGTCTTTCCAGATTCCCTTGGATTAGTATTTACAAGATACATCTTCCTACGTCCGTTAACTTTATCTATCTATCTCTCTATATTTTTACGTCTAAAATATGCTGGTTTTGAGCACAGCATATAGTTGGTCCTGGTGTTTTATATAGACAACTTTTGTCTTTTAATTGGCACATTATACTCTTTACATTTAATGTAATTAATGATATGGTAGGATTAAAATCTACTATACTGCTGGTTGTATTTCTGTTTCCCCCATAGAAAACTATGTTGTTCTTAGGTGCCGTCAAGTTAGCTCCAACTCATAGCGACCCTATGTACACCAGAACAAAACACTGACTGGAACTGGGCCATCCTGATGATTGTTTTTATGCTTAAACCCATTGTTGCAGCCACTGTCTATCCATCTCGTTGAGGGTCTTCTTCTCCTTCGCTGACCCTCCACTTTACCAAGCATGATGTCCTTCTCCAGGGACTGGTCCCTCCTGATAACATGTCCAAAGTATGTGAGATGAATGAGACAAAGTCTTACCATCCTCGCTTCTAAGGAGCATTCTGGCTATACTTCTTCCAAGACAGATTTGTTCATTCTTTTGGCAGTCCATGGTGTATTCAACATTCTTCACCAACACCATAATTCAAAGGCATCAGTTCTTCAGTTTTCCTTCTTCTTTGCCCAGCTTTCATATGCATATGAGGCATTTGAAAACACCATGGCTTGGGTCAGGCGCACCTTAGTCCTCAATGTGACATGTTTGCTTTTCAACACTTTAGTGAGGTCTTTTGCAGCAGATTTGCCCAATGCAATGTGTTGTTTGATTACAACATATGACTGCTGCTTCCATGAGTGTTGATTTTGGATCCAAGTAAAATGAAATCCTTGACAACTTCAATCTTTTCTCCATTTATCATGATGTTGCTTATTGGTACAGTTGTGAGGATTTTTGTTTTCTTTATGTTGAGGTATAATCCATATTAAAGGCTGTAGTCTTTGATCTTTATCAGTAAGCGCTTCAAGTCCTCTTCACTTTCAGCAAGAAAGGCTGTGTCATTTGCATAATGCAGGTTGTTAATGAGTCTTCCGTCAATCCTGATGCCCCATTCCTCTTTCTATAGTCCATCTTCTTGGATTATTTTCTCAGCATACAGATTAAATAAGTATGGTGAAAGGATACAATCCTGATGCATACCTTTCTTGACTTTAATCCATGCAATATCCCCTTGTTCTGTTCGAACAACTGCCTTTTGGTCTAGGTTTGTCATGAACACAATTACGTGTTCTGGAATTCCCATTCTTTGCAATGTTATCCATGATTTGTTATGATCCACACAGTCGAATACGTTTGCATAGTCAATGAAACACAGGTAAACACCTCTCTGGTATTCTCTGCTTTCAGTTGGGATCCATCTGACATCAGCAATGATAACCCTCATTCCACATCCTCTTCTGAATCCAGCTTTAGTTTCTGGCAGTTCCTTGCTGATGTACTGCTGCAACTGCTTTTGAATGATCTTCAGCAAAATTTTACTTGCATGAGATATTAATGATACAGTTCAATAACTTCCACATTTGACTGGATCACCTTTCTTTGGAATAGGCATAAATATGGATCTCTTCCAGTCAGTTGATGTCATGGATTGAATTGTGTCCCTCAAAGATGTCTGTCAACATGGCTAGGTCATGATTCCCAGTATTGTATGATTGATTTCCCTATGTGTTGTAAATCCTATCACTATGATGTAATAAGATGGATTAGCAGCAGTTATATTGATGAGGTCTACAAGATTAGTGTCTTAAGCCAATCTCTTTTGAGATAGAAAAGAGAGAAATGAGCAGAGAGACATAGGGACCTCATACCACCAAGAAAGCCAGGAGCAGAGCACGTCCTTTGGTCCTGAGGTTCCTGCACTGAGATGCTCCCAGAACAAGGGAAGACTGATGACAAGGACCTTCCTCCAGAGCTAACAGAGAAAACCTTCCCCTGGAGCTGACGCCGTGAATTTGGACTTGTAACATAATAGACTGTGAAAGAATAAATTTCTCTTTGTTAAAGCCATCCACTTGTGGTATTTCCGTTATAGTAGCACTTGATGACTACGACAGTTGGCCAGGTAGCTATCTTCCAAATTTCTTAGTCTAGATGAGTGAGTACCTCCAGTGCTGTTTCCATTTGTCGAAACATCTCAATTGGTATTGTGTCAGTTCCTGCAGATTTGGTTTTCCTCAATGCCTTCAGTGCAACTAGGACTTCTTCCTTCAGTACCATCAGTCTTTCATCATATGCTACCTCCTGAAATGATTGAACATGGACCAATTCTTTTTGGTACAGTGACTTTGTGTATTCCTTCCATCTTCTTTTGATGCTTCCTGCATCGTTCAGTATTTTGTCCATGGAATCCTTCACTATTGCAACTCAAGGGTTGAATTTTTTCTTCAGTTCTTTTATCTCGAGAAATGTCAAATGTGTTTTTCCCTTTTGGTTTTCTAACTCTAGTTCTTTGCACATTTCATTATAATACCTTACTTTGTCTTCTTCAGCTGCCCTTTGAAATTTTGTATTCGACTCTTTTACTTCTTCATTTCTTCCATTCGCTTTAGCTACTCTACATTCAAGGGCATGTTTCAGAGTCTCTTCTGACATTCATTTTAGTCTGTTCTTTCTTTCCTTTCTTTTTAATGACCTCTCACTTTCTTCATGTTTGATATCCTTGATGTCATTCCAAAGCTCATCTGGTCTTCGGTCATTAATGTTCAATGCATCAAGTCTATTTTTGATATGGTCTCTAAACTCAGGTGGATATACTCAAAGTCATACTTTGGCTCTCATAGGCTTGCTCTAATTTTCTTCAACTTCAGCTTGAAATTGCATAGGAGCAATAGATTATCTGTTCCACAGTCAGCCCCTGGCCTTGTTCCGACTGATGATACTGAGCTTTTCCATCATCTCTTTCCACAGATGTAGTCAATTTGATTTCTGTGTATTTCATCTGGTGAGATCCACGTGTATAGTCACCACTTATGTTGATGAAAAATATATTTGCAGTGAAGAAGTCTTCATCCTGCAAAATTCTACCATGCAATCTCCAGCATCGTTTCTATCACCAATGCCATATTTTCCAACTACCAATGCTTCTTTTTGTTTGTAACTTGCGCATTTCAATTATCAGTAATTATCAATGCATCCTGAATGCATGTTTGATCAATTTCATACTGCAAAAGTTGGTAAAAATCTTCAGTTTCTTCATCTTTGGCCTTTGTGGTTGGTGTGCAAATTTGAATGATAGTTATATTAACTGATCTTCCTTGTAGGAGTATAAATATTATCCTATGACTGACAGAGTTGTACCTTGTGATAGATCTTCAAATGTTCTTTTTGACGACGAGTGCAATGCCATTTTCTTGAAGCTGTCATTCCCAGCATAGTAGACCATATGATTGTCCAATTCAGAATGGCCAATACCAGTCCATTTTAGCTAACTAATGCCTAGGATATCGATGTTTATGTGCTCCATTTCATTTTTGACAATTTCCAATTTTCCTAGATTCATACTTCATACAGACCTTTTTTTTTTTTTGATTTATAGAAAAATACAGGCACTTTTCATGTCTTCCTCTAGACCGTGTATTTTTTGTGATTCTGTTTTATCTCCATTATTATTGGCTGATTAGTTATACTTCTCTAAAGTGATTTAGTGGTTGCTAGGGCTTATGGTATATATCGGATGCTTATCACAATTTACCTGAAAATAATATTATACTACTGCACATTAAGCAAAGAATCTTATAAAAGTATATTTCAATTTCTCCATTCCTTTCTTCATGCTACTGTTGTCATATATTTTACTTTTAAATATGTATTATACATCCCATGATACAATGTTACTATTTTTACATTAGATAGTCATTACTTTTTGGAGCATTTAAAAATGGTAAAACAACGTCTTTTACATTTACCTCCATTCATGCCATTTCTAGTGCTCTTTGTGTCCTTGAATAGACCCAACTTTCTATTTGGTATACTCCTGTCTGAAGAACTTCCTTCACATTTCTTGTAATGTGATACCTGCAATGAATCATCCCAGCTTCTCTTTTTTTCAGAAAAAATCTTTATTTTATCTTCAGTTTTTGCATATTTACGCAGGGCATGGAATTCTGAACTGAAGCTTTTTCTATCAGTGTTTGAAACCAGTCATTCCATTGTGTACGGGATTGCATAGCTTCTGATGGGTATCCTGGTATAGTCTCCATTTCTGTTTCTCAGTACATAAACAGCTTTTTTCCCTTGTTGTCCTCAAGATTTTCTCTTTATCTTTGATTTCCAGCAGTTTGATGCTGTTGTTCTTTCAATATTTATCTTGTTTGGGATTCTCTCAGTTTCTTGGATCTGAGTTTTAATGGTTTTCATTATTTTTGGAAAATCATGGCAATTGTCTCTTTCAGTATAAATTCTGCTTCATTCTATTTCTCTTTTACTTTTGAGAAACCAGTCACATATGTTAAATTCTTTCATATTACCAAAAGCTACTGGATACTCCATGCTTTTTTTCTTTTTTTTTTTTTTTCCTTTATCTTTTTGTGTTTCAGGCTAAATCTTTTCTATGGTATTCTCTTCAAGTTCACTCACCTGTGGTCAATTTACTCTTGAGCCCATCATAGAAATTCTTTATCGCTGATATCCCGTTATTTTATTTTTAGCTTCTTTATTTGAGTCTTTCTTAGAAATTCTGTTTCACTTTTCAAATTTTTCATCTGTTCATCTATGTTGTCAAAATTTTCCACTCAATCTTTTATCATACTAATCACAGTCATTTTAATGTCCTTATTTCACAGTTCCAACAATTGGACAATTGCTTAGTCTAATTCCAGTGATTAATCTCCTGCCAGTGGGTTGGATTGGATCCTCTTGTTTCTTTGTGTCTTGTCATTTTTTATCGAATGTTGCATACTGTGTGTAGAAGAGTAGAGACTGAGGTAAATGGTACTTATGCCTGGAAATGGACTTGTCTCTTCTTTGTCCTGCTGTTAGTATGAGGATTTGGTCAATCCAATCAGGAATTGTGCTAGCTTGGTCCTTGTTGTTGCTATCATTACGTTCACTACTGCACAGGCCTCAAGATTTCTAGTGGTGGGTTGTTCTTGTTTTGTGCTTGCAAGGATGTCAGGGATATTGGAGAGTTTTTCTTTGTGTTCATCTCCTCACTCCATTCAGCTTTCAGCCACACCTGCATGACTGCAGCACGAAAGAAGTCTCTCTCCAGAATATTGCTTCTCTCTCATCAGTACACTACTTCTGCTTGCTACTCAGTGCTAAGCAAATGGTTAAGACAAAGGATTTTCTGTTGTCCTGGGTCCAACCACAGTTGAACATATAGGAAAATGAATGAGAAGAATTTACCAAAGAAATGTGAGATAAATAATAAAAGAATATTCTCCTTACCTGAAATGAGACATAGTATTAGCACATATACCAAAACAGAGAAAATTTTCAAGAGTATCTTCATTAAGCATTATAAAGTAGTAACAATTATAAACAGCAAGGAGCAATAACATTTGTACTTCTTGGTTTTCAACATCATGTAGCATCATTAGGCAAACAATTTTTAAAAAACACTAAAAATTCACCTGTATTTGTAAGCATGTATATTTATGCAGGCATACAATGAATTGATACCTAAAGGAACATATGCTAGGATGATCCGTAGGCATCCAGACATCATGGAGTGATAGTTTACACAGAATGATGACACTGAGAAGGTTACTGTTCCGTCATGCACCTAGTTAAGGAAAAAGTTTATTGTTTCAGGAAAGAAAAGCTACAAAATGATAGCTAGGAAACACTCCCATGCTTTGTAACATAGAGAAAAGTTTAGATGATTGATTCTTTTCTCTAAGATTATATTTAGCCTGAGCTTTTTGGGCATCTTCCCCTGACCAAGTGTAGAATAAGTACCTCCTGACCAACTGGCTTTACATTATTATGCTGTTTAAATAATATTTCAACAGGGATTGTTCTTCCATAGTAGTTTTCATGGAAGACTATGCAGGTACCCCTCATCTCTTCTCCTTGAGCTTCAGGATAATAACTCAGGTGTAAGTGAGTGAGTGCTGTGCCAACAGGAGCCAACATCTCTTGCAAGAACCCATGAGCACCATTGAGTTTCAGGGTCCTAACCAGGGACTTGCCAGGTACATGAATCAGGAGACAATTTTGCAACACAGGAAATGGTAACTAGAAGGGAGCCAACATGTCTCCTTATTAAGTTCCCAGAGTTACAAACAAGCTCACTTAAGAATCATAATTAACACACCTTCTTGTTAGATTACAGAGATGAACGAAGCTAGTAAATTAACTCAAGGTCAAATTCACAGGGAAGAAAAATCCACCCCTTGACCTTAGGTTAACCTCTTTACTATATAGGGGGGAAGAACGTACCTTAATCTACATGTGATCACAGATCTAATACTGTCCCAAGAGATTTGGATATGTCTTTTATCCCTTAACTGCTTAGATAATAATGACAAAAATAATTTTATAAACACATCATGTTTTCTAACAGGCAATTTTCTACCAAATAACATTGAATGGCAATATTTAACACACCAAATACTATTAAATGAAAAGTTTAACATATGAAATGATACTATAAAATCCTTTTTAAAATATTTTTAGGCCACTTTAGCCATCTCAAACTTGGTGTGATAGCCAGCCTCCAAGATGGGCCCAATGATACTCACTTTATCTGCTGAACAGAGTTGGTGGACTTAGTTTTGGATTTCAGGTTAGAGAATGCCCTAATGACATACCCAGCAACATATGGGAGCCAATGTGATATCCAGTGTCCTCTATATGAGGAGGTTGCTGAGAGTCAGTGGAGAAAACTGACAGAGAAAAGGAAGCCTTGGAACTAGGTCAGAGAGGACCTGGGGGAAGTGAGTAAGAAACCTGCCAACAGGTACCAAGACCCAGCTCCAGTCTGTTTCAAGTGTTTTCAAAACTGTGACAACAAGCATCCCTTACTTTAGTGATTCAAATGACTGAAGTAAATAAAAAGAGAAGAACAGAAGAAACAATGGTGGATTGCTCATGCAGGACACTGTAACCTTTAAAAGAATCTAAAGATTTAAAAGACTGAATCTCGAAGCAAACACCTTCCTATGTTGTAATTCTCTTAAGAAATTGCTCTGAACTTTCAGTAAGGAAATTAACCTATAGATGATGTGGAGGCCTTGTGGAGCCATCTGGGCTCCAAGCAAAAGGTGTCAGCTCACTGAGTGCAGCACTACTCTGAGTTGCAATTGAGGAACAAAGGTACCCGCGTGCAAAGCACAGTGAAGCAGGGACTACAGGGAAAGGATCGGGAGAAAGCCACAAACGAGGAGGGATGTTAAGAGAGAGAGAATATGAAAGTTGTCTACTTCAAGGATTCTACCCTCTAAAAAATGAGGTGTAAAGAAAGAAGGAAAGAATTTAAACATTTGGGTTCTATCTGTATAAAAAAGATAATAATTACTCCTTGTTTAATCTGCTTTACTGGGTTGTTTTCTAAAGATCCTATCTGATGGTCAAAGTACTATTGGAAGTATTATATAGTTGTTCCTGCACTTTTCTACCTACCCTGATCCTGAAAATGCATGTGAAATAGAAATGTGAGAATGAGCTTATTTGTTAGAACCAAGTTTCCATTCCTAGGTAAATAAAAATATTATCAAAATCCTAATTAAACTTCATTGTGTAGACACCATTTTTGATACTATGTTTATTTCCAGCACTTCTAGCAATTTCCTTAAATTCAACTACCTCCACAATTGTTTAGGAACTGTTTAAATAATCAAAACACAAAGAAATTGAAAAGTAAGTTTTATTTTGAGCAGTCATTCTATACGCATGCAGGGAGATCATTATTTTTCTAAAAACAAGTGGCTCTAAATAAGCTAGTTACAACTGATGAAAGCTAAATCTTTAAATTAGCTTAAAATTATAGTATCTGATTATTTCATGATTTAATAAACAATTTGCCAGTTGGAGGAATGTGAGTCTCCCTGCATAAAGTAAATGATCTATGAAGAAGGTAGAGCTAGGGCCATGATACTGACAAAGAGGATATTGTTCTGCATAACAAAAGGAGGAAAATGAAGATTCCAGGAGCTCTGTGGTTCCCAGGGCTCTAAAGAAAAGAGAAAGTTGGAGAGCCTGGAGAGGAGTCTTGAGGGGGAGGCGGTCAGGCAACATGGTGGCATAAAACCCCTCTGCTGAGCCCCTAAATTTTCAAAAACTCTTCTATTCTAAAATGTCTTTTCTTATTTTGGTGGCCAAGTGATGAATGCCGAAAAGGAGATAAATTTCGTGGGTGCTGAGCAGAGGTATGAGGAAAGTTAACCTCGTTGCAATTGAAATGATTCAAACTCATAATGACCCTATAGGACAGAGAAGAACTGCCTCAAGGGTTTCCAGGGCTGTAAATCTTTATGTAAGCTGACTGCCACATCTTTCTCCTGGCAAGAGGCTGCTGTTTCGAACCTCTGACCTTTTGGTTAGCAGCCAAGCTGTTAACAACTGTGCCACCTCAGCTCCTTTGAGGGAATTTAGGGAAGGTGAAATGCCTGTAAGGTTAAAAGAAAAGGGAGAGACAGAATTAGAGTCAAGAGTGACCATAAAAATGTAAAGGGACATGTACACCTACCTGATGGATGCTGATAGTCTAAATATGTCAGAAGCTTTCCTTGTCAGGGGCGAGCAGGTTGATAGCAAAAGGGCTTGGTCTAATTTGAGGTTTCCGTTCCTTTCCACCTGCAGACACAGAATCCCTTGGAGCTGGGCTGGCCCCCATAAAGGGAGCCCAGCTAGAGTACAAACGTTACCAAAACTGAGTGGTTTATTAAGGAAGTACAGAGCCAGGGACCGGGGAGAAAGATTTTAAACTGTACTGAACCACTCTACAAAGGCGTGCTAAACCTGCCGGTCTCCGAAGCCGAAAGGCAATGAAGAAAGGTTGTGAAGTCTCCCACGCGACGAGACAGCCTTTGGGACTTCTTGGTCAAGATTCTATTGTGCACACATATGCACACACTATGTACACACTATGGACACATATGTAAGAGGAAAAGCCTCTGAAAGTGTGCTGTGACCTGGCTGAGTCTTGCCAAGAGCAGCACGAGAAGGTGCTACTGAACTGGGAAATGGAAAATGCATTTCTCGGAAGGAATGAACATAATCTCAGCCTTGGAAAGGGTATGACAGAATGGGTCAACACTAACATATTAATGTTGTGAAATGATATTTTTCTGTGAAACAGGGATGTAACTGTAAGCTTGAAACTGCTTTATATGAAGCGTTCAGAGGATTTTTGTTATTTGGTGACTTCAAGCTTATTTTTTATTCATAGTGATCCCATGTGAAAGCGTAGAACTGACACATGGTGTTTTCTAGGCTGTAATCTTTATGGGAGCAGATCACCAGTTTTTTCTCCCACAAAACCACTGGGCAGGTTCAAATGACCAACCTTTTGGTTAGCAGCTGAGTGCTTAACAATTTGGCCACCAGTGTTCCTTATTAAAGGGTCCTTTATTATCGGAGAGGTAACTGATTTAGCAGAGCAGAAGAAAGTAATTCTCAGTACCCACAGAGAGGGATAGTGGAAGAATCATGATATACTGAATAACTACCAGAAGAAGATGGGAGTTATGTGCACTACTTTACCAACAAAATTGCTTACAAGTCTGTATAAGAAAAATAACATTCTCAAATCTCCCCTTGCTTCTGAGTTCAGACCCATATATACAACTACCAGCTACTCTCATTTCATACATCTAGATACCAATCCCACTCCTACTCCCTTAAGAGCAGGGGGGTATATTCTTTGGGGAAATTGTACCATAGAGGCTTGGGGCAGTGAGCACTTTGGGCAGGGAGCACTAGGTACAGGGTTAGGGAGTGGAGATGAGGTAGGTTTCAGACTGAAACCTGGAGGATTAACTAAAAGTCTGAATGCTGAATGATGAGAACTCTAGTTCCCCTCTCTTTTCAGTTTTCAGAAGGCTGGTAGTCAGGCTCTGCCACCCTCTCCCTAGTTAGACAAGAGATCAAAAGATCCTTCTCTGGAAAAGTTGGATGGTGTCTTAGTTATCTATACACACCAATTGACTTTAACACACACAAATTTATTATCTCCCAGTCTAGTAAGCTAGAAGTCCAAATTCAGGACACCAATTCCAGGGGAAGACTTTCTCTCTTTGTTGCCTCTGGAGGAAGATCCTTATCATCAATCTTCCCTTGGTCTAGGAGCTTCTCTGTGCAGGAACCCTAGGTCAAAAGGACGTGTTCTACTCCTGGCACTGCTTTCTTTGTGATAGAAGGTCCCCCTGTCTCTCTGCGTGCTTCTCTCTTTTATATCTCAAAAGAGATTGGCTTAAGACACAACCTAAACTTGTAGATTGAGTCCTGCCTCCCTAAGATAACTGCTGCTTATCCTACCTGATTAACATCATAGAGGTAGGATTTACAACACATACGAAAATCACATCAAATGATAAAATGGTGGACAATCACACAATAGTGGGCAGCATGGACTAGCCAAGTTGATATACGTATTTTTGGGGGACACAATTCAATCCACAACAGATGGTTCTAGAAAAAGACCTACAGATTTTGACATTTGGGTAAACCAAAGAAAGAGTTATTTGCCCATTTGACCCCCATTATCTAAAGTGAAGCTTCACTTATTGATGACCACCCCCACCTTGCCCATGCACACAGGGTTTACAGTGGCTTCTTAGAGTCTCTATCTGAAATGTGAACACAGAGCCAAGGTCACCAGACATTTTAGGAGAGCTTCCAACTTGAAAAACAAATGTCAACATGTACAGGGAGAAATGCCAGGAAGATAATAAGACACAATTCATGAAACAGATGAAAAGCTTTATATATGATATCCTTAGTGATAAAATTTCTAACCAGCAGGGATAAAGAGAAGATACTAAGAGTTTACAGAAATAAAAACAATGTCTACAGAAAGGATCAGGAAAAAATAATAGCATTGAAGTTATCAAAAACAACATGAGAAAATAGAGAATTACAAAAAAAATGCTAAGTAAAATTATTTTCTATACATATTTCTTTACTCAGTTTGAGAATAGAAAGACCTTTTCAGAAAAACAAAGACTCAAAACAAAAAAGAAGGAATGAATGAAAAACAATTCCCTGCGTCAGCAGTACCCTCTTCTACCAATCATGAAATCAAACTGACAGTGGTTTAAAAAAATAGGGGTTTGTTTTTTCATATTATAAGAACTCTGGAGGAAGGCAATTGCTGATACCAGGTCAGAGGCTTGAGTGTCAAAGTATCTAAAATTCTTTTGCCCTTTCCCTTATTCTTGTTGTTCATAGTCACAAGATGGCTGCCCAAAGGCAGGCATCACATCTGTATTCAAGGTGGTGCCCGAACATGAGGTGCATATTCCAGGAATGGAACACAGACTATCCCTCATGAGTCTCCCATACAGGAGGCAAAAATTCTAAACTGAAGCAACACTGTCTCCTGCTTTTAACTAACTGGCATTATATTCAATTTCAATGCGTGTGTTTGTTTCTCACTTGTAACGTCAGGTTTTATCTTCATGTTCGTTACTTTATCCTATCAAAATAATCAAATTACAAAGAAAATAAAGCATTTAATGTTTATTTGAGCAGTCAATCCATGTGCACACAGGAAGACCGTAATATTCAGACAAACAGGGAAACGCATCTTAGGCCAGTTACAGAAAGTTTTTTAAGGAGAAAAGAGAGGAAATATGGAGCAGAAAACTAAATAAAGGGGCTAATCTTAGCATGATTAATTTGAATCATGCTTCCTGCCCTTCCTAAGGTTACTTGGCATGCCCAACATGTGGTGTTTGTGGCCTGGCCAGCATCCATTCGTCTGCACAAATTCTCACTTGTTATCTGGAATGTTTTTTTCATTAATATTTTATTGTGTTTTCAGTGAAGGTTTACACAGCAGTTTAGGTTCTCATTCAACAATTTCTACACAAATTGTTCAGTTACATTGGTTGCATTCTTCACAATGCCAGAATATTCTCATTATTTCACTTCTAGTTGTTCTACTTCCGTTAAACTAATTTCCCTTCCCCTGTACATTCTCATCTTTGTTTTAAAGTAATTGCATGGATTTTTTAAATAATAAAGTCAGCTCAGCTACTTAAGAAATTCCAAGGATTATTTCTTAGAAAAAAGAGCAAAGGCCAAAATATATTGGGTAAAGTTAAATTTTTTGTACAAGATAAATTTTAAGCAAGTTTTTGGTAAACAGATGTTATGTCATCAAAAGGGATTTGCACAATTTCATTGTCACTGTGTCTCCACTGTGTCTCCTTATTACAGTTTATTCGTTTTTTTTTTTTACATTCCACATTTGTCAGGGACCTTTGTGAATGTTTGCATGCATTCAGAAGAATCTCTCCATTTCTCGGGTTCTGTTTCTCTATTTAAAAATGACCTAACTCTTGGTCATACGGTTAAAGACCTTGAGCAAGAATCTCAATCTCCACTTAATAGAGAACTTCATCTGAGCAATCTGAAGTCTGAACGTGGCTTTCCATTAGCTTCTGTAGAATGATGATGTTACATACCATTTGTAGTCTTAGCAGTTGCTCATACGCATTTAAGATCCTTCAGATTATGCATTTTAGAAAGGCTACTATAGTGAGAGTGACTAAGAGGACAAAATCCAAGGTTAGAAAAATTTCTCTGAGCCAAGTACCCCAAGAACCAAGATTTAGACAGGGGATAAATCCCTTAGACTTTCCATTTTCACTTTCGTCCATTCCACTGCTTGTTGTGCATGGGCTTCAGCTGCTACTACACTTTGATAAATTTTGTACTGGGTGTCATTTATGCACACACAGCATTGTGATCCAATCAAAGCACAAACATCTCGCTATGAGGTTATCACATAACCTAAAGCTAGTCTATTCTGTAAAGTCATTTTGGGGAGGTAGGGTCAAGATGGCAGAATAGCTAGACACTTCTTGTCATCCCTCTTACAACAAAGACCCAAAAAAACAAGTGAATTGATTATATATGACATTCTAAGAAAGCTAATCATCAAAGACAAAGCTGAAGAATCAAACTGAGCAACAGGGGGAAGGAAAGACAATTCAAAAGCAGCAGAGAAGTACGGATTGATTGCGAGATTGGCAGCACTCTGCTGGCTGAGTCTGCACAGCGCACACGGGCTGAGGCAAGCAGCAATAGTCAAAGACGAGCCTCATCACATTGGGTGTAGCCAAGGTGCAGCGCATCAGCACATACCTCCAGAACCAAGGAGGAGCCACACTAGACCTGCGAAAGTTAAGTGCAAGGTTCTAACCTACCGCGTGGGGGCAAAATAATCCCTCTACCTCCTACAGTTTCACTGCACAGAAGTACTTCCTTCTCTCCCTTCATCCACCCCTCACCCCTCTCTGCTCCAACACCAGTCCCACAGTATAAAAAAAAATCACAGCCCCTAAGCTGGGAACTCACAGCTCTCTGCTCCAACACCATTCTCACAACTACTTCACCCAGCCGCTGGCATAAGGGGTCCATGGACTTGCAGTGCCCTTCACCCCTGCCCAGACTTGTGTGTGCCAATTCAACATCGCATGCCCTCATCAGCATAAAACAGCAGTGCACACACTTGAAGCTTATTTCAACTGCAGCAGCCAAGAGAGAGTTGCAGATTTGTGACATTTGACAAAGCCTTGCCCCCTAAGAAGTGGTCTCACCCACCCACATCAGCGACCTGAGGGCTGGTGGTAGCACCCACTCCATCTAGCCACTCATGACAAGGGTCTGAGAATAAGTGGTGCCTCTCATTCCCTCCAGCCAATACCACTAGGTGCCCAAGGACCAGCTGCAATACCCCCCACTACATGCTTTAGGGGACAGAGACATGCCCTCCACCCAGGCACCTGGGGGCAGCCATCAGCCCCCTGCCTTGCTTAGCACATAACCCCCTACTGCAGCCAGATACCTAGGCCTGCTCCGAACACCCCTATGCAGCCCTGCCTGTCTAGGACTGTAGGTGAGAGTCTGCACCAACACTCGGTGACCAAACCTGGACACCTGTGCCACACTTCCACAAGAAAAGTGAAAAGACTCCTGGGCTCACACACCTAGTAGCTGTTCTGACCACCTGGAGACAGGATAGGAGAGCTTCAAAGACACCAACAATCAAAGCAGCTCACATGCCAACTCTACTTGGGCATATCAAAACAAAAAAACAGGAAGTTAGGACACAGTAACCAAACATACAATAAAAAATATAATAACTTATAGATGCCTTGGAGACAACAGTCAATATTAAATCACATAAAGAAGCAGGTCAAGATGGCTCCAGCAAGTGACCAAAATAAAGAACCAGAAAACCTTCCAGAGGAAGATAAGGTAATGGAACTACCTGAGAAAGAATTCAAAAGACTAATATGCAGAGCTCTCCAAGATATCAGGAAGGAGACTGGCAAAACTCAGACCCAGCCAAGGAACACACAGACAAAGCAATAAAAGAATTCAGGGAAAAAATATAAGAACAAAATGACAAAATTAACAGGCTGATAGAAACCACACAGAGAACATCAACTAGAAATCCAAAAAACTTACAATATAATTTCAGAATTAGACAACTCAATAGAAGGTCATAGGAGCAGAATTGAGACAATGGAAGTAAGAAATTAATGAGATTGAAAATAAATCCCTTGACACCAATTTATTTAAGGAAAAAAAGAATTTAAAAAATGAAGAAAGACTAAGAATTATGTGGGACACTGTCAACAGGAAAAAACAAGTGATCGGAGTACCAGAACGGGGGGCAAGGGGGTAACAGAAAGCACAGGGAGAATTGTTGAAGTTTTGCTAGCAGAAAACTTCCCTGATATCATAAAAGACGAGAAGATATCTATCCAAGAAGCTCAATGAACCCCATATACGGTAGACCCCAAAAGAAAGTCACCAAGTCATATCATAATCAAACGTGCCAAAACTAAAGACAAAGATAGAATACTGAGAGTGGCTAAGGATAAACAAAAAGTCACCTACTAAGGAGAACTAATAAGACGAAATTCAGCAGAAATCATGAAGGCAAGAAGGCAATGGGATGACATACACAAAGCTTAGATGGAAAAAAATTGCCAGCCAAGAATTACATATCCAGCAAAACTGTCTCTCAAATATGATGGTGAAAGTAGGTCATTTCCAATAAAACAGACGTTAAGGGAATTTGTAAAAAAACAAATCAGAATTACAAGAAATATTAAAGGGAGCCCTCTGGTTAGAGAACCTACAATATCAGACAACAATCAAAGATTAGAACACAGGATAGATCAACCAGTTATCAACCCAGATAGGGAATTCACAAAAACAAATCAAGCTAAAAGACTGAAACAGGGAACCAGAGACATCAATAAGTAAATGAAGTCGAAAAAAAAAGAGAGAATAAACAGTGTAGTCATAAAACTTCCATATGGAAAGGAAGTTAAGGTGATATCAAGAAATAAAAGATTGGTTTAAAATTAGAAAAATAAAGGTACATTTCAAGGTAACCACAAAGGAAGCTAACAAACCTACCCAACAAAATAAAAAAGAAGATAAATATAAAGACTCTGCAAACACAAAACCAACATTACTGATAAGAAAATACATAAAAAGAACTCAGCACAGAAAATTAAGCAGAACAAAGAACTGTTAACACAAAAAAAGACATCAAAATGACAGCAATAAACTCATATCCATCAATAATTACACTGAATGTAAATGGCCTAAATGAACGAATAAAGAAACAGAGAGTGGCAGAATGAATAAAAAAAAAATCCATCTATAGGCTGCCTACAAGAGACACACCTTAGACACAAAGACACAAACAAACTAAAACTCAAAGGATGGAAAAAAATATATCAAGCAATCAATGCTCAAAAAAGAGCAGGAGTAGCAATATTAATCTCCAACAAAATGGAATTTAAAGTAAAAGTCATTGCAAAGGTTAAGGAGGGATACTATATAATGATTAAAGGGTCAATACACCAGGAGAACATAACCATAATAAATATATATGCACCCAACAACAGGGCTCCAAAATACATAAAACAAACTCTAACAGCATTGAAAATAGAGATAGACAGCTCCATAATAGTAGGGGACTTCAACACACCACTTTCAGTGAAGGACAGAACATCTAGAAAGAAACTCAATAAAGATACATGTCTTGGTTACCTAGGGCTATTATAACAGAAATGCTACAAGTGGATGTCTTTATCAAACAGAAGTTTATTCGCTCACAGCCTAGTAAACTAGAAGTCCAAATTCAGCGTGCCAGCTCCAGGAGAAGTCTTTCTCTCTCTGTCGGCTCTGGAGGAAGATCCTTGTCATTAATCTTCCCTTGGTCTAGAAGCTTTTCAGTGCAGGAACTCCAGGTCCAAAAGACACACTCCACTCCTGGGGCTCCTTTCTTGGTATGAGATCCCCATGTCTCTCTGCTCTCCTCTCTGTTTTGTATCTCAAAAGAGACAGGCTCAAGACACAGTCTAGTCTCTTAGATTCAGTCCTGCCTCATTAAGATAACTGCCACTTTATCAACATCATAGAGATAAGATTTATAACACATAGGAAAAACACATCAGATGACAAAATGGTGGACAATCACACAATACTGGGAATCATGGCTTAGCCAAATTGATACACATATTTTTGTGGGACACAATTGAATCCATGACAATATGGAAGATCTAAATGCCACAATCAATCAACTTGACCTCATAGACATACACTGAACACTCCACCCAACAGCAGCTAAGTAAACATTCTTTTCCAAAGCACATGAAACATTCTTCAGAATAGACGACGTTTTAGGCTACAAAGTAAGCTTAACAGAATCCAAAACATCAAAATATTACAAAGCATCTTTTCTGACCATAATGTCATAAAAGTAGAAATCAATAAAAGAAACAGCAAGGAAAAAAATCAAATACATGGAAACTGAACTACACCATGCTCAAAAAATGCTGGGTTATAGAAGAAATCAAGGATGGAATAAAGAAATTCATAGAATCAAATGAGAATGAAAACACATCTTAGTAAAACCTTTGGGACACAGTAAAAACAGTGCTTAGAGGTCAATTTTTAGCAATAAAGGCACACATTCAAAAAGAAGCCAGGGCCAAAATCAAAACATTAACACTACAACTCGAACACATAGAAAGAGAGCAGAAAAAGAAGCCCTCAGGCACCAGAAAAGGAAATGATAAACATTAGAGCAGAAATAAATGAAATAGAGAATAGAAAAACAATTGAAAGAGTCAACAAGACCAAAAGTTGGTTCTTTGAAAAGATCAACAAAATCAACAAACCATTGGCCAAAGCGACAAAAGAAAAACAGGAGAGGACACAAATAACCCAAATAAGAAATGAAATGGGGGACATTACAACAGACGTAACAGAGATAAAAAGGATCATAACAGAATATTATGAAAAAGTATACTCCAACAAATTTGAAAACCTAGAGGAAATGGATAAATTTCTAGAAACACATTACCTACCCAAACTAACACAAAGTGATGTTGAAAATCTGAACACACCCATAACAAGAGAAGAGATT
>NW_004444024.1:2150386-2164910 GCF_000243295.1 Trichechus manatus latirostris | reverse complement strand
AATGTTCTACATTCTACCTTGGTGAGTAGCATCTGGGGTCTTAAAAGTCTGTGAGCGGCCATGTAAGATACTCTACTGGTCTCATCCCTTTGGGAGCAAGACAGAATGAAGAAAACAAGATTCAAGGGAAAGATTAGTCCAAAGGACTAACGGAACACAGCTACCACAGCCTCCTCTAGACTGAGCCCAGTACAAGTAGATGGTGCCCGGCCACCACCACTGACTGTTCTGACCGGGATCCTGGACAGAGCTGGAGAAAAATGTAGAACAAAATTCTAACTCACAAAAAAAGACCAGATTTACTGGCCTGACAGAGACTGAAGAAACCCATAGAGCATAGACCCCGGACAACCTTCTGGCTCAGTGGTGAAGTTATCTCCGAGGTTCACCGTTCAGCCTGGGAGTGGACAGCTCCGTAAAACAAAACAAGACAAATGGGGCACAACAGCCCAGGAACAAGGACTAGAAGGCAGGAAGGGACAGGAAATCTGGTAATAGGGAACCCGAGCGTGAGAAGGGACAGTGTTGACATGTCGTGGTGTTGTTAACCATTGTCATAAAACAATATGTGTACTAACTGTTTAAGGAGAAACTATTTGTTCTGCAAACCTTCATCTAAAGTACAATTAAAAAAAAAAAAAACAGGAGAGGAAGCACATAACCCGAATAAGAAATGAGACGGGTGATATCACAACAGACCCAAGTGAAATAAAAAGGATCAGAACAGAACACTATGAAAAATTGTACTCCAACAAATTTGAAAACCAAATTTCTAGAAACACACTATCTACCTAAGCTAACACAAACTGAGGTAGAAAATTAAATGACCCCATAACAAAAGAGACTGAAGAGGCAATTAAAAAAAAAAAAATCTCCAAAAAGAAAAGCCTTGGCCCAGACAGCTTCACTGGAGAATTCTACCAAACATTCAGAGACAAGTTAACACCACTACTACTAAAGGTATTTCAGAGCATAGAAAAGGAAGAAATACTTCCAAACTCTTTCTATGAAGCCAGCATAACCCTGATACCAAAGCCAAGCAAAGACACTACAAAAAAAGAAAATTACAGACTAATATCCCTCATGAATGTAGACACAAAACTCCTCAACAAAATTCTAGTCTATAGAATTCAACAGCATATCAAAAAAATAATTCATCACGACAAAGTGGGATTCATATTAGGTATGCAGGGATGATTCAACATTAGAAAACCTATCAGTGTAATCCATCACGTTAATAAAACAAAGAGAAGACCCACAAGATCTTATCAATCAGTGCAGAAAAGACATTTGACAAAGTCCAACATCCATTCATGATAAAAAACTCTCAGCAAAATAGAAATGGAAGGGAAATTCCTCAACTTTATTAAGGGCATTTATACAAAGCCAGCAGCCAACATCTTGCTAAACGGAGAGAGACTGAAAGCATTCCCTTGAGAATGGGAACCAGACAAGGATGCCCTTTATCACCACTCTTATTCAACATTGTGCTCGAGGTCCTAGCCAGAGCAATAAGGGAGGAAAAAGAAATAAAGGGCATTCAAATTGGTAAGGAAGAAGTAAAAGTATCCCTATTAGCAGATGATATGATCTTATACACAGAAAACCCCAAAGAATCCACAAGAAAACTACTGGAACTAATAGAAGATCTCAGCAAAGTAGCAGGATATAAGATAAACATACAAAAATCAGTTGGATTCCTCTATACCAACAAAGAGAACTTCAAAAAGGAAATCACCAAATCAATACAATTTACAACAGCACCCAAGAAGATAAAGTACATAGGAATAAATCTAACCAGAGACGTAAAAGACTCAAACAAAAAAATTACAAAACACTACTGCAAGAAACCAAAAAAGACTTACATAAGTGGAAAAATACACCATGCTCATGGATAGGAGAACTCAACATTGTGAAAATGTCAATTCTACTCAAAGTCATTTACAGATACAATGCAATCCTGATCCAAATTCCACCAGCATTTTTTAACGAGATGGAGAAACAATTACCAACTTTATATGGAAAGGGAAGAGGCCCTGGATTAGTAAAGCATTAATGAGGAAGAAGAACAAAGTGGGAAGCCTCACACTACCTGATTTTAGAACCTATTATACCGCCACAGTAGTCAAAACACCCTCGTAGTGGTACAAAAACAGACACACAGACCATGGAACAAAATTGAGAACCCAGATGTAAATCCATCCACCTATGAGCAGCTGATATTTGACAAAGGCCCAAAGTCTGCTAAATGGGGAACAGACAGTCTCTTTAACAAATGGCGCTGGTGTAACAGGATATTCATCTGTAAAAAAATGAAACAGGACCCATATCTCACACCATGTACAAAAACTAACTTAAAATGGATCAAAGACCTAAATATAAAATCTAAAACGATAAAGATCATGGAAGAAAAAATAGGGACAACGTTAGGGGCCCTAATACATGGCATAAATAGTATACACATCATAACTAACAATGCACAAACACCAAAAGAGAAACTAGATAACTGGGAGCTCCTAAAAATCAAACACTTATGCTCATCAAAACCCTTCACCAAAAGAGTAAAAACACAACCTACAGACTGGTCAAAAATTTTTGACTACGACATATCCGATATGGGTCTAATCTCTAAAAGCTACAAGATAATGCAACACCTGTACAACAAAAAGACAAATAATCCAATTAAAAAATGTTCAAAGGATACAAACAGACATTTCACAAAGACATTCAGGCGGCTAACAGACACATGAGGCTATGCTCACGATCATTAGCCATTAGAGAAATGCAAATCAAAACTACAGTGAGACACCATCAACCTCAACAAGGCTGGCACTAATCCAAAAAACACAAAATAACAAATGTTGGAAAGGTTGTGGAGAGACTGGAACTCTTATGCACTACTGGTGGGAATGCAAAAATGGTACAACCACTTTGGAAAACAATATGGTGCTTCCTTTAAAAGCTAGAAATAAAAATACCATACGATCCAGCAATCCCACTCCTGGGAATATACTCAAGAGAAATAAAAGCCGTCACACGAATAGACGTGTGCACACCCATATTCATTGCAGTGCTATTCACAATAGCAAAAAATGGCAACAACCTAAATGACTATCAACAGACTAATGGATAAACAAATTCTGGTACACATACACAATGGAATACTATGCAATGATAAAGAACTATGATGAACCTGCTAAACATCTCACAACATAAAAGAACCTGGAGGGCCTTATGCTGAGTGAAATAAGTCAGTCACAAAAGGACAAATATTGCATGAGACCACTATTATCAGAATTCAATAAAAGGTTTAAACAAAGAAAAAAGCATTCTTTGATGGTTATGAGGGTGGGGAAGAAGGGACAGCGGAAATCACGAACTAGATAGTAGACAAGGGTCAACTTCGGTAAAGGGAAGGACAAAACACAATACAGGGGAAGTCAGCACAACTGGACCAAAGCAAAAGCTAAGAAGTTTCCTGGACACATCCAAACATTTTGAGGGATGGAGTAGCTGGGGCTGGGGCCTGGGGACCGTAGTTTAGGCAGACATCTAGGTCAATTGGCATAACATAGTTTATAAAGAAAATGTTCTACATCCTACTTTGGTGAGTGGCATCTGGGGTCTTAGAAGCTTGTAAGCGGCCATCTAAGATACATCGATTGGTCCCAGGAGAATGAAGAAAACCAAAGACACAAGGAAAATACTAGCCCAAAGTACTAAAGGGCCAAATGAACAAGAGACTCCACCAGGCTGAGACCAGAAGAACTAGATGGTGCCGGACTACCACCAATGACTGCTCTGATGGGGAACACAACAGAGAGTCCCCGACAGAGCATAAGGAAAATGTAGAACAGATCTCAAAATCACATAAACAGATCAGACTTAATGATTTAACAGAGATTGGAGGAACCCCCGAAACTATGGACCCTAGATGCACTGATAACCCAGAACTGAAACCATTCCCGAAGCCCACTATTCAGACAAAGATTAGACAGGACTATAAAACAAAAAATAACACGTGCAGAATGTTCTTCTTAGTTCAGTCAGAATAGAAGACCTAATGGGCAGCTTCTGTCCAAAAGCAAGATGAGAAGGCAGGAAGGGACAGGAACAGGTCAAATGGACACAGGGAACCTGGAGTGGAAAGGAGAAGTGTGCTGTCACATTGTGGGGATTGCAACTAATATCACAAAACAATATGTGTATAAATTTTTCAGTGAGAAATTAACTTGAGCTGTAAACTTTCACCTAAAGCACAATTTAATAAAAAAAGTCATTTCGGAAATTTGAGATAATCCTTTGGATAGGGAAAGGCTGGCTTGGCTGAGCTGTGACACTGAGTTTTTTTAATTATAATACTACCTTGTCTAATACCATTTGTAATCTTAAAGTATATCTTCTCATGCTAGAAATTCTAGCTCCTGAGACAAAGGGAGCTATTCCCATACCTAAGCATCCTGTAAGTTTGCTCTCGGTTAAATGCTCTTTACAGCTTCAATTTAGTGATGCATCTAAACAAGCAATAGTTTGTTGTCTTGTTTCTACAGCCATGGTCTCTCTCATACTCCTATTTTTTCCTTTGGGTAAATGATTGTGTATGGACACATAGGAAACAACATAAGCTATGTAGCAAGAATCAATCCAATTTACAGGTAGAAAACAAAGCCGTTAGTTGCCTGTAGTTTACAAAGTGATGTAAAATAACTCGAAGACAATGGCAGGACCAGAATCTGATAGGCCACAAGGGTGTGCTATAATTTTCTACTGAAACATAAAATTTCTCTCTACAGTCAGCCTCTTTCTGATCAAAGACAATCTCAAAGCAAAGTTGACCTTGATCTTAAAGTAAGGCTGGTTATAATTATCTACGTAGGTGCAGCAAGAATGGTAATTTATCGTTTAGCCTTTTACATTTACTCTGCTGTAAATTTTCATAAAGAATCTCAGATTAAATTTATAAAATCCTTGAGGCTAGGAAGCCAAGCCAGAAACTTGCCACCAGATTTCACCTGAAGTACTCACAGATTTAAGGATCCCTGATGGTGCAATATTTAAGGGCTTGGTGGCTAACCAGAAGGTCAACAGTTCAACACCCCTACCGCTGTTCAGAAGAAAAGGACTGGCAATCTCCTCCTATAAATATCACAGCCAAGCAAAGCCTATGGGGCAATTCTGCTCTACCATATCCGGTCACTGTGAGTCAAAATCAACTCAAAGTCACAGAACAACAACACCTACAGATATGGGAGATTTCCTCTCTCCTCCAAGTCCCAAAATATCATACATAAGTTTCCTGACACTGCCAGGAAATGACCTTTCTTATTCACTTGTAAGGCTGAGAGCCCTGCAAGCCAGCTATCAGGCCAGTTTTCCTGGGAGGGCTTTCTAAGCATTGGCCACAAGAAGTCAACCTTAGTTCCTTAAAAGTGTCTAATCATATCTGATTCTAAGGGCATCATTTTAAAATATGACATTTCAGTCAAAGCTGGGTGATATAACCAATGTTTCCAGTTGGAACTGACTTGACAGCAATGGGTTTTTTTTTTTTTTGGTTTTTTTTAACAAAGAGGACAGATTCTTACTGAACTTACGTTTATAATTACATTTCCGTGAAAATACGAATACTCATCAAGAGTTTCCCATTTCTGGAGGGCCCGGAGGAATCAGGCAGGGAGAAAAAGATAAATGTTTCATTTCTGTTTACAAAAACATAGTTACTAAACTGTTACTGAGAAATAGTTTAATATAAAAGAAAGGGATTTCTTATATCTGCAAATGAGAACATTAAACATCAGCAATACTCCAAACAAACCCCATTACAGTCCTTCAGACCACTAAGGCCTATGTATTTAAATCCTCTTCCACTCCATCTTGAGTTTGCATTAATGTGAACCCGTCAGTTTCTCCACCATACTTCTGAAAATGAAGCACCTCTACCTCTGGGTAGGGTTGCTGTGAGTTGGAACCGACTCGACAGCAAGGGGTTTTTGTTTTGTTTTGTTCTGTTTTTTTGGACTACCTCTGCATATTATCTCATTTGAGAATAGGGTTATCTTTGTTATGCTAATGAGAACATATCCCTATAGAGTGTCTGAAATTAATCACTTTTGAGATATAAAGAGCAGCATAGGCACAGAAACAAGTGAGCACAAAAAGAGGAAAGATAGATGCCATGTGGAAATCTTCAAGGAAGGGCAAACACCAGAGGTAGAGAGGCTGAAAAAAGGATTTTTCCTCCAGGGTGGATAGAGAGCGAGGCTTCCCCTAGAGCAGGTGCTCTCAATTTAGACTTCTAGTCTCCAATACAATGAGGAAATAAATTTCTGTTTATTAAAGGCAACCCACTTGTAGTATTTCTGTTATAACAGCACTAAGAAATTAAGATACTGGTACAACTAATTAAGTACCAACTCCTCAGCTGGACATTCAAGACTTTCCCCAAAATGACCCTCATCATCTACTCCAATTCTCCCAGTACTTTAACCAATGCCAGGTTTACTTCTCTCTCAGAACATGCTGCACTTTCCCATGTTTATAAAAACCTGTAAACGTTTCCCTATGATCTAGGCCTGTCAGAACCCTACCCATCTTCTAGTTCAGGGTTTCTCCACCTTGGCACTATTGGCATCTGGGCCAAATGGTTCTTAGTTGTGGGTCGACATCAAGTGCATTGTATTGTTCAGCAGATTTCCTGGCCTCCATCCACTAGACAGAAGTAATAAACCCTCTCTCCCCAGTTGTGACAACCAGCAATGTCTCCAGACATTGCCAAACGTCCCCTGGGGAGCAATCACCCCCAGTCGAGAACCACTGTTCTAGTATCATCCCAAATAACACCTCCATAAAAATTTTTTGATAAAGTTCCCACCTCTCCCTATCTACAGTATTTTCTGCTTTGGGTTTCTGCTTTGAGGTTTTTTGGTTTTTGTTTTTACTCTGTTACAACATTGAAACGTATTCTGCCTTACTACAGGTCTCTGCCGCTGTCATAAAGTAGAGTGATCCTGTGAAACCTTTTGTAAGCCAGTGGCATAAAGTGAATAAGTTATTGCCTTTCATTTATATGGGAAATTTTTTTGAGCGTTCCCAGACCCAAAAAATAACCTACCAATCATACTGAGTAATATGTAAAACCCAGCAGGGAGCTGTGGAGTATGGTCCCTGCAAGGCGGCCGCGCGCCAGGGCCCGGTGGAGAGCGCCCAGGGACCTTTGGACGAACCGCCAGCAGCCACCTACGCCTCCCTGACGCTACTGGAGGACTAGACGCCTGAGGAAGGAGGAGGTGGAGAAGGCAGCAGCAGAGGACGGCAAGGAGGAGACAGTGGCATCCAGGAAGGATATGCTGGGCTTTCTGACCAGGCTGTCCCCTGCCACAACATCCTAGACTGCAGTGCCCTCAGCTACGAGGGGACCTGATGCCCCCTTTAGAGTTCTTCCAGTTTCTGGACTACTGCACCCCCGAGGTTACCTAGATGATTGCGGGGGACTGGCAGCCGTCTAGCGTGGCCGACCTGGTTTTCACCTACTGAGACCATCTTCGGCGGGGCACACCCCCCAAAGCAGCTGTTAATGTACAGGAACCCTATTTTTGCCTGTTTTAGTAAAAGTATAAATCCTCTTCAGATTCCTTCCCATTAGCGAGAACAGATACTAATGTAGGTCCTTCCAGAAAAGCAAAGTGGCCTTAGGCGAACTTTCTGATAGCAGGGGGATCCTGCATTACCGTTATTTTTAACCAGGCATTCCTTTCATTCCCCTTTACAGCATGTTTCTGTCCTTTGGAGACCACAGTGTACAATTTAAAAAGAAATCGAAACAAAAAAATATATCAGGCTCTGCAGACAGACAGCTGTGTGTTAGACACTCAGAGCTTATTCACTGTATGACCCTGGATAGGATATTTAATCTCTTATCCTTTTTTCACTAGTACAAAGAAGATAAAATGTTCCAGTGAAGATGAATTTGGTATTACTTTTAAGCACAGTACCTGTCAGAAGTTGGCAACTGAAAGCAGTTTAACAGAGCAGATTGAGTTGGACCTTGGGGTTTTGATCAGCTGAGGCCTCCCTATGCTCTGGGAAGATGCTGCTATTCCCTGTCTCTCTGAGCCAAGTGAAGAGCAGCTGAGACTAGAACTTGTGAGAAATGGGTGTGTGCTTACAGGTCAGGGTGGGGAGTGGTGGGTAGACGCTGCAGTTAGGAGCTGGCCTCAGGCTCATGAAGGGGAATTTCCTGGAGGTCTAGGCTCGTCTTCCATGCTAGCCACCTTTGCAGTCATTCTCCAGAGCTGCAGCCCTGAAATATGTCCAATATACATTATCACCAGCCACAGCCTGGAGTAACAAAAACTATGGAATGCGGAATCAAGAAAAACTGGATTAACAAGATATAATGGCTCAAAACCTCTTCTTCTTCTCTGAAACATAGGGGTGATAATGTATGTCTATTAAAGACAATTAACCACCAGCTGCTCCTTGGAAACCCTATGGGCAGCTCTACTCTGTCCTATAGGGTCGCTATCAGTCAGAATTGACTCAACAGCAAGGGGTTTGGTTTTTTATTTAAACTTAACTCTTAACCCTTTCCAGAAACTGAAAACTTATGATGAAGACAAAGTTCTGGGAAAAGTTTAAATAATTAGGTAAATCATAACAACTAGCCCATAGAATGCAGACATACAAACTTAATAAACCAACCCAAGTTAAAGGCCCACTTTTAATAGCCCAACTCCTGCTGATTAAGTGAACGACAATCAATCATTTTAAATTTCCCTTTTGGAAAATCCCCTAAGAGTTTGTACTGTATATAAGCTGATAAAAACTGTAATATGAAGAGCTCATATCTTTGGAAGGGGGCTCCCTGTTTGGGAAAAGTTTTTTGCACCAAGTAAAACCTTTTAACTCTAATTGACTTACTGATCAGATTTTTTTTTTTTTTTAGTATTTTATTGAGTTTTTGGTGAAAGTTTACACAGCAAGTGTTATGGATTGAGTCGTGTCCCCCAAAAATGTGCATCAACTTGGCTAGGCCAGGATTCCCAGTATTATGTGATTGTCCACCATTTTGTCATCTGATGTTATTTTCCTATGTATTATAAATCCTACCTCTATGATGTTAATGAGGCAGGATTAAAGGCAGCTATATTAATGAGGTAGGACTCAATCTACCGAATTAGGCTGTGTTTTAAGTGGATTTCTTTTGAGATATAATAGAGAGAAGTGAGCAGAGAGACAGGGGAAACTCACACCACCAAGAAAGCAGCACCAGGAGCAAAGCACATCCTTGGACCCTGGCTTCCTGCACTGGGAAGCTCCTAGATCAGAGGAAAATTGATGACAAGGACCTTCCACTGGAACTTGCAGAAAGAGAAAGCCTTCCCCTAGAGCTGGCACCCTGAATTTGGACTTCTAGCCTCCTAAACTGTGAGAGAATAAATTTCTCTTTGTTAAAGCCAACCACTTGTGGTATTTCTATTATAGCAGCACTAGATAACTAAGACATAGGGATAGGCTCTGATCTAGGTTTTAACAGTGTCTCAGGGCAATAATCTCTGTTCTCTACTGTTCTGGTTTGTCTAGCTTTGTTTTTTTTTTGTGTAATAAAAATTTGAGTTCGGCTCCACATTTCTCTCCCATTCTATCCAAGATCATTTTGTTTTGTTTTGTTTTATTTTTTCCCATACAAAAATTTATACATATATTGTTATGTGACTCTAATTGCTCTCCCCATACTGTGATAGCACACTCCTCCTTTCCACCCCTGATTCCCCATGTCCATTCAACCAGCTCCTAACCCTCTCTGCCTTCCCATCTCACCTCTGGACAGAAGCTTCCCATTTAGTCTCTTGTATCTACTTGAGCTAAGAGGCACACTCCTCACGAGTATCACTTTATGTCCCACAGTCCAGTCCAATCCCTGTCTGAAGAGTTGGCCTCGGAAACTGTTTTAGTTCTGGGCTGATAGAGAATCCAGGGGCCATGCTTTCCGGGGTTCCTCCAGCCTCAGTCAGACCATTAAGTTTGGTCTTCTTACTAGAATTTGAGTTCTGTACCCCACCTTTCTCCTGCTCCATCAGGGACTCTCTGTTGTGTTCCCTGTCAGGGCACAGGACCATCTGTTGTGATCACAGTCAGAACAGCAACTGGTTTTACCCGGGCACAATTTAGTTCTTCTGGACTCAGGGTAGATGAGGTTGTGGCTTTTTGGTGAAGGTTTTATTCGTGTCCTTTGCCCATTTTGTGATTGGGTTGTTTGTTTTTCTGTTGTTGAGTTGTTGTAATTTTTTATAGATTTTAGAGATTAGACCCTTATAATGATCAGATTTTTATACTGACATGCCTCACAGTGTCGCTAAAAACAGAGACTATGTACATAACCTATAAATTAAGTATGTATGATAGTATTTGGAAAACTTAAACCTCCAAGGAAAGGGAAACCTTAACAGTTCATTACTACTCTTTATTAAATGCCTACTGTGTACCAGGCATCGTGTTGAGTATGTTCACCTACATTGTCCTATTTGAAACTCAGAAACCTAAAACATAGCAACTGATGTTGTTGTTGTTAGTTGCCATGGAGTAATTCTGATTTCACGTGATCCTACGTATAACAGAATAAAACATGGCCCAATTCTACACCGTCTTCATGATCGTTGGTAGTTTGTGGTCATTTTTCTAGCTATTTGGTCAATTCATCACATCGAAGGTTTTCCTTGTTTTCACTGGCCCTTTTCTAGCAATTGGTCTTTCCTGATGCTATGATCAAAGTAAATAAATTGAAGTCTTAACATCCTGGCTTCTAAAGAGCATTCTGGTTGTATTTCTCTTAAGACTGATTTGTTCCTTCTTTTGTCAGTACACCATGTAAGTAATATTCATCACCAACACCACAGTTTGAATGCATCAATTCTTCTTCTGTCTTCCTTTTTCATTACCCAAAATTCAAAGGTATATAAGGCAATTAAAAAGACCAAGGCTTGGGAACCACTTTTACAATTGAGGACACTGAGGCTCAGAGAGGTTAAATCTCTTGCCCAAGGTCACACAGCCAGAAACCTACAGAACACTATTCAAATGCAAACCTTTCCATTGTGACCTAACGCCTGGAAAGCCACAAGTTAGTAGGGGGTGGAACTAGACAACTTGAAGGATCCATGACAAGAAACAAGGTATGCTCTTTCAGTTCTTTTCCTTCCTCTTTCACTGGTCTGGAGCCCTGGTTGCACAGTGGTTAAGAGCTCAGCTGCTAACCAAAAGGTAAGCAGTTGAATCCAGCAGCCACTCCTTGGAAACCCTAGCGTCACTATGAGTCAGAATGAACTCGACAGCAATGGGTTTTGGGTTTTATGGCTAGTCTGGCTCCAAGTCAGCACAAAGTATGAGTGCAACCTCCTAGTAGTCATGTGGGCTTCATGGACTTCAAGGAAAGAATTTTGGATGTAGAATGAACCAGTGGTTTCCGCCTATGCCTCTTCAGAGGTGAGGAAGCAATGCCTCTTGAATAAGCCATGAGAAGACAAATGAAATGAGAACTACTCTATGAAATTTACCTTAATTCTCTGAGTTTCAGATGATTAGATAAGATCAACATGTGAACATTATAATACCACCACACATCTGTCAGTTTCTCACAAAGACCTGGAGTTAGAAAACCAAAAGGGAAGAACACACTCAGCATTTCTCAAGCTGTAAGAACTGAAGAAAACATTCAAGCCTCAAGTTGCAATATTCAAGGATTCTACGGGGAAGATATTAAATGATGCAGGAAGCATCAAAAGAAGATGGAAGGAATACACAGAGTCATGATACCAAAAAGAATTGGTCGACATTCAACTATTTCAGGAGGTAGCATATGATCAGGAACCAGTGGTACTGAAGGAAGAAGTCCAAGCTGCACTGAAAGCATTGGCAAAAGACAAGGCTCCAGAAATTGAAGGAATACCAATTGAGATGTTTCAACAAACGGATGCAGCACTGGAAGTGCTCAGTCATCTATGCCAAGAAATTTGGAAGACAGCTACCTGGCCAACCGACTGGAAGAGATTCATATTTATGCCTATTCCCAAGAAAAGTGATTCAATTGAATGTAGCAATTATCGAACAATATGAGTTGGAATCAACTCAATGGTAATGGGTTTGGTTTGGTTTTAATCATTAATATCACATGCAAGTAAAATTTTGCTTAAGAGCATTCCAAATCGGCTGCAGCATTGTATCAACAGGGAACTACCAGAAATTCAAGCTGGATTCACAAGAAGATGTGGAACAAGGGATATCATTGATGATATCAGATGGATCCTGGCTGAAAGCAGAGAATATCAGAAAGATGTTTACCAGGTTTTATCGACTATGCAAAGGCATTCAACTGTGTGGATCATAACGAATTATGGATAACATTGCAAAGAATGGAAATTCCAGAACACTTAATTGTGCTCATGAGGAACCTGTACATAGATAAAGAGGCAGTTGTTGGAACAGAACAAGGGGACACTGTGTGGTTTAAAGTCAGGAAAAGTGTGTCAGGGTTGTATCCTTTCATCATACATATTCAATCTGTATGCTGAGCAAATAATCCGAGAAGCTGGACTATATGAAGAAGAACGGGTGTCAGGATTGAAGGACGATTCATTAACAACCTGCGTTGTGCAGATGACACAACCTTGCTTGCTGAAAGTAAAGAGGACTTGAAGCACTTACTGATGAAGACAGAAGACCACAGCCTTCAAGATGGATTCTACCTCAACACAGAAAAAACAAAAATCCTCATAACTGGACCAATAAGCAACATCATGATAAACAGAGAAAGATTGAAGTTGTCAAGGATTTCATTTTACTTGGATCCACAATCAACATCCCTGGAATCAGCTGTAAAGAAATAAAAAGATGCAAGACTTCTGGAAACTTGGCACTCTAGGCAGAAGCACCACACTGTCCCTCCACAGCAAAGATCTGAAAAACTAAGCCAAACAGAGAAAACAGCAATCCTGAAACCTTAAACATCAAATGAAGAGATAAGGAACTCAGCCAAGCACCAAATGGAATAAAAAAATTAAAGAGAACAGAGAGCAAGGAGACATACATGGAGAGGTCCCCTATCAGCTGACGCAGCATGAATCTGCCTTCTTGGACTCCTATCAGAGACCAGCAAATAGGGGGTACGAGAGGGCAGCTTCACGGAGTTTCCAGCAGGAGACAGAACAACCGGTAACTGGCGATATACGCTTTCCCATCCCCCACCCTTCTACACCCCCACTCGGCCTCCTCTGCTTCCCGCGGCCATGGTCTCTTGGCTGGGAAGCACCGGCTGCTTGGATTCCACCTGCGCACACTGGCCAACCCCCGACTGCCATTTGTTGGCTGTTGGCGTTGCTTTTTTCCACTTCTTTTGGTTTCTTCCTTGCCTCTCACCACCTCCCCCTCCTTTCACTCAAATACCTGGCTCCGTGCGCCATCTTTGCTTCTTCCTGTGGGGCTATGGAGCTCCACTCGAGTGTGGAACTGCTTCCCAGGCTGTGCTGCCATGCTGGTGGGATCCCGGGGCTTTTGTTTGTTTGTTTGTTTTGAATTCTTGTTTGTTGTCTTTTTCTTTTCTCGAGTTGGGGGCCCGTTCTGGCCGAGCAGTGATGCGCGGCTTGGGACCTACCCCCTCAGCTTGTGCAGGTGCATGGGGGGATCCCTGAGGGCATTTCTTTTCTCCTTTTTTTTTTCTTCTGTTTTTTGGGGGGGATTTCTTGTTCATTTTTTGAATTTGTTTTGTTTTCTTTTCCCTCCTTTTCCCTTTTTGTCTTTCTTCATTACTCAGTTTCTCCTCTCTCTATACCTTCCTTCTCTTCCTGTCCCCTGAATACCTGGCACTGAGTGACACCTCTACACCTCCTAGCCAGGCTGTATTTCAACACCTGGGGACAACTTCCCCAGACCTCACGGCTGCACCAGTGGGATCCCTGGGAGCTTTGCTGTTTTTTTTCCTTTCTAATTTTTATTTATTCATTCTGTTCTTTTTTCTTTTCTTCTTCTTGTTCCCCTTTTTGTTTTTCTCCTTTTCATAATCTCACATCTCTCCACACCAATGGCAAGCTCCCCTGGCACTCTTTTTTCTTTGTTTGTATGTTTTTGGCTCCTGTTCCTCTCTCCTCTCTCCCATACCCATCTTAGCTCCACATACCACAATCTACCCCCTCCATCCTGCCTACCTGCACCATGCATTTAACATAAAACCACCAAGCAGCACAGGCACGGCATACTGGATCCTGCCCTGCACCGCTTACCGACTTGCCCTGGTGGCTGTAGTAAGTGTCAAAAACAACCCGTGCCAGCAACTCCTCTTCAGCTAGACGTGCCCTGCTGCACCATATCTGAGCAACTGACCCTGCCAATTGGAGACGGAAGGAAAAGTATTGTGCCCACAGACAAACAAACACCAAAGAAAACACAGCCCACCTGCTCAGACATACCCAAATAATAAAAAAAGGACAAAACAAACAAATCAACAATCAATAAATGAGAAAAATAACTACTGAAT
>NW_004444024.1:2108938-2143601 GCF_000243295.1 Trichechus manatus latirostris | reverse complement strand
AGACAGAATGGGCCACATAAACCAGAGACTTCATCAGCCTGAGACCAGAAGAACTAGATGGTGCCCAGCTACCACCAATGAATGTCCTGACAGGGAACACAACAGGGGGTCCCCTGATGGAGGAGTAGAAGGATGGGGTGCAGAACTCAAACCCTAGTAAGAAGACCAGACTTAATGGTCTGACTGAGACTGGAGGCGCCTCAGAAGGCACGGTCCCTGGACTCTCTATCAGCCCAGAACTAAAACAATTTCTGAGGCCAACTCTTCAGATAGGGATTGGACTGGACTGTGGGACATAAAGTGATACTCATGAAGAGTTTGCCTCTTAGTCAAGTAGCTACAAGAGACCAAAGGTGCAGCTTCTGTCCAGAGGTGAGATGGGAAGGCAGAGAGAGTTAGGAGCAGGTTGAATGGTCATGGGGAATTGGGGCAGAAGGAGGAGTGTGCTGTCACAGAATTGGGTGAGCAATTAGGGTCTCATAACAATGTTTGCAAAAAAAAAAAAATTTATGGGAGACTAACTTGAAATGTAAACTTCATTTAATTACAGCAATTAAAAAAAAGAAAAACACTGGAAATAACAAATGTTGGAGAGGCTGCGGGGAGACTGGAAGTCTTACGCACAACTGGTGTGAATGCAAAATGATACAACCATTTCGGAAAATGATATGGCGCTTCCTTAGAAAGCTAGAAATAGAAAAACCATATGATCCAGCAATCCCACTCCTAGGAATATATCCTAGAGAAATAAAAGCCATCACTCGAACAGACATATGCACACCCATGTTCATGGCAGCATTGTTCACAATAGAAAAAAGATGGAAACAACCTAGATGCCCATCAACAGATGAATGGATAAACCATGTTACATACACACAACGGAGTACTATGCAACGATAAAGAACAATGATGAATCTGTGAAGCATCTCATAACATTCCTATAACTGGAGGACATTATGCTGAGTGAAATAAGTCGATCACAAAAGGACAAATATTGTATGAGACCTCTATTGTAAAAACTCGTGAAAAAGTTTACACACAAAAAGAAACAATCTTTGTTGGTTACAAGGGATGGGGGGTGGGGGGGAATACTAAACAGGCAATAGATAAGTGGTATCTTTGGAGAAGGGTGAGACTGTACACAATACTGGGGAAGCCAGCACAAATTGTACAAGGAAAGGTCATGGAAGCTCCATAGACACATCCAAACTCCCTGAGAGACTGAATTGCTGAGCGGAGGGCTGTGGGGACATGGTCTCGGGGAACATCTAGCTCAACTGGCATAACACAGTTTACAAAGACAATGTTCTACATTCTACCTTGGTGAGTACTGTCTGGGGTCTTAAAAGCCTATGAACAGCCATGTAAGATACTCCACTGGTCTCACCTCTTTGGGAGCAAGGGAGAATGAAGAGAACAGGATACAAGAAAAAGATTAGACCAAAGGACTAATGGACCACAGCTACCATGGCCTCCACCAGACTGAGTCCAGTACAGCTAGATGGAGCCCAGCTACCACCACTGACTGCTCTGACCGGGATCACAACAGAGGGTTCTGGACAGAGCTAGAGTAGGATGTAGAACAAAATTCTAACACACAAAAAAAAAGGCCAGATTTACTGGCCTGAAAGAGACTGGAGAAACCCCGAGAGTATGAGCCCCAGACACCCTTTTAGCTCAGTGGTGAAGTCACTTCTGAGGTTCACCGTTCAGCTGGGGATTGGACAGCCCCATAAAACAAAATGGAACTAATGAGGCACAGCAGTTCAGGGACAAGGACTAGAAGGCAGAAGGGGACAGGAAATCTGGTTTGAGTAAGGACAGTGTTGACGTGTGGTAGGGTTGTTAACCATTGTCATAGGGCAACATGTGTACTAACTGTTTAATGAGAAACTATTTTGTTCTGTAAACCTTCATCTAAAGTGAGAATAGCAACACAACTGGAAGAACGTAATCGATGTCACTGAACTGTGCGTGTAGAAATTTTTGAAATGGATGGTGTCTCTTTGGCTATGTGTATTTTCACCAAAAAAAAAAAGGTTGAGAAGGGAGAGGGTTGACATGTCGTGGGGTTGTTAACCAATGTCATAAAACAATATGGGTACTACTATTTAATTAGAAACTATTTGTTCTGTAAACCTTCTCATAAAGTACAATTTAAAAAAAAAAGTTTAGCTACTAAAGCACACACACACACAAAAAGAAATCAAAAGATGCATTGCATTTGGCAAATCTTCTGCAAAAGACCTCTTTAAAGTGTTAAAAAGCAAAGATATCACCCTGAAGACTAAAGTGTGCCCAAGCCAAGGTGTTTTCAGTCACCTCATATACATGCGAAAGCTGGACCATGAATAAGGAAGACTGAAGAAGAATTGATGCCTTGAATTGTGGTGCTGGTAAAGAATATCGAATATACCACGGACTGCCAAAAGAACAAACAAATCTGCCTTGGAAGAAGTACAATCAGAGTGCTCCTTAGAAACAAGGATGGCAAGACTACATCTCACGTACTTTGGACATGTTATCAGGAGGGACCAATCCCTGGAGAAGGGCACTATGCTTGGTAAAGAAGAGGTCAGAGAAAAAAAGGAAGACCCTCAACTAAATGGATTGACACAGTGGCTGCAACAATGGGCTCAAGTATAACAACGATTCTGAGGATGGTGCAGGACCAGGCAGTGTTTTATTCTGTTGTACACAGGGTTGCTGTGAGTCGGAACCGACTCAACGGCACCTAATAACAACAACATACGCACATAGTGCTTGTTACAAAACTCAGCAATCCTCTGGATACTTTTATTCATCTTTTACAGTTTCTCTCAATTACTTTAGGACTTTTTCTGAGATTTACCTCTATGAAATAATGAATTTATATTGCTATTTCTGATTCATCAATTTTAGATAATATCTATGGACTTACTAATATGATAAATGAGAATTCAGCTCTCTTACACATTCCCCTTCCTCTCCTTCCACATTCTCAATAGTCGTTACACAATATAGGGTAAACAAATATTCACTCATCAACTCAGATATTGATTTGAATTACTCTAGGAATTGTTAAAGAGAGAAACTCAGGACCAGAGAAATTGACAGCATTCTCCAAGTACATGGGAAAATTCACAAAAGTCACTGACCAAAGTGGCGTGCACCCAAGAATGCATAAACAGGAAGAAGGAGAAACAATGGAGACACAGCGACTATCAAATTGTGCAAATTCCTTTTTGTAATTTGACATCTGTTAACTACAAACTTGCTTGAAGTTTACTTTGTGCAAAGAATTTAACTTTATCCAATGTAATTTGGCTTTATTTCTTTTTCCTGAGAAATAATTCTTAGAATTTCTTGAGTAGCTGAGGTGCCTTAACAATTTGAAACCTCCTGACAACAACTATGAATTTGTGCAAATGAATAGAGGCTGGCCAGGCCATAAACACCACATGATGGGCAACATCAACTAACCTCAGGAGGGGCAGGGAGCATGATTCAAATTAATCATGCTAAGGTTAGCCCTTTTTCTTAATTTGCTTCTATATACCCTCTCTTTTCTCCTTAAAAAACTTGCTGCAACTGGCCTAAGATGACTCCCTATTTGAACAGAGAGGTCTCTCTGTGAGCACACAGATTAACTGACTGCATAAGCACCACATGCTTTAATTTCTTTGTGTTAATGTTACTATTTTGTCTTGTACAGTGTCTTAGTCATCTAGTGCTGCTGTAACAGAAATACCACAAGTGGATGGCTTTAACAAAGGGAAATTTATTTTCTCACTGTCCAGTAGGCTGCAAGTCCAAATTCAGGGCATCAGCTCCAGGAGAAGGCTTTCTCTCTCTGTCGGCTCTGGAGGAAGGTCCTTGTGATGCATCAGTCTTCCCTTGGTCTGGGAGCATCTCAGCGCAGGAACCTCAGTCCAAAGGACGCGCTCTGCTCCCGGTACTGTTTTCTTGGTAGTATGAGTTCCCATGCGTCTCTGTTCGCTTCTCTCATTTATATCTTAAAAGAGATTGACTTAAGACACTATCCAATCTTATACACCTCATCAGTATAATTGCCACTAATCCATCTTATTACATAATAGTGATAGAGTTTACAACACATAAGGAAATCACAGATTACAAAATGGTACACAATCATAAAATACTGGGAATCATGACCCAGCCAAATTGATACACATATTTTTGGGGAGACATGATTCAGTCCATGACATTTAGTCTAAAAGTATTGTTTGTCATAAAAAGGAAAATTATAGGGTAGAACACAGGTCTAAGCTCTGATAGCCTGTTGTTCGAGCCAGCGTCACAGACCAGTTAGATCGAGGTTCTTACCAGATCAGCTTCCACTTGGACAAAGTTTATAGTGAGTCACCCATAAAACCAGATGAGGTTCACCTTCAATTTAGTTTTCATCCTGAGAGCTTGGCTTTAATCCAGAGAGATCCTTCTCTCTGGTTTTCAACTAACTTTCCAGAGGACACAGACTTTCAGCTCTGCGTTTAGATGTGGCCAACCCAGGATGTGGCCCAAGATACAAGATCAAAAGCATCACGTTCATACCAAACTTGCCGGCTCTCACAGGGTAATTTTAAGTCTCAATTCACTCCTATTCCTGGAAAAAGTCCTGCTTTTTACATGTTCTCTGACTCTTAATTTTGTGTCTATCTTTCTAAATGGCATAACTTAACAAAGTATAATTTGGGCCTGCAGTGAATACTTTGGAAATTTCTTGAGTTCTGTAAACTGGTTCATTTAAGCAGTGCACTAGATATAAGGGGATCCTGTGCATCTCAAAGAGATTGCGGTGCTTATTTTGATTGATATAATGTGGCTTCTGAAAGACAGAACAATTCCAAAATTGCCTCTCTGAAAGATTCTTAACAATACGCAGAAGACAGGGTTGAATCCCCAACTTCAGAAGAAGTAACTTTTAGTCTTTCTGCTTCCATATCTATACAGATGTATGTTATGTGTGTATATATCATATTTTTCTTCCTCTGGATGATATTACCAAATTAGATTATGAGATCCTTTCAAGGAGCTTTATTTTGATTGATTTAAAGATAAATGAGTGCTTAAAAAATAGAATAGTCCCAATATTCCCAGAAATTAATGAAACTGGATTTATCATGACAAAAATTTATTTCAACAGTAATTATGTTTCTAGTACAACAGCTTAAACACAGTTTTCAAGATCTTTTTGGTAACTTAAAATCTTAGATTTAGGCTAGATTAGGCAAGCTGTACAGGATGGATTCTGTTAAAAATAGAGAGTGATTTTGTTCCAATGTAAAAAATCTAGTTGTTCTAGCATGAGAAAAAAGAAAATGTGGGGCAAAGCCATATGTATATGAAAAGCAGTAGAAAGTTTATAGCAAAGGGATGTTCTTGTGGTCAAAGCTCACTAAGACTTGATAGGATTTTTTAAAAGCTTTAGTATCAAATAGTAAGCAAAGCTAGGATTTGGTTTTCTCTTTGTTAAAATGACAAAATTTTCTTTAATTACTGGGTTGCTGTTAGGAACAGCCTGTAAAAGTTTATCTTCATCTTCTTCGAAACCTGCCTAGAAAACAAAGATTTTGTCTTATCAGAGGAAGTTCCTTATCGTATGTTGACCTTATTATGTCCTTGATTGTTTAAGAAAAACCAAATCCTCTCCCTTATGAAAATGCTGTTTTTTTTTTACAATCATATTACCTCCCAAACATACTTTTAAAAATTTTTATCCTCACTTTGATTATATAAACATTCCAGTATTTTTTCTCTATGACCTGTGATTCTATTTAACCCAATGTTAAAATCTCTCAAAATCTAATCCTACATGATATGATTACACCTAAAACTTGTCTTTTGGCATTTCCCAGCAGGCCCCCAGAAAAGTCTCAAAAGATTTCCTTTCTTTCTATTTGTAAACAGAGAGGTACTAGAAATTATTAGATATGTTTGATAAGTGATGAGTTACATGGGGAGTGTTATCAAATCAGAAGAGTGCCTTACAAAATTTTGGCACTTTAAGAAGAGAGAAATTCACTCAAATCTGTGGGTACTACAGGTGAAATCTGGTGATATGTCCTTGGCTTGGTGTCCTAGTTTTGAGAGACTTTTACAAATTCAATCTGAGATTTCTTATTAAAACATACAGCACAGCAAATAACAGCCCTATATGATAAATTACCATTCTTATGTAAATACTTATGACCAATCTTATTGTTATGAATTGAATTTTAGTCTAATCTGGAAGGAGCTTGAGTGGCACAAGTGTTTTATATCTGCTGCTAAACAAAAGGTTGACAGTTACAACCCACCTAGTGACACTATAGAACAAAAGCCCTGGTGATCTGCTTCCTTAAACATTATAGCCAAGAAAACTCTATGGAGCAGTTCTACTGTGTAACACTTGAGGTTGTCATTAGTCAGGCGCTGACTGGACGGTAGCTAAAAACAACATCTAGTCTGGAATGCAATCTGGAAGGTAAGCACCATACTCCCATTTTGTCTTGTATTTAGCAACAAAGTACATATCCATTTCTCTGAATTTAGTTTCTTACGAGCTTCAAATATCTCTACTATCTTATGTCAGGAAAGTTCTCCTGTGAAGTATGGAATGTTGAGGCCAATGTGATCCAGTCAGTAACTGAGTCTCACAAATCCTTTGTCTGAGTAAGGCAGACATGATTCTCCCATTTTAAAGCTAATTAAAATGAGACAGAAAGAAGCCATGAAAGACCATGGCCGCCATGGCAGGCTATGGAGGTGAGAAGAGCTAGGGATGTTGGTAGGACCCAGGGCCAGGGCTCCCTTCTGGCAAGGGAAGTACACCCTCCACCTGGGCTCTCATTGGCTGTTCCTGCCGGTCTGAGGTTATAAAGCAGCAATTCTCAGAGTGTGAGGTACCTGCAGGCTCTATTCTGCCTTCACCAAATTGGTGCTGGATTCTGGGATGGATAATCGCCTTCTGCTGCTGCTGCTGGGCCTCTCCCCACTGTTGGGCTTCCTGCAAGGTGAGCTCCTAGTGTGTCTGGAAGGAGAGTGGGGGCTAGGTCTAGGTGAGCAGAACCCACACAGGTGGCTGTGGATTGTTGCTCCATGGGGAAGTGAGGAGTGATACATGGATGGCCCTGATCTTTCCTTTAGAGATGGTCTGCACAGCCTCCATCTAATCGCCACTTGCTTTCCTCCTTCTGGGCCTTCACTCTCCTTTGCTTCCTCCTTTACTTTTGGCCCAAATTTGCTCCTGTTCATTTCCTCCTCTTTTCTATTTTACGTCAGGGTCAACCCTCCTCCCATGTTAGTACTAATTCATGATACTCCAAAATTCCTCAAGCTTTCTTCCTGAGAGCCCTAAATTTGAGTTGAAAGGGAGCTAGAAAGGTTTTTTGTGTATGATGAGGGCAGATGATAAAGGTTGTTCTGAAAGGACTGAGAGGAGAGGTCTCATGTCACAGGATGTAAAGCCTGGGGGAGCTGCAACGTAGGCCACAATTTTCTCCCTCCAGCAACACATTCCATTTCAGGAACCCTGAGTACCTGTGAGTATAGAGATTCTGTCTGTGCTTGGACACAGGCCTAGCCCCCATAGGCACACATGCCTACTCCCCACAAAAGTCCTTGGTTCAGGCCCGTGGAGATGCAGAACAGGCTTCACTGGTGTAAGCCAACCACAGAGAAATCAAACCACGCTGTTAGCACAACAATCTATGTCAACGCATGTGAGAACCTGACCATTGTTCACACCAGATGGGGGCCAGGTGTAGGCCTGGTGGTGGGCACTGTCTCCTGACCAGCAGCAAAGCTAGGCCCAGAAAATCCTCATTATGCTGGTTTTTACTTTCCAGCTCTACTATGTCACAAGTGTGATCATGTCAATGTTGATGGGAGTTGCACAACTCTGAGATTCTTCTGCAAAGCCAAAGTTAAACAGGAATGCATTCTGAAGAAGTACTATGAAGGTAGGTGGAGACTGAGAATCCCTCTTGGCGTGACCTTTGCCAAATTTTCAGGAAGGAAGGTGGCTCTCTCAGGAACCCTAGAGGCTGAAGCAGAGAGTGAGGGAAGGCTTTTTTGTTTTTTTGCTTCCCTGAAGAGTTGGGACTTCATCCTCTGATTCTGGTGCTGTGTTGCCACTAGCCCTTAATGGGATGAGTAAACCCATCAGGAGAAGAAGCATTTGCTGAGGAGTCTTGGGCCCTTGGGTACTATAAGATCAGCAGACAAAAAGATATTATTAAATTCTGAGGGATGACAGGAATTGGGCTATCAATATTCCACTGGGGCTTGTTTGTGGTAGGACTTTTGGGAAATGAAGGCTCAGTAGGAAGGATTCGAGGCTGGGGGAGGTTGACCCACCAGGGTTCACCTCAGTCATCTCAGTCCCTTCTCAACAAGCAGTTTGATGCCCAAGGCAATGTGCTGTTTAACCTCATCCATTGAATCGCTGATTCTTCCTCTTCCAACAAATGTTTATTGCTTACCTCTGGGGTGGCAAATGGTTGCCTTCCTGGAGAGGACTTGGAGGCAGAAATTAGGGATCCCGTTTTCTTGTCTTTCTTCTTCTCCAGGTACCAAGCTCCTATTTGTATATCAGGACTGTCGGTACATGTGCACACCCAAGACCTTGTTGCAAGGAGATAGGCGCCTGAATATTACATGCTGCAATGACAAGGATTTCTGTAACAAGTTTAAGGGTATCTTCCCTTGACCAAGTGTAGGATAAGTACCTCCTGACCCTCTGGTTTTTCATTGTTATGCTGTTTATTGCACTTGAACAGGGATTTTCCCGCTATAGTAGTCCTTATGAGAGACTATACAGCTGTCTGCTATGGACTGAATTATGTCCTCCAAAAAATACGTGTTGTAAATCCTGACCTCTGTGACTGTGATTATAATTCCATTTGGGAATGGGATGTCCTTGTTGTGTTAATGAGGCAGGATTAGTATAGGGTGTATCTTCAGTCAATCTCTTTTGAGAAATTAAAGAGAGAAAACAAGGGAGAGAAGCATAGTTGGGGGAAGACTTTGCCAAGCCACAAGGAGATATACAAGGAACCAGGAAATAAGCTGAGAGACAAGGACCTTCCCCCAGAGTTGACAGAGAAATCCTTCCCCTAGAGCTACTGCCCTGAATTCAGACTTCTAGCCTCCTAAACTGTGAAAAAAAAATAAATTTTTGTTTGTTAAAGCCATCCATTTGTGGTATTTCTGTTATAGTAGCACTAAACTGAGACACTATCCCTCACCTCTTCTCTTTGAACTTCAGGATAAACGCTGAGATTTAAGTTAGTCCTGTGCCGTCAGGAACCAATATCTCTTGCAAGAACTCATAAGCATAATTTAGATTCCAAGATCTTAACCAGGGGCTTGCCAGGTGAATGTAAACAGAAGACAATTTTGAAACACAGGCAATGGTAATGAGCAATGCAGCTGATGTACCCCTCTTATTGTGTCACCAGGGTCATAAACAAGATTGCATAAGAACACAGTTGATACACCTTCTTTTCATGTTACAGAGAGGAATCAAGCTAGTAAATTAATCCAAGGTCAAATTCACAAGGAGGAAAAGATCCACCAGCTTGACTTTGGTTAACTTCTTTAATATATTGTTGTTAGGTGCTGTCGAGTGGGTTCCAACTCATAGCAACCCTATGTAGATGAATTAATCTACGCATGATCACAGATCTCATAATGCCCCATAATACATGGATGTGCCTACAATGAAGTGAATTACTTAATATGGCCCTTCTAGACATAGTCTTTGTAACTCCCACTAAATGACTGGGTGGGAGTATGCAAATGAGGTGTATGGAACTGTAACGAGAGGATTGTTCAGTTTTGGCATCCTCCAGGCTTGAACGGAGACACTGGGAGAAAGAGAGAATAGAAGCTATAACATGGAAGACAGAGACGGAAAGGTGTAACACCAGAGATGGTGAGAAGCAGTGGCACAGAAATGGCAGCAGCAGAACCAGGGGATCGGCAGGAGAAGGGGTGGTGGGCCTCCCAGCCCACAGAGCAAGAAAGCTAAAAGCCTTTAGGCAGGAGGCTTCCTGGAGGAGTAGGGTGCCTCTGAGCACTTGGTGGAACTAGGTTTGCTGACCTATGGAGCTAGAGCTGAGTGCCCTCAGACCAAGTCTTACTGGTAGAGTGGCATTCCTCTGGACACTTATCAGTAGAGCTAAAAGAGCTTTGTAACACTTGCCCAAGCAGGGCAGAGGACAGGCTGAGGGGCCAAGGGCCAGGTAGAGACCTCCCTGGGGGTTTAGCTGAGAAGAGGCTGTCCTGATTGGAAGAACTGTATCCTGAGCATTCCTGAATCTGAATTGTAACCTGTTACTTCCCTAATACACCCCATAATTGTGAGTATTGTCTATGAGTTTTGTGTAGCCATTACAACAAATTGTCGAACTCAACAGAGTAGAGTGTGCTGTGGGAGGGACAGATGTTGTCAGAATTGGTAAAAAGGGCTGGCCAGAGTAGGTGTGTCTCCACCTCATAGGGATCAGCCTTGGGCTGTTGATCTTGATTCTCCTTCCCCCATGTGAAGTTAGAGGAGATTAGACGACTCCACTACCCCATTTTTACAGTGTCTTTCATCCGTTAACCTATTAGATCATTGTTAGGTGAAAATAATTTTATAGAACCCATAATCTTTTCTAATAGGCATTGAACACACCAAATAAAATTAAATGACAAGTTTAACATATCAAATTATACCATAAAATCCTTTTTGAAATGAATCTGGAGGACATTATTCTGAGTGAAATAAGTCAATCACAAAAGGAACATATTGTACGATCCCAATTTTATAAGATGACAAGAATAGATATATATACAGAGACCAACACTCATTGATAGTTACTAGGGATGGTTGGATACTAGATACTTGTTATCTTTGGTGGTGGCAAAGGTAGCATCAAATGCAGATGAAGTGCACACAGATTGAACAAGGTAAATGATTTCACCAAGAAGTGTACAAGAGAAAAGGATATTTTTGGTAAATAATATGACAAATATAATTTTACAACAATACCAGAAACAACCAAAAAACATGTGTTTATGTAAGTATGTATATAGGCATATAGGTGTATGGGTATAAATATACATATTTGTGCACAGATGGATGTATCTGTAGACATATATGCCTACAGGTATGGGTGTGCATGCATATACATCCATATATATAATAAACCACATTAAAAAAAAAAACCCATTGCCATTGAGTCAATTCTCTGACAGCGACCCTATAGGGCAGAGTAGAACTGCCTGAAGGGTTTCCAAGGAGTGGCTGGTGGATTTGAACTGCCGACATTTTGGTTAGCAGCTGAGCTCTTTAACCACTACACCACCAGGCCTCCATAAACCACATAGAGGACGCATTTACGGATACTTCTTAGACATAACCAAAATACCTCATAATATTGGTTTTCTGAGTTTGAACGCTTAGGACCATACTCTCCTGGGACAACTCAGTCAATTGGCATAATATAGTTCATAAAGTGTAGGTTCTACATCCCAATATGATGCGTATTGTCTAAGGTCTTTAAAGCTTGTAAGTGGCCAGCTAAGTTACAAATATTGGTCTCTACTAATCTGGAACAAAAGAGAAAGAAGGAAGTCAAAGACTTAGAGAAGAAAGTAGTCCATAAGACTAATGGTTGACAAGAACCACGACCTCATCTCTCCTGAAACCAGAAGAACAAGATGGTGCCAGTCTACCACTACTGACCCTCCTGATCAGTGTCACAATAGATGAATTCCTATAGAATAGGAGCAAAATGAGTACAGAATACAAATTCTTAAGAAGTCCGGACTTACTGGATCAGTTGAGACTAGACTACCTGAGACAATCGCCCTAAGATACTCCTTAAAACTTAAACCAAAATTATCCCTTAAGATAAACTTTGTGATAAATAGCAGATTAACTCATAAAATAAAAAATACCACCCATGAGTAATGAGCTTCTTTAAAAAATTATCTATTGGATACCACATAGTCAAAAATTAAAGCAAAGATGAGAAAGTAAGAGCGCAGGGAAACTGATGTTGTTGTTAGGTGCCATCAAGTCGATTCTGACTCATAGCACCCTACGTACAACAGAACGAAACACTGTCCAGTCCTGCACCATACTCACAATCGTTGTTATGCTTAAGCCCACTGTTGCAGCCACAGTGTCAATTCATCTCCTTGAAGGTCTTCCTCTTTTTCAGTGACCCTCTACTTTACCAAGCATGATGTCCTTCTCCAGGGACTGATCCCTCCTGATAACGTGTCCAAAGTATGTGAGACGTAGTCTCGCCATCCTTGTTTCTAAGGAGCATTCTGGTTGTACTTCTTTCAAGACAGATTTGTTCTTTTGGCAGTCCATGGTATATTCAATATTCTTCGCCAACACCACAATTCAAAGGCATCAATTCTTCTTCAGTCTTCCTTATTCATTGTAAAGCTTTCACATGAATATGAGGCTATTGAAAATATCATGGCTTGGGTCAGGCGCACCTTAGTCTTCAAGGTGACTTCTTTGTTTTTCCACACTGTAAAGAGGTCTTTTGTAGTAGATTGGCCCAATGTAATGCGTCTTTTGATTTCTTGACTGCTGCTTCCATGGGTATTGATTGTGGATCCAAGTAAAATGAAATCCTTGACAACTTCAATCTCTTCTCCGTTTATCATAATGTTGCTTATTGGTCCAGTTGTGAGGATTTTTGTTTTCTTTATGTTGAGGTGTAATCTATACTGAAGGCTGTGGTCTTTGATCTTCATCAGTAAGTGCTTCAAGTCCTCTTTAATTTCAGCAAGAAAGATTGTGTCATCTGCATAATGCAGGTTGTTAATGAGTCTTCTTCCAATCCTGATGCCCCGTTTTTCTTCATATAGTCCAGGTTCTTGGATTATTTGCTCAGCATACATATTGAATAGGTATGGTGAAAGGACACAACCCTGATGCACACCTTTCCTGACTTTAGACCATGCAGTATCCCCTTGTTCTCTTTGAACGACTGCCTCTTGATTTATGTACAGGTTCCTCATGAGCACAGTTAAGTGTTCTGGAAATCCAGTTCTTAGCAATGTCATCCATAATTTGTTATGATCCACACAGTCAAATGCCTTTGCATAGTCAATAAAACACATAAACATCTTTCTGGTATTCTCTGCTTTCAGCCAGGATCCATATGATATCAGCAATCATATCCCTGATTCCACGTCCTCTTCTGAATCTGGCTTAAATTTCTGGCAGTTCCCTGTTGATGTACTGCTGCAACCACTTTTGAATGATCTTCAGCAAAATTTACTTGATTGTGAGATTAATGATATTGTTCGATGATTTCCCCATTTGGTTGGATCACCTTTCTTGGGAATAGGCATAAATATGGATCTCTTTCAGTTGGTTGGCCAGGTAGCTCTCTTCCAAATTTCTTGGCATAGACGAGTGAGCACTTCCAGTGCTGTATCCGTTTGTTGAAACATCTCAGTTCGCATTCCATCAATTCCTGAAGCCTTGTTTTTTCACCAATGCCTTCAGTGCAGCTTGGACTTCTTCCTTCAGTACCATCGGTTCCTGATCATACGCTACCTCCTGAAATGGTTGAACATCAACCAATTCTTTTTGATACAGTGACTCTGTGCTTTTCTTACATCTTCTTTTGATGTTTCCTGTGTCGTTTAATATTTTCCCCCATAGAATCCTTCGTTATTGCAACTCGAGGCTTGAAAGTCTTCTTAAGTTCTTTCAGCTTGAGAAATGCCGAGCATGTTCTTTCCTTTTGGTTTTCTATCTGCTAGTCTTTGCACATGTCATTATAATACTTCACTTTGTCTTCTCAAGCCACCCTTTGAAATCTTCTGTTCAGCTCTTTTACTTCATCATTCTTCCTTTCACTTTAGCTACTTTACATTCAAGAGCAAGTTTCAGAGTCTCTTCTAACATCCATTTTGGTCTTTTCTTTCTTTCCTTTCTTTTTAATGACTTCTTGCTTTCTTCATGTATCATGTCCTTGATGTCATTCCACAACTCGTCTGGTCTTCAGTCATTAGTGTTCAACACGCCAAACCTGTTCTTAAGGTGGTCTCTAAATTCAGGTGGGACATACTCAATGTTCTACTTCGGCTCTGGTAGACTCGTTCTAATTTTCTTCAGCTTCAATTTGAACTTGCATATGAGCAATTGATGGTCTGTTCCACAGTCAGCCCCTGACCTTGCTGATTGATAATATTGAGCTTTTTCATCATCTCTTTCCACAGATGTAGTCAATTTGATTCCTGTGTATTCCATCTGGTGAGGTCCACGTATATAGTCGCCGTTTATGTTGATGAAGAAAGGTATTTGCAATGAAGAAGTTGCTGGTCTTGCAAAATTCTATTGTGCGATCTCCGACATCATTTCTATCACCAAGGCCATATTTTCCAACAATCGATCCTCTTCTTTGTTTCCAACCTTTGCATTCTCATCACCAGTAATTATCAATGCATCCTGATTACATGTTCAATCAATTTCAGACTGCAGAATTGGTAAAAATCTTCAATTTCTTCATCTTTGACCTTAGTGGTTGGTGTGTAAATTAGAATAAAAGATGTATTAACTGGTCTTTGAATATTGGCGGCATAGCTTCCAGCATCACAGCAACACACAAGCCCCCACAGTATGACAAACTGCCAGACATGTGTCACTTACTCATGAAGATCAAAGACCACAGCCTTCAGTATGGATTACATCCCAATGTAAAGAAAACAAAAATCCTCACAACTGGACCAATAAGTAACATCATGATAAACAGAGAAAAGATTAAAATTGTCAATGATTTCATTTTACTTGGATCCACAATCAACACCCATGGAAGCAGCAGTCAAGAAATCAAAAGACTCATTGCATTGGGCAAATCTGCTGCAAAAGATCTCTTTAAAGTGTTAAAAAGCAAAGATGTCACCTTGAAGACTAACATGGGTCTGACCCAAGCCATGATGTTTTCAACTGCCTCATATGCATGTGAAAGCTGGACAATGTATACGGAAGATGAAAGAAGAATGACGTCTTTGAATTATAATGTTGGCGAAGAACATTGAATAGACCATGGACTGCCAAAAGAGCGAACAAATCTGCCTTGGAAGAAGTACAGCCAGAATGCTCCTTAGAAGGAAGGATGGTGAGACTTTGTCTCACATGCTTTCACATGCTTTGGACATGTTATCAGGAGGGACCAGTCCCTGGAGAAGCACATCATGCTTGGTAGAGGGTCAGCGAAAAAGAAGAAGACCTTCAAGGAGATGGATTGACACAGTGGCTGCAACAATAGAATCAAACATAACAATGATCATGAGAATGGCACAGGACGGGGCAGTGTTTCGTTCTGTTGTACATAGGGTCCCTATAAATCGGAACCGACTGGACAACACCTAACAACAACATAACCACCCACTGCCGTCCAGTCAATTCCAATTTATAAGGACCCTATGGTGGTTATAATCCCATTTGTGAATGGGCTTTCTTTGTTATGTTAATGATGAAGTATTAGTGTAGGGTATGTTTTAAGTCAATCTCTTTTGAGATATAATAGAGCAGATTAAGCAAGCAGCAAAAAAGCAGAGATGGGGGAAGATACATGACTGAAGATACTCTACGCATGAAGATTCCCAAGAGCCAAGGAATAGACACTCTAAAGAGACAAGAACCTTCCCCTAGAGCAGAGCCCTGGTGGAGCCGTGGTTACGAGCTCGGCTGCTAGCTGAAAGGTGGGTGGTTCAAACCCACCAGCAGCGCCTAGGGAGAAAGATGTGGCAGTCTGTTTCCTCTAGAGCAGGTGCCCTAAAGTTGGGCTTCTAGCCTCCTAAACTGTGAGAAAATAAATTTGTTTGGTAAAGCCACCTACTTGAGGTGTTTCTGTTGTAACTAAGACAAACCTTAAGAGCATAGGTAATAGTAACATATAAAATAATTAAGAAGTGATGAGATGAGGTTTTGAGTATTTGTTGCCTTTGTTTTTAATACAATTTATTTGTCAGTTTATATCATTTAAGTTTTAGTAATGGCTGTGTTCAACAACCACCTCATGAAATCCCTGAGACTCTCAAAGCTGGTACCAGCCAGCTCCCAGCACCCTACTGGTTTAGCCACAATTATGAAAAGCTGGTTAAGTGAAAGGTACAGGTTGCTCTACCCCTTTACTCACACAACTTACAGCGATAATATCACTTGTCCTGTCCCTGACTTCCACCACCTGTCTGTCAGTTTGTCCGACTGTGGTGACTTGCGTGTTGCTCTGATGCAGGAGACTATGCCACTGGTATTTCAAATACCAGCAGGGTTACCCGTGGTAGACAGGCTTCAGCAGAGCCTGCAGACCAAGACAGACTAACAAGAAAGGCCTCATGATTGTAAGGAAAAATAGAAATTAAAAATAAGAGGTTTTAATTTTCCCTGTTGAGAATAAGGAAAGAGGCTCCCCTCTTTCCTTATTTTTTCAGAATTCACTTTAGATAACTTGTAATTGTAAATTCTGTCTTAGTCTCTTTGAAAAGTTTGTAAATCTAAGAGGTCTCCTCAAAAATCTGGCAGCTACCTCTTTGAAATGTAACTTCCAGTGGTCCTGCCCTACCTTCCTGTTTCCCGGAATGAATTAGCATGAACTCAGGTGGCCCAACTCTATTCCCTGGCCAGAAAGCTTAGAAAATTAACAATTATCTCGAAAATATAAACGTAATGATTTATATCCACTTTGCTGTAAAAAGGTTAAGGTTCCTTTCTGTCTTTGCAGTCTCTTTAGTGGATTACCTGTGATGTATCACATTCTGGTTTAATGCTTATTCAGTAATAAAATTATCTCTGTCTTCTGTTTTTGTGGAAAGGTTTTTCTGAATTGGGAGTAGATTTTATTTTTAGTAACTTTTCCCCAACCTGATCTACTTCTGAAAATTAGCCACTGAAAACCCTATGGATCACAACAGAATATTGTTCGATATAATGCTGGCAGATGTGGCCCCCTAGGTTGGAAGGCAGTCCATATACACAGTGGCCACAAAAATTGACTGGAATATACTAATGATCGTGAAGATAGCACAGTTCTGTTGTACATGGGTCGCTATGAGTCAGGGCCAGCAATTTTTTTAATACATCTCTTATTCAAATTTGCTTCAAAATAACCTAAGGGGGAGATCGTGGAGTGACATGGCATAAAGATAAAACAAGATTGGTCATTATTAATAATTGTTGAAGCTGTGTGATAGCTGCATGAGGATACTCTCTGGCTTTGCATATTTCTGAAACTTTGCATACTGAAAAAAAATGGGGGAAAAAAACCCTATTTAGAAACCTTAGATCATCAATGCTTTGTTTAAAATGGTTTCAGGGATGGTAGTGAAGTCTTACTGATATGACATAGTTAGTAGCCTAATTCTTCCCTAATTATATGGGTCTCCTAGACCCAGGGCTGGCTTCATGAGGGAGTAGTCTGTGCAATCACACAGGGCCCCTGCTCAGAAGGGCCCTATGCTTGGTTTAACTCTCTGCTGCCAATATTTTGACATGTTTAGTAATTTTAGAGCAAAGGCCTTGCATTTTCATTTTGCACTGGGTTCCACAAACTATGTATCCAGTCCCATCTAGACTTCATCTTTCAGCCCCCTGAGAACTATCGCCATCTGGTATTGTAAAGCTTTTGCCTCCAAAACCAGGTTTGAGGAAGTTCCCTTACAGTAAGAGCTGGGGTGTCCCAAAGTCTGGCCTGCTTGCTCCCGACAGACAGTTCACCCCACTCTTGACCTCTGTCCTACTTCTTTTTTAGTATATATGATGATAAAAGTGATAGACCACAACATATGGCCCCAGAGCACAGACAGCCTCTGCCTTTGATCATTGTCGGGACCTCTGTATCTTACAGTGACCCCTGAGTTACACTCACAATGCAACTGCTGCATAACTGGCATATACATCTGGTCACTGTGAGACTTCTCATCATAGTCATACTGACTGCGTTTCCCTAAGAGGAACCACGGGATTGGCTTTTCCTGTGTATGGCATCAATTACTTGGTATAACTGCTCTCTTGGGAGGAATTGAGGCTCAAGCAAAGACACTAATTCCATTCCACATTCCTGACATGCTAACAGTGTTTGTCTCTCAGAAATGTTTGCCATTTTAGCATTATTCACAATATGGTAGAAACAACCTAAATATTCATCAAGCGATGAATGGCTAAACAAAATGTGGTTTTGGGGAACTTCCTTAAGTTCCTCAACTATACATACAATGGAGTATTACTCAGCCATAAAGAGAAATGAAATTCTGACATGCTACAACATGAATAGACCTTGAAAATATTGTGCTGAGTGACAGAGATCATACACAAAAGCATAAATATTGTACAATCCCATTTATATGAACTAGGCAAATGCATAGAGACCAAAGCTTATCACTGGTTACCAGAGGTGGGAGGGAAGGGAAAGGGAAGTCACTGGGTAGGGGGCACCAAGTTTCTGTTAATGGTGGAGGAATAATTAGGAAATGGTTAGTGATGATGGTTGCACAATGTGATGAACATAATCAATGTTACTTTTGAATTGGCAGATGTTTTGTTATATATATTTTTACTACAATAAAAAAATAAAAATGTTTGCCAGATGCTGAAGGCATACTGAGGAGGAGAAAGGTGACAATGCTTGTTATGACACATATGGAGAGTTTGAACTTGATTGTGAGAAGCCCTCTGAAATGCCCCTTTTTCCTGCTTCTGACCACCTCTTGCCTTCCAGGATAATCTTGTGCCACAGCCACAAACAGTGAAATGCTTGAGGATCAATTCTTGCTCCTTGATCTCCTGCAGCAGCTTCTTCTATGAAATTCTGCCTTATCCATATTTTGATTTCTGTTTTTGCATCTTAGATGCAATCACAATTTCTTTATTCTATAGTATCTCTCAGCTCCCATCCAGCCCTCACACTTGCCTGAACTTGCCTACCTAGAGTACACTTCCAATTAATTACTCAACTGCTCAAATCCCTTCCTACTTGATATAATTTGAATTGGGTCCCCCAAAAAATATATGTTGGAATCCTAACCCTCTACCTTTGAAAGTAATTCTACTTGGGATAACGTTTTCTTTGTTAAGAAAACATAATCACTTTTGAGATATAAACAGCAGCATAGCTAGAGACAAGTGACCACAAATGGGGGAAAGATAGATGCCAAGAAACAAGGAACACTGCAGCTAGAGAAGCTGAGACAAGGATTTTCCCTCAGAGCAGAGAGAGCGAGCCTGTCTGGACTCCAGGCCTCCTAAACTGTGAGAAAAAAAAAAAAAATCTATTAATTAAATTCACCTTGTTGTGTATTTCTGTTATAGCAGCATTAAGATACTGGTGTACCTACTCACCGTTCAGCCAAAGATTAGACGGCCCCATAAAACCAAATGAGACTAATGGGGCACGACAGTCCAGCGACAAGGACTAGAAGGCAAGAGGGGACAGGAAAGCTGGTAGTAGGGAACCAAAGGTTGAGAAGGGACAGTGTTGACATGTCTTGGGGTTATTAACCATTGTCATAAAACAATATGTGTACTGTTTAATGAGAAACTATTAGTTCTGTAAACCTTCATCTAAAGTACAATATAAATAAATAAATAAATAAAAGATACTGGTGTACCTAATAAAATACCAATTCCTCAGCTTGGCATTCAAGTCTTTCCCCAAAATATCTCTCACTTTCTACCCCAGTACTCCCAGGACTTTAACAAATGCCAGGTTTATTTCTCTCTCAGAACATGCTGCATTTTCCCATCTTTATGCCTCAAAAATCTCTCACAGGTATCCCATGATCTGGGGCTTTCGAAATCGTTTCCCATGATCTAGCCTGTCAAAATCCTACCTATCCTTCCACTCCGGGGTTTCTCCAAACTTGGCACTATTGGCATTCTTTGTTGTGAGCCGCTGTTCTGTGCAGGATGTTTAGCAGCACTGCTGGCCTCCACCCACTATATGCCAGTAGCAAACCCTGCCCCACTCGCCTGAGTTGTGACAAACAGAAATGTCTCCAGACATTGCCAAATGTCCCTGAGTTGAGATCACCCACAGTTGAGAACCACAGTTCTACTCCATTCCCAAATGATACCACCATAAATTATTTTTTGTTATTCTTCTCAAGTCACACCCTTACTGAAGTATCTGATGTAAGGGGAAATTTCCTTGATGGTGTGGCCTGCATCCAATATCTCTCACTCTGGATCCTGCATCTGGCTCATCATCATCTGACCTCTGGTTTTTGGGAGTTGAGCCAGCAGGCTGCCATCTGACCTAACACTTCTGGGATTCTCCAGCTTCTGCAGCCCTGTGAACCAGCAGCCTGCCCTTTCTGACCTGCCAATTTTGGGTTTGTCAGCCCCTACAACCATATGAGTCAGGAGATGCCTCCAACCTGTTGCTTGACCTGCATTTGGGACTTACCAGCCTCCTCAACTACATGGGCCATTTTCTTGAGATAAATCTCTCTGTATATACTTATATACGTTTCCAATGAAATGTATGTATATTTATAAATAAATGTATAAATATTTATTTATTTATGCTTCGCTGGGGTTACCTCTCTAGAGAACCTAGCCTAAGACGATGATATAAAGGAGATGGGGGAAAAAAAAAACCAGCAAATTTTGGAGAAAGGATGTGTCCCCTGGGCATTCCTTGGATGGGTCTGTGGGTCCAACCTGATAAATCCACTCTAACGTGTTAATTTCCCTAAGCCTTTGGATACCTTCTTCTACAGTATACTAAGACAGATCTGGCATTTCAACTTGATTTAGTTTAAGCCACCACTTAATCCATGCTTCAGAGAACCAACCAGATAAACTATTCGATCCTTTTCTAACCTCTCAAGCTGAAACACTGAATAAAGGATCTGTGCTTAGAGGGCTCATATCAATAAACTCACACTGATCCAAATTTATGTTCGTTGCACCACTATCCCACAACTTTAACAGCCATTCCTACACATATTCCCCAGGTTTGTTTCTAGGCATTAGAAACGTCAAGCAGTTCTTTGAAAGTGTAACATAGCTCCTCCTGGGTCATACTTTGTACTTCACCTTTGGGGCTCACTGGCACTTAAGTCTATTTATAAGCCTACATGCAAAACTGGGTGGTGGGAACATTCAGCAATGTCTTGTAAGGTGATGTGATGCCTCAGGCAACACCAAGCTATATCTCAGACAAAGACTCTTCAAGCACAACTGGGTTAATCTCATCAAATGGGGGTGGAAGGCTTCTCCTGACTCATGTGGTTGCAGGGGATGATTAACCCAAAATCGATAGGTCAGACAGCAGGCTGCCTCCCTACATGTCACATGCTCCTATCTCTCCCAGCCACCTTCAAGGTCATTCTACCTGGAGCTGTGGCCCTGGAATGTGTCCAATAAACATTATTACCAGCCATACCCAGAGCCACAAGAATGATGGGATATAGAGTCAAGATAAACTGGATTAACAACATATAAAATTTCTCAATACTTCCTCTTCTCTGTAAAATGGGGGTAATAGCATATGCCTCACAGTGTTGCTGTAAAAGGGTAAACTATAAAGTACTATATACTCAAGCTATGAATTAAGAATATATGATAGTATCAGCAAAAGTTAACCCTCTAAGAGAAGGAAAACCTTAATGATGGCTCAGGAGTTAAAATTGGAACCGTTATTTCCTGTCCTCGAGCATAAAGAATGTACCCAGCTGGAGTGACAAGGACTCACAAGGATACATAAACTGGGCCCTGAGATATAAAAACAATAGCTAGGACAATCTTTGAAAGCATCTTTTAGGAAACTTTCACATAAACAAATAGGTAGAGTACAAAAGACCCACTGTTTTCCACTCTTATCTTTTTCTATTAACATTTAGTAACTAGTAAGATTTGTTGGACCAATGAATACCCTCCTGACTGTCATTACTGAAACTTATACCAATGATTATTAAGAAAGACAATTCAAATGTAGAATCATGGTGATTTAGCAGTTTTTAGCCAATCTATGAAAAGGTGAAGTTTTTAATGATTTTACCCATTTGTAATGTTAATATATATTAATGATTCCATAACTTCCCTTGGACTCGGGCAGACATAGCTCTGGCAACATGCTTGTCCATTTCCCACTTTTGCCTCTTGGAACATATGCCAAATAAAATCTTTCTTCTTGTTTTACCATAACTTTGTGGTGATTTTACAATAGAACAATTAAATGGCATAATCAGCAAGTTTTTTCTGAAGCCACAAATTCAGTACAGCTCAAAGAGATCTGGACCATGGACAGAAGCTGGCAAAGACACACCCTGCCTTCTGGACCCCATGTGTTTGCACTCCACATCCCTTTGACACCAATGGGGTAAGTGCTCTTGGAAAATGAGCCTTTGCTTATTCTTTTTTTGTTCTCTTCTTCACATTTTCTTAAGTTTTGTTTGGCATATTGTTTGAAAATTGGTTGTTTTATTAAGGAAAATCTTTTCTTGACTTTTTTTTTTCTTGATCATTTGGTTAAGAGTGACATCTAGTGACCATTTTGGTGAACAGCAGTTTTGTATCCAGATTCAAGCCTTTGAAACATTTCAGAGATAATTCTATTTTTAAAGAGCTCTGGGTCACTATAAGCCACAAAATTTGGGCACGGATCAAGCAGTAGAGCCATAAGGTGGTCATCGGCACTCATCACCGGTGTTAAAGACTCCCGTGACAGGATAAGGTGGTCACAAGACAGGCTAGAGCACTAGGCTGCCTTCCACCCACAAGCCAACTCACGCAACAAAGGTACACATGGGTCCACGCAAAACACTGTCCAAACCCCACAGGGTTCCTCATTAGGTTTCTTTTTGTGATTCACATAAAATATGGAAAATAGTGCTCCATTTGAAACTTCTTTCTTTTCCCCTTTCCAAATTTAAAATTGGAAATAACCAAGAGAAAAGTAAAATTGACAGCCCATCCTCTAGCACACTCACTGCCTACGCGGTAAAGAATTTTGGGACTAATTCTGCCCAGTATTTAGAAAAATGACATGATTTAATAAAAGAAAAAGATTCATTACAATGGCCTAGATGGGAGGACTTCTGAACTGGCTAGTTAGTCTTTTTAGGTGTAAGGTAGAAGCAGCGGGATTTAAGATAAATCAAAATCAGTGGGAAGTGTTTTTTAATTGGTATTCTGAATCTTTGAGAATACAGCAAATAAATACTTTTGCTTCAGTTCAGGAAAACATTGCTAAGCAATCAAAACAGATCTTGGCACTGCAGAAAGATCAGGTAGCATTATTTGATTTTTTAATGACTAGAACTCCTATGGGTATTAAAGAGGACAGAAAAAACCCATAGGAAGAATACAGGCAAAAAGAAAAACCAGCTTCTTTGTGTCTTGATTTGACTGCTAGTTCTCATTTAGCAAATTTTCATTCTGGTGATTCAACGGAAATTGAGGCTCCGCCTCTGTTAATGCCTGCGGTAGTTAGACCGACTAAATTAGCAGGTGAATCAGTGGAAGTAACCCTGGTCTAAATCCAAAAGCAGGGCAATTGTAAACAGTTTTCCTGATGTTCATGAAAATCCTCAGAAATTTTTACATGAATTTACTATCTTGACTAGAACCTATGAACCAAGTCCTTCAGATTTGTATAATTTGTGGCATATGATACTAGGTTCAGGAAATGCTGCTAGATGGATGGTTGAAGCTAAGTGAAGGACCTAGAGGCAAGTTTAGTTCTGAAAGCTGGGGTTACAGGGAAAAAACTGAAGACGAAGTTCAAGGTTTGGTTAAGGAATTAATAAATGTGTTTCTGAAAGTTTTTCCAAAAAAGGTTGGTTGGGCAAAAAATCCAGGTTTGTAAACAAGAAAAAGGAGAAAACATATATACTTTTATAGATTGTTTCTCCAAATAATTTGAAGAATATTCAGGTTTAACAGCAATTACAAAAGAACATCAGCCTATGTTCAACTCTATGTCTTTCGGAAGCCCATTGCCTGAACAGGTGGCTCAGTGATTAACAGTTTGGCCACTAACCAAAAGGTCAGCAGTTTGAACCCACCATCTGACACTTGGAAACCCTATGGAGCAGTTCTACTCTGTCCTACAGGGTTGCTACGAGTCGGAATAACGTGATGGCAATGAGTTTGTTTTTTTGTTTGTTTGGTTTTGTTTTTTATTGCCTGAACTAGCATCTTTGGTTAAAAAAAAAAAAAAAGACATTTAAATTGGGAAAATGTAAATCCTTCAGAATTGGCTACAGTGGTGTACCAATTAGCTCAAACTGAAGAAGAAAAAAAATAGAGAAAATGAATTAAAAACTAGAGAACAGAAAAAGAAATTGATGGCTTTGCAGCTGCAAAGTAAAGGCAGTCATGATGGAATCTTGACCAACGGACAGTGTCAAACAAATACACCAAAAAACTAGCTAGTTTGTAACTACTGTGAGAAGCCTGGTTACTTTAAGAGGGATTGTTTAAAATTTAATAATAAACAGAGGATTACTCCTTCAGCACCTCCGTTACCGTCACAGTGATGGTGCTCCAAGGATTTAGGAGTTTTCACCATAGTTCCTCTTAACAGTCAGGGAGAGACTACACTCCAAGTAAATGGGGAGCTTTGCACCTTACTGACTGACAGGAGCTACCCTATCGGTGACAAATCCCACATGTTTACAAAATCCCCCCCTCAGAGTAACAAAACTTCTAAAATTGTGGGAGTTTCAAAAGAAGAACAAATTTTGTCTCATTCAGAGCCAGTACCAATATCTTTAGGACCCATTGACAATTTGCATCCATTTCTTCTCAGCGGTGATACCCTTGCTAATCTAGTTAGGGTGAGATTTATTATCCAAATGGCAATGCTATATACCGTTTAATGATAGTGGAGAAATTCTACTAAATTTTCCTCCATTAGATGACTCAATTACTGAGAGAAAAGTAGAAGACACCTTCTGCTTTACTCAAGGATTAACGGAAGCAGAGGAAACTATGGAACAAGTTCAGGGAGGAAAGAAGGAATTAGAGCAAGTACTCACTGAACTTTGGGCAAAGACAACCACAGACGTAGGAAAAGTCTTGTCAGCCAAACATATTCAGGTGCAAATAGATATTTCTAAACCGTTGCCTAGAATTGCTCAATATCCATTGAAGCCTGAAACTACAGCACAGTTAGAACCTATTATCCAAGATTTCCTTCATCAAGGTCTAATTATATCATGCACTACTCCTTGTAGTACTCCTATTTTTTCCGGTAAAAACAAACAAACAATAGAGGGGGAGAGGGGTTTGTACAAGATTTAAGAGTCCTAAGTAAAATTACAATATCTAGATTCCCTGTAGTCCCCAATCCTCATTTACTCTTAGCCCAGGTAACAAGCAATGCTATATGCTTTACAGTTATAAATCTTTGTAGTGCTTTCTTTAGTATCCCTGTTCACCAGATAGTCAATACTTACTGCTTTCACCTGGAAAAATTGACAATATACGTGGAGAGTTCTGCCACGAGGGTTCACCGAAAGTCAACTTATTTTTCACAAATATTGCATTCAGATTTGGTTCCATTTCAATTTATACATGGATCAGTGTTATTGCAGTATATAAACGATGCATGATTCGAAAACAAAGAAAAACTACAATTTGCCCAACCAATTGCTAAATACTTGAACATCTTGGAGCCCTTGATTAGGACATCTTATTTCAGCTGAAGGTATTACTATAGCCCTAAAGAGAAAGGAAGCTATATTAACTTTTCCTTTGCCTACCACAAAGAAACAAGGGATTTTTTAGGTCTTTGTGGATATTGTTGAAATTGGATTCAAAATTTTTCATTGTTAGCTCAGCCCCTATTTCGTTATCTGAAAAAAGAAGTGATTGATTTTTTTACCCTTTCTGAAGAAGGTGCAGAACTGGTATACACGCTTCAATAAGCCCTTTTAACCACTCCTGCTTTGGGTTTTCCAAATTATGACTTTTTAAATGATCCTTTGAAATTTTCTCTGCATGTAATTGAACTAAATGGGAGTGCTTATGGTGTTTTAACTCATAAACATGGAGATCATCAGAGACTTGTGGGATACTATAGTCTTCAATTAGATCCAGTTGCTCATGCTTATCCTCCATGCTCAGAGCAGTAGCAGCAACTGCTTAATTAGTAGAAAACACAGCAGAATATAGTTTTGATTAAGACTGAGATTTATTTGCTTCACATGAGTAGCTACTATTCTCAGATGTAATTTAACCCAGCATCTATCTGCTAGCAGGTTAACTTCTTATGTAGCCTTATTAGCGATAGCCCAAATATTCAAATACATGTCATTAAAGCTTTAAATCAGCCACCCTTTTCCCTGAGGAAGAAGTACCTCATGACTGCTTTGATTTGACAGATCAACATCTGACCCCAAGAGATCTCCAGGAAACTCCTTTGGCTAACCATTCTTTAGTTTTATTTGTAGATGGTTCTTATTTAAAACCAAACCTGACTTCAAGCAAATATCAGGGAGGATATGAGGTGACTATTTCCTCAGAGGTATTGCAGAGTGAACCTTTGCCTCAGGTAACTTTGGCACAACAAGCCAAGTTAGTGGCTTTTACCCAAGTTGTATATTAGCAAAAAACCAATCCGTGACCACATTCACAGATTCAAGGTATTTTTTTCTGTTTGGTACATGACTGAATATACCATGGACTGCTAGAAAAACGGAGCCCCAGTGGTGCAGTGGTTAAGAGCTACAGCTGCTAACCAAAAGGTTGGCAGTTCCAATCCAGGTGCTCCTTGGAAACCCTATGGAGCAGTTCTGCTCTGTCCTTTACGGTCGCTATGAGTCAGAATCAGCTCGATGGGAATGGGTTTGGTTTGTTTTGTGGCTAGAAGATCGAACAAGTCTGTCTTTGAAGAAATACAGTTGAGTGCTCCTTGGAAGCAAAGATGGTGAAACTTTGTCTCACGTACTTTGGACATGTTATCAGGAGGGACCAATCCCTGGAGAAGGGCACTATGCTTGGTAAAGAAGAGGTCAGAGAAAAAGAGGAAGACCTTTGATGAGATGGATTGACACAGTGGCTGCAATAATGAGCTCAAACATAGCAACAATTATGAGGATGGTGCAGGACTGGGCAGCGTTTCATTCTGTTGTGCACAGGGTCACTATGAGTCAGAACTAACTTGACAGCACCTAACAACAAGGACAACATATGATTTTGGGATGTTATGGAAACAGTGAGAATTTTTAACATCAGGAAGATATCCCATTAAGAAATATGGAGCCAAACTTTAAACTTATTACTGTTGCCTTCAGAAATAGCCGTGGTTAAGATACAAGCACACTAGTTGTCTTAGTTATCTAGTGCTGCTATAACAGAAATACCACAAGTGGATGACTTCAACACAGAGAAATTTATTCTTTCACAGTCGAGTAGGCTACGAGTCCAAATTCAGGGCGTCAGCACCAGGGAAAGGCTTTCTCTCTCTGTTGGCTCTGGAGGAAGGTCTTTGTCACCAATCTTCCCCTGGTCAAGGAGCTTCTCAGTGCAGGGAACCCCAGGTCCAAAGGACGCACTCCACTCCTGGTGCTGTTTCTTGATGGTATGAGGTCCCCCACTCTCTGCTCACTTCTATTTCCTTTTATCTCTTATAAGATAACAGGTAGTGCAGGCCACACCCCAGGGAAACTCCCTTTACATTGGATCAGGGATGAGACCTTAGTAAGGGTGTTACAATCCTACCCTAATCCTCTTTAACGTAATCTAATTTTGCCTAATTAACCACAGGTAGAGATTGGGATTTACAACACACAGGAAAATTACAATCACAAAATGGAGGACAACCACACAATACTGGGAATCATGGCCTAACCAAGTTGACACATATTTTGGGGGGACACAACTCAATCCATGACACTAGTCAAAATGACAACCTCAGATTGAGGAGATAATTGGGAATGAGTCAGCTGAAGCTGCAGATGAAAGAACGGCTGTTAGAGAGACCCCAAAACCCAGCCCGGCTTTATCTAAAAATCCTTTAAGGATAGTTAAAACAGAATCTGTTGAGACTACAACTCTTCCTAAACTTATACAAAGTCAAAAATTAGGAGTACAAAATCCCTATTTTTAATTCAGAATCCAAATTTAGAGATATTAAAAAGGTACCAAAAAATAGTCCCTGAAACTGAAATAACAATGCAGACCAGGTGAATACCATCTTAATAAAGAAACTGAATTGTGGACAGGTCCTGGAAAGAGAATTGTTATTCCTAAGGGAATACATATACCATTGTTATCAGCCTGCTTACAAGAATGACAGACATAATACAATAGACAGACTTTTATTAATGTATGAAGGAACAGGATTAGACAATTACTATCCTGAATACACCCATTTTGGAAACAGAAAAATGTAGAATGTGTTGAGGATGGAAATCAGGTTTACCTCCACCATTAATAGAAGATCCAGAGAGAACAAGAGACGCTAGGTGACACAGTTTACCTTCACACCAAAAAGCTACACCTCCTTCAGAATAACAAATATGGAAAAGGGGTGGATGTACTCTAAATTTTGACACAGAACTTTGGATCAGACCTGATCACACTCTTGTCCTGCCAAAAGAAATATATCTTCCTGTAGTTTATAGTTTCCACCTAAAAGATCATTTAGGAAGAGATAAAGCTCTACTATATATATATATAATTGGGGTCATTTCTGGAAGGCTGTGAATGAAGTAGTGAAAGACTGCACTATTTGCCAAGAATTTAACCCAGGGAAAACTTATTCAAATCCTCAGGGTCAATATCCCCTTCCTACAAGACCCATGACTGAATGGCAAATGAATTTTATACCACTTCTCCCAGTTCAAAATTATAAGTATGTTTTAGTCATGATATGTAGATATTCTGGTTGGGTAGAAGCATTTCCCTGTCAGGATGCTACTGGAACATTTGTTGCTAGAAAACATTCTTCCTATGTGGGGTACTCTTCATACCCTGTGCAGTGATAGAGGTTCTCACATTACTAGCCAAATTTTGGCTGCAGTCTGTAATATTTTTCCTGTCTTGTGTCAATTACATTGGCCATATCATCCACAATTTTTGGTATTAGTTGAAAGAAAAAACCGAATAAGAAAAGTTCAGTTACCTAAACTTACTGCTTCTCTAAAATTAACATGGCCTCATGTGTTTCCAATTGTATTGATGAATCTGTGATCTACTCCTTTTGGTCCTTACAAGTTAACCCATTTGAAGTAGTCACTAGACGTATTATGCCTCTTTCTTACAATGCTATAATTTCTGATTCAAATTTGATCTCAAATAGTTTGTTAAAGTATTGTCAAAGCTTAACAAGCATGCTAAAGCCAATGATAAAGTGATTAAACATGCTTACATTCAAACTTCTGCTCCTGATTATATAGGTTATCATGTCTCAGAACCTGGTGACTATGTACATTGGAAAGGACTCTTTAGAACCGAATATGGAAAGGTCCTTATTCAGTTTTACTAACGAATGAAGTTGCTACAAAATTACAGGATGTAAAATTCTGGTTACATCTTTCCCAATTAAAGAAGATCAAGGCTCCTGACTGGGTGATCAAACCGGCAGGAGGATTGAAGTTGAAATTCAGATGCCCTCCCAAAACGACCACCAACCGACCTGGATGAGTGATTCAAAAGTACAATTTAGATATTTTGTTGTGTGTTATATTGTTACTTTATTAATCTGTATTAATTAATTTTATTTTGATTCAAAATGATGTTGATTGTTTAGTTATCTTTTTATTTGTTTGAGGAATAGATACTTGGAATGAAAATGCTTTTATCTGATTATCACAATCTGTACCAAGTGCTGGTAATTTAGCACAATGTTGGATTTGTCACCAGAACTTTCGTTCTGTTAAAGAAAACTGACCCGTTAGCATTCCTTGTGTTAAATTATCATTTGATTCCACCTCCTACTTTAAACTGTAGTAAAGTTTTATTCCATGCAATTACAGTTAAGTTATGGACTCCTCTGTCTGTAACTGAAACACCTTCAATACCATGCTGTAATATTACTCAGATCCAGTTAAATGATTACTTGTGTGACACCCAGTTACTTCGAAGATATCCTCATTTGCCTTGTAATCAGGATGGACATTTTATAGAATCATATCAACACCCTCTGTCTTAGGCTGGGTTCTACAAAGAAGCAAAACTAGTAAAGCTTATAAATATCTATATAAAGAGATTTGTATCAAGGAAATGGCTTACATGGTTGTAGAGGCTGGAACGTCCCAAATCCGTGGGTCAGGCTGGAGGCTCCTCCTGATTCACATAGCCGAAGGGGCTATTGAACCCAAATTCGGCAAGTCACAGAGTAGAGCTCTTGCTCACAGGCTTCGAAGACCGACAGATCCCAAAATCGGCAGGCAAGACTGCAGGTTAGCTGCTAGCTCAAGGAGGTCAGATGAACAGGAGCCAGCTGCAGGATCCAGAGTGAGCAAAAGCACTGCTGTCTGACCTTCTGATCTTGGGTTCGCCAGCCTCTGTAGCTATGTCAATCAGGAGAAGCCTCCAACCTGACTTACAGATTTGGGATGTTCCAGCCTCTACAACCAGCAAGCCACTTCCTTGATATAAATCTCTTTATATAGATATTTATAAGCTTTACTGGTTTTGCTTCTCTAGAGAACCTAGCCTAAGACGTGGTACCGGAAGAGTGGGTGCTGTTCTAACGGATACCGAAAATGTGGAAGCAATTTTGAAACTGTAAATGGGTAGAGGCTGGAAGAGTTTTAAAGTGCCTAACAGTAAATGCCTAGATTGCCTTGAAGAGACTGTTGGTGGAATTATGCACATCAAGACAATTCTGGTGAGGACTCAGACAGAAGGAAATGAAGAGAGCTGCTACACTGGCGATGGCACAGATGGCGAGAAGCAGCAGCAGAGAAACAGCAGCAGCAGAGAAATGGTAGTAGCAGAGAAACAGCAGCAACAGTACCAGGAGGCCAGCATGAGACAGCTCTGGAGCTGACCCCCAGAGCAAGAGAACTGAATGTCTTCTGGCTGAAGTTTGCTGGCAGAGTGGGGTGCCTCTGAGCACTTACCAGTGGAGCTAAAGAGCTTTGTAACACTTGCCCCAGCAGGGAAGAAGCAGGCAGTGAGGCCTGAGGGGCCAAGAAGCCAAGGAACCAGGAAAGAGAAGCTGAGAGACAAGGAACACTGGAATCAGAGCTGCCTCAGTCTCAAAGGGTAAGGCTACGACCTTTGGAGTCTCAAAGGGTACAGCCATGGCCTCTGGAGTTTCTAAGGATGGAGTCCCCACTCAGATGGACTAGGAGAACAAGGACCTCCTACCAACAAGAAAGCAGCACTGGGAGCAGAGCGTGTCCTTTGGACTCGGGGTTCCTGCACTGAGAAGCTCCTAGACCAGGGGAAGATTGACGACAAGGACCTTCCTCCAGAGCCAACAGAAAGAGAAAGCCTTCCCCTGGAGCTGGCACCCTGAATTCAGACTTCTAGCCTCCTAAACTGTGAGAGAATAAATTTCTCTTTGTTAAAGCCATCCACTTGTGGTATTTCTGTTACAGCAGCACTAGATATTTAAGACAACCTCCTAAAGATTTAGGTGATTGGTATGAAAAGTGCTATAACAATCTAGTTGAAATTGCAACCCATAATCAGTTACCTCATCCTCATGATTATAATAATGAATGTTGAAAAATCTTACCTATATAGAATTATGACTAGGAAGACTGTGATAATTCTCTAATGGAAGCTTGGTTGTCACATGTAAATTTTTCTATACCTTCTGTTTCCTCTAGACAAACTTTGTGTGCTCCTTATGGATATATGTTTTTGTGTGATGGACCCAACTATACTAGTTTAGATGATCCCTTTCCAACTGACAGTGAGTTTACATGGGCAATCTCTCGTTTAAATTCCTGGTGAATGTGTGGGCAATGCCCTTTGGGAACTTCAGGATTACCTTTAGATAGTCATAGTAATGATGCTAGTAAATACTGAAAAAATAATGTTAAATTGTTACATATTGTAAAACAAGAGTCAGAAGAAAACCCATTGGTCCAACACTCAGGGTAGGGTTGGCCATTTCTAAGAGCTTTAATTCCTACTTATGGTATAGTTGAATTAGAAAAATCTTCAAGAAATTTGTCAATCAGTGTGGGACAAATAATAGATGAAGTTGCTAATGGGATGGAAACACAACAGTGATCTCTGACCTCATTAACCAAGATGGCATTAGATAGCAGAATAGCCTTATATATTTTATTAGCCAAAGAAGGTGGAGCCTGTGCTGTAGCTAATACCTCTTGTTGCATTTGGATAAATAACACAGGAGAAGTAGAACAAGATATACATGGAATTAGACAGCAAATTGCTTGGTTACACACTGTAACACCCCTAGAAATACCAGATTTATTTGGTTGGTTACCATTAAGAATATGTACATGGACGAGATCACTACTGCAAGGAATAGTAATATTATTAGTCTGCATCCTGATAGTATTAGGCATAATAAAACTTACCTTCTATTGTCTTGCACACTTAAAAGACAAAAGAAAGGCTTGGGCTAAAATGTTAATGTACATCTATTCTGCTCATTTCTGCAATGCAATTGATGAGAACAACACTCTTACTTAAGATCCTGGTGAAGAACCAGAGGGTATCTGGTGGAAAACCAGCATCGTGAGTTTAAAGAGCCTGCCATGTCTGCCATCTAAGACCCTGTCTTGGTTATCTAGTGCTGCTGTAACAGAAGTACCACAAGCAGATAGCTTCAACAAACAGAAGTTTATTCTCACACAGTCTTGTAGGCTAGAAGTCCAAATTCAAGGCATCAGCTCCAGTGGAAAGTTTTCTCTCTCTCTGTTGGCTCTGGAGGAAGGGCTTCGTCATCAATCTTCCCCTGGACTAGGAGCTTCGCCACAAAGGAACCCCAGGTCCAAAGGACGTGCTCTGCTTCCAGCACTGCTTTCTTGATGGTATGAAGTCCCCCACTCTCTGCTCATTTCTCTTTCCTTTTATCTCTTGTAAGATAAAAGGTGATGCAGGCCATATCCCAGGGAAACTCCCTTTACATTAGATCAGGGATGTGACCTGAATGAAGTTGTTACATCCCACCCTAATCCTCTTTAACATAACCCAATCTTGCCTCATTAACCACAGGCAGAGACTAAGATTTACAACACATAGGAAAATTACATCAATCACTAAATGGAGGACAACCACACAATACTGTGAATCATGACCTAACCAAGTTGACACATATTTTGGGGCAACACAATTCAATCCATAACAGAGCCTGACTAAGTCCAGGTTTTTAATCATCTTTGTGTTATTTCCAATCTCCAATCAAAAGGAGGGAGTGACTGAGGAGTTAAAACTGAAACCATTATTCCCTGTCCTTCAGTATAAAGAATGTGACCCAGCTGGAGTGATGAGGACTCATAAAGACACACCAACTGGTCCCTGAGGCATAAAAACAATTGCTATGACAATCTTGTAAAACATCTTGTAGGGAACCTTTCACATAAACAAATACTTTGAGCACTAAAAACCCACATATTTTCCACTCTTATCTTTTTCTATTAGCACCTAGTAAATAGTACGAATTGTTGGACCAATTCTGACTGTCATCACTGACACTTGTACCAATGATTATTAAGAAAGACAATTCAAAATGCAGAATCATGGTGATTTAGCAGTTTTTAGCCAATCTGTGAAAAGTTGAAGCTTTTAATGATTTTAGCTATTAGTAATGTCAATATATACTGATGGTTCTATAACATTCCTTGAACTCAGGCAGACATAACTCTGGCAGCATGCTTGTCTGTTTCCCACTTTTGCCTCTTGGAACATATGGCAAATAAAATCTTTCTTCTTGCTTTACTATAACTTTATGGTGATTTTACACTGGGACAATAATTAATGCCTACTCTTCATTAAACACGTACCATATGCCAGGCCTCACACTGAATATGTTCACCTACAATGACTCATTTAAACCTCAGAAGCATAAATCAGAGAAACTGATATTGTTGTTGTTAGTTGCTATGGAGTCATTTCTGATGCAGGCTGACCTTATTATAACAGAATGAAACATTGCCTGGTCCTGTACCATCTTCTTGGTCATTGGTAGCTTGCATCCATGGTTGTGGCTATTGTATTAATCCATCTCATCAAAGGTTTCCCTTGTTTTCATTGGCCCTTTTCTAGCAATTGGTCTTGATTTAGGAAATAATATTGGAGTTATCATTCCCTGTCCTTGAACATAGAGAATGTGACCCAGCTGGAGCTGGACTCACAAGGACACATCAACTGAGCCCTGAGGTATAAAGACAATAGTTAAGATAATCTTGGAAAATATCTTTTAGGGAAACTATCACATAAACCATCCAAGCAGAACACTGAAAGACTTTTCATTCTTATCTTTTTCTATTAGGATTTAGTGAATAGAAAATTTGTTGGACCAATGAAGACCCTCCTGACTGTCATTACTGAAACCTGTACCAATGATTGTTAGGAAAGACAATTCAAAATGTAGGGTCACAGTTTCCAGCTAATCTGTGAAAAGGTAAAGTTTTCAATGGTTTTGCCCATTTGTGATGCTGATATATACTGATTACTCTGTAATGTTCTCTGGACTTGGGCAGATATGGCTCTAGCAGCATGCTTGTCGGTTTTCCCACTTTTGCTTACTCTGTAATGTTCTCTGGA
>NW_004444024.1:2104723-2108838 GCF_000243295.1 Trichechus manatus latirostris | reverse complement strand
GTTCTCTGGACTTGGGCAGATATGGCTCTAGCAGCATGCTTGTCGGTTTTCCCACTTTTGCTTACTCTGTAATGTTCTCTGGACTTGGGCAGATACGGCTCTAGCAGCATGCTTGTCCATTTTCCCACTCTTGCTTATTTTTGTTTTAGGGTAAAAACACTACAAAGTTTAGTAAAGCAAAAAGAAAGTTTTATTCGGCATATATTCAAAGGGGCAAAAGTGGGTAACGGACAACCAGGCTGCCAGAGCCATGTCTGCTCGAGTCCAAGGAAATATTACAGAACAGTCAAAAGTGGGAAAACAGACAAAGATGCTGCTAGAGCCATGTCTGTCCAAGTCCAAAGAATATTACAGAATAGGCAAGAATGGGAAAACAGACAAGCATGCTGCCTATCTGCCCGAGTTCAAAGAATATTACAGAGTAGGCAAAAGTGGGAAAATGGACAAGCATGTTGTCATAGCAACCTCCTTGAGGTGGTCATGGTGGTCATGTCCCAGATTAGTCAACCTTTTACTTGAGAGTTGTCTGGCGCCACCCAGGTTTCTTGTCACAAGACGGGTGCTTTATTAAGTCTTTCATTCCTAGATAATTATCACTTGTTTTCCACCCTGAAGGGACATTGGTTAATCTTAAACTTTTTATGAAGACTGGAACGGGAAGAAAAAGAAAGATCATGAGACAATGCGGGGGTTAGCAATGCGTGAGTAATAATAGTGAGCCAGACCTATGCAACCTCTTCCACTACTGTTACTATTTTGTGTTGTGCGGTCTAAAAGTGTTGTTTGTTCTAAAAAAGAGGATTATAGGGTAGAACACAGGCATAAGCTCCGTTAGTCTATTGTTTGAGCCAGCCTCACAGAGCAGCGAGTTTGAGGTTCTTACCAGATCCGTGTCCGCTTATACAAACTTGCTGTATAAAATCAGATGAGGTTATGTTCCATTTCCTTTTAGTCCTGAGAGCTAGGCTTTAATTCACAGAGGGTGTTCTCTGTGGTATTCTGATCACCAGAGGATGCAGATTGTGGGATCAGTGCTTGGAAGTGGACAACCATCAGGATGGAGGGGATAGAGACTCGAGACGTGAGATGCATAGGCATCACATTCTTAGAAACAATTGCCAGCTCTCATGAGATCATTTAAGTCTCAATCCCCTCCTCTTTTACATGTTCTCTGATTCCTAATTCTTCTGCCTATCTTTCTAAGTGGCATAACTTCACCTAGGATAATTTAGGCTTTCAGTAGTTACTTTGGAGACCTCTCAACACCAGTAAACTGGTTCACTTAAGTGGTACACTAGATAAAAAGGGATCCTACCCTTCTCAAAAAGAATGGGTACTTATTTTGATTGATATAATGTGGCTTATAAAAGACAGAACAATTCCAAAATTGCCTCTGTAAGATTCTTTAAACAAAGTAGAAAACAGGGATAAACCCCTGACTTCCAGAGGAGTAACCGTTAATCTTTCCACTCCCATATCTGTATATATGCATGTCACGTGTGCATATGTCTTATTTTCCTATTTCTGGATGGTGTTACTAAATTAGATTATAATGTCTTTTCAAAGAGCTTTATTCTGATTGGCTTAAAGATAAATAAGCACTATATAAGTTGAATACTCCTAATATTCCCAGAAATTATTGAAAGTAAATTTGTTCTGACAAAAGTTTATTTCAACAGCGATTATGTTTTATGGTGAAACAGCTTAAACACAGTTTCCAAGATCTTTCTGGTAACTTAAAATCTTAGATGTAGCCTAGGTTAGGCAAGGTGCACAAGATGGATTCTGTTAAAAATAGAGATTAATTTTGTCCTAATTTAAAAAGACTAGTTGTTCTGGAATGAGGCAAAAGAAAGTGTGCGGCAAAACCCTATGTATACGAAAAGCAGTAGAAGGTTTGTGGGAAAGGAATGTTATTTCTTGTAGTCAAAGCTAACTAAGATTTAATAGGATTTTTAAAAAGCTTTACTATCAAATAGTATGCATAACTTGAATTTAATTTTCTCTTCATTAAAGTGACATATATTTCTTTAATTATTGGGTTGTTCTTAATAAGAAGTTGTAAAACCTTACCTTCATCTTCTCTGGAATCTGCCTAGAAGTCAAAGAGTCTAAGTCTTATCAGAATAAGTTCCTGGTGTTATCTTGACCTTATCATGTCCTAGATTGTTAAAGAAAATCCAAGTCTTCTTGCTTATGAAAGACCTAAGGTTTTTTCCCAATATTGTTACCTCCTATATTTACTTTTTTTAACTTTCTTTGTTGTTTTTTTAGAGAATATACACAGCAAAACATAAATGAATTCAACAGTTCTACATGTACAATTCAGTGACACTGATTACTTTCTTCAAGTTATCCAATCATTCTCACCCTTCTTTTCCCAGTTATTTCTCCCTAATTAACATAAACCCACCGTCCACTAAGGTTCCTGTTTAATCTTTTCAGTTGTTGTTGTCAATACAATCACCCAGGAAATGTTCTTAAAAGAGCATCAGGAGAAACTGTTTGTTCTGTAAACCTTCACCTAGAGTACAATGAAAAAAAAAAAAGTTCTGGAAAAAAAATAATAAAGACATTATCCATATTTAAAAAAAAAAAGATTTTGGCAAAGGTCACCCTCAGGATGACTTAGATGGGAAAGGGTGGAGCATCTGTGTAATCAAAAGTCCTGGGGAAAATTGCAATGCAAGCCAAGTTTGCCTTGCATCCTTCAATCTCCCCCTTGACTTCCCTCACCTACTTCTTAGCCACTCCTCCCATAGGTGCCCTACCCCCCCACCCCCAGACACTGACTTTTGCTTCTGAAAAATTCTAACTGCTACACAATTTCTAGGCCACCCTTTTTGGAAAGTGACTCAAGCTTCAACATTGCTGATACAAATAGCTTCTCAGGTAGATATTGAGATTATCTAATCAAAGAAAAGTCATCTACAAAGGAGAGTCAATTAGAATAAGCTCGGACTACTCAGCAGAAACCATGAAGGCAAGAAGGCAATGGGTTGACATATATAAAGCCTTGAAGGAAAATAACTGCCAGCCAAGAATTATATATCCAGCAAAACTGTCTCTCAGATATGATGGTGAAATTAGGGCATTTCCAGGTAAACAGAAGTTCAGGGAATTTGCAAAAACCAAACCAAAATTACAAGAAATACTAAAGGGAGTCCTCCAGTTAGATAATCAATAATACCAGATAACAACCCAAGACTAGAATACAGGACAGAGCAACCAGATATTGACTCAGATAGGGAAATCAAAAATACATCAAAGCTAAAACATTGAAAATAGCGAAACAGATATCAATATGTAAAAAAGGACAACATTAAAACAAAAAAAAGGGACTTAAAAAATGCAGACATGATTTTTCATATGGAAGGGAAGTTAAGGCGATATAAAGTAATAAAAGACTGGTATAAACTTAGAAAAATAGGGGTAAATATTAAGGTAACCACAAAGGAATCTAACTATCCTACAAAATCAAAATGAAAAAGTAGAAAAACATAAAGACCCAACAAACACAAAATCTACAACCATGAAAAAGATGGAAAAAAATACTTAAAGAAAAATGACTCAGCACAGAAAATTGAGGGGAACAAAGAAACTGTGAACAACACACAAAAAGAGAAATCAGGATGACAGCACTAAACTCATACCTATCAATAATTACACTGAATGTAAACAGACTTAATGCACCAATAAAGAGATGGAGAGTGGCAGACTGGATAAAAAAGCATGATCCATCTATATGCTGCCTACAAGAGACACACCTTAGACTTAAAGACACAAACAGGCTAAAACTCAAAGGATGGAAAAAAATATATCAAGCAAACAACACTCAAAAGAGAGCAGGAGTGGCAATATTAATCTCTGACAAAATAGACTTCACAGTAAATCCACCAAAAGGATAAGGAAGGGCACTATATAATGATTAAAGGGTCAATACACCAGGGGGACATAACTATAATAAATACTTACGCACCCAACAACAGGGATCCAAAATACATAAAACAAACTCTAACAGCTCTGAAGAGAGAGACAGACAGCGCCACAATAGTAGTAGGAGACTTCCACACACCACTTTCAGTGAAGGACAGAACATCCAGAAAGAAGCTCAA